>NC_135328.1:165669036-165972066 GCF_023851605.1 Tamandua tetradactyla
ACTCCAAGCTCTGCCTCTAAAGTGTGTTTCAGCAAAATGGACTTCTTTTCCGTGTGTCTGCATCTCTGTGCCCAAATTTCCCTCCTTTTATCAGGGCATCAGTCGTATTGTTTTAGAGCCCACTCTAGTACAGAATGACCTCATGTTGACTAGTTATATCTGCAAAGACCTTATTTCCAAATCAGGTCACATTCTGGGGTTCCAGCAGACAAGAAATTCTGGAGACACTATTCAAACCAGAACAACAGAAAACAAAACCCAGTGTTTTGAGGTCGATGGTAAAATGAATCTTTTTATTTTATTTTATTTTTTGGCATGAACTTCATGGACAATGTTGCATACTGGAGTCTTGTTGGCCATTGTTTCGACAAATGTAAATCATTCTTATCACATACTACCCAAGAAATTTCTACCCTCTTGGTCTCTGGGGCTTACCAGAATATGTTTGCACCCCCATGTTTCCCCCTCCTGAATGCTACAGAAGCCATAGCTACAATTTCCAGGCTTGATGTGGCCTAAGTCATATGGTTTGTTGTTGCTACAGAGGCCCTCTTAGAGAAAAAGAATACAAAATTATGAATACAAAACTAGATTTAATCATGAATATTCAATTATGGTAAGAAAAAAATCACCATAAACTACAAAATTTTAAAAGCTAACACATATCATAAAATCCCCAATTTTTATTTTTTAATTAACTTTTATTGGTTACTTTTATTAACTAATTTTCCTACATTTTGGCTGTATACTCTTTCCCTTTTCATGTAGTAACAATTTTCTGATATCATCTACAAATAAGATAAAAAGATCCTCCTGCATGGATCTTTGAAATTTGTTTTGATTTTGTTTTTTTGGATAGTATAGAAAAAGTTTCTTTCCACTTTACAACTTGTTATGGGGAATGTCATGTAAGTATTTAGCATTATCATCAAATTTGGGAAAATGTCTATAAAGTTTCTTTTATACATGAGCTGTAAGATTTTAGGACATTTCAAGTTTTAATGTGCATGACAAATCCTAAATAACTAAATCCTTTTGAGCTGATGATATTCATTGACCATTTGACACAGCTGTCCTTATGTGGAATACAAAGAGTTTTATTTTTTTAAAAAATACCAAAATGTCTTTCCCCAAGTCAATTTAAATGACATTATTGCTGATTTTTAACAGGGCACAATGAAAGGACACAATAAATCCATCAAAATAAAGGCACCATTGAACTTTGTGTATGTTCTGTTGAGAGTACAAATTATCTTATTCTTACTATTACTTTCATCTTCTTTTTGCTTTTTGTGTTTCTTATTTAGGAATGTCCTGATCCTAATCATAGTCCCTTTCTCTGTTGCCAATTTCATTATCTATATATTCTTGGCTATCTGATTCTTTACTAATTTTCATACTTTTGACTAGCAGAGTTTTTATTACCTTCTATTACCTTTATGACATAATATGGGTGTTCTTGACATTTTAAAGGTTTAATGTTAAATATCCTTCATATCAAATTTGAATTTAGGTACAAACAGTAATTCTGAAAAAACATACAAATTAATCTAAAATTAAAACATACATAAGAGAAATTCAAATGCATTTTAATTGCTTCTGTATCTCAAATGTTGAGCTACATAACTAGTCAAATTAATTTTAAACTACATACAGTGACTTGGTGATTAATGTGTACAGGAATTTTGTCACTGAGATCCTTGTCACTCCAGGCATGTTTGCTATATTAGCAATATTTTAACATGCCATTTCATCTAGAACCAACATACGCTTTGTGAGAACCAGATGTGTCATATGCATTAAGACAGGAAGTGACACTTTGGGGTGTATAAGACATGGCACTTCACATACTAACATACTCTTGGTAGTACTGATAAAAGGTCTATGCCCTTCAAATGAGGGAATTATCATGAATTCTAGTCCATGGGATTAATCCAATAGGCATTTATGATTGCACATTTTGCCTACTGAGTATAGGCGAGAACTTCCATTTTGACTAAGTACCAAAGAGAATCAAATCCCCCACTTAGAATTTAAACATCTGATAATTGTGAAAATAATCCATAGACTAGCTTCTGGCTTCATACATTTGAAATCATGTCTCTCCTCCACTGCCCATAATTCTGCCAAGAACAGCCACATGGAGGCCATCTCTTTGGTCTTGCCCTTTCCTGTCACAGGTATGTATGAGTTAGTATGGTGGTGGTATCAACGTCTGGGAAGCCTTTTCTATACCAGATGACCTTCACAACTTAACCGTATGTGGAGAGACAGTGATCCACCTCAATACATCCTTTTAAACCCAAACCAAATGCATCCCAACCCAACCTCCCCTCGACCAAATCTCAGCATTGCCTATAGCCCTCCAACCCCAGCCAACACTATGGGAAGTAGGACAGAGCAGAAGGTGGAGCAACAAGCCGGTGGCCTGAACTGGCTTAGGTAAAATGCCTTGCACTTGAACATTTTACAGAAATATATGACCACGTGAGCACATTGGTAGGACCCCATTCAGAGCCTTGGAAGTCACCTGTACAAGTGAGGGGCTCTAAAATGTTTAAGCCTCATTAACTCCAGGACAAATCCCCCTCTATGAGGCAGCCATAAATACTCTTCTGAACTTGAATGCCAGGAGAAAATTAGACCCTCTGGTCCACTGCTGTCCTAGCCTAACTTTAATCTACAAAGATCCCTTATATGGTAAATCATTGGAATTTATTAGGAGGCAAGAAACTCCCTCTTCATGTGCTAATAGGTAATTTTTATGATGTTTTTATAAGTAGTTGAAGCCCATGGTTATACCCAGTTCATTTACTCTGCATAACTTTGTTGTGAACACCTCCCAACCAACATCAGAGGGCCCCTTATCCTCCAAGTAGATGCAGGAATGAGAACACTAAGGAATGAAGACAATATCCCAGTACACTGAAATTAAAAGCTTCTCGTTTTGTAATTCATTGAAAAACATGTATCTATTCTCTACTATATGCCAGTTGCTGTTTTATATCCTGGAAATGAAAGAGTGAATAAAAGTGAGCACCCAATCTCACAAGACATATTTTAATGGAGGAGGAAGAAAAGACCATAAACAAGTAAGCAAACAAACATCAATTAAATAAATAAACAGAAATATTTTAGATAAAAATGACAGAAAAAATGGAACATGGAAATCAGTGGAGGGCTGTACACTGCATAGTGTAATCAGTGAAGATCTCTCAGAGGAGATGACAAATGAGATGAGACCTGAGTTAAAAGAAGAGCCAGCCGTAAATAATCAGGTAGGCGTGTGTTTTCAGTAGAAAAAAACAGCAAGTACAAAGACCCTGAGATAGAAATAAGCAAGGAATTGTAAAGAAAAAAGTACACAGAAAGTCAATGGGACTGGAGCAGTGTGAGAAGCAAAGAGCCAGTGAGCTGATTTAAGTGAAATGACCTTAAGAAGTAGGCAGGGGACAAACCCCAGAGAGCTGTGCAGACCACGATATGAAGTTTGAATTTATTCTAAGTGTGACAATCAGCCTTTGGGGAAGGTTTTGAACAGGCGTCACAAAACCTGGTTTTATGTTTTAAAGGCTGGTTTAAGCTTTCAAAGATCATTGACTACTTTATGGAGACTTGATTATGGAGGAGCAAGAATGCAATCCAGGACTATTTCAGTGGGCCGGTAAGAGAGAATGATGCCTTAAACTTACGGTGGTAACAGGGGAGAAGACAGAGAGGTGAGAATGGACTTCAGATAGGTGTTATGTCTCCGACTGGATATGGATGGAGAACAAGCAAGGGGTAGAAAAAAAGATGAATTCTAGGTTTCCAGCCTAGCCTGAGTAAATGGTGGATGATGGTGCAGTTTATTGGAATGGAGAAGACTAAAGGAGTGACAAGTGGAGGGGTGGAAGAGTTGTAAATCAAAACATTTTTATTTGGCCATGATGAGCTTGAGATGTTTATTAGACATCCAAGGGGAGATGTCAAGTAGACAGTTAGCTATTGCAGTAAAGAGTTCCATTTTTTATCTTTGACCACTGACAGCTTATAAGCCTCATCCCTTCCCCTTCTCCTCTTGCCCTTCCTCTAGGCAAGCTGATAAAAAGGCCTGGGCTCTTGACCTTGGAAAATCTAAAGGCCAGTTCACTGCTCCCCTTCTCTATTTCCCCTGAACCCAGGCCTCCTTTGGAACCAAAGAGCCTCACTCCTTGTGTCACAGTTTAAGTTCAGCCACCCTGATATGCTCTGAGTTGAGTTTTTACTGTCCCATGGTTGGCCTGGGTTATAGGTCTGGGGCTCTGCCTTGGTATCTCCTCATGGGTCAAGATTTGTGGCCCTGTCCAGTATTCTAGTCTATGAACTTGGACAGAGTTCAACCCTAACCCCCAGCCCAAGATTAGGCCCCTGATCACCCAGGGTCCCTCCTACTTTAGATTATCTCCTCCCCAGGGCCAGAGTTCATCCGTGAAGTCTCAGTCAATGGTTCTCTTACTAACTGCTTGCCTGGCTCCCATGTCCTGAGCCCTTATTTCTTGGACTCAAGGTGGCAAGAAGTAAGACTCCATCTCTGCTGTAACATTTACCACTCTATGTCTGTCTCTTCAATTGGGACCTTCTCTTAGCTATCTTAATAGCAACAACAGGCAACACATCCCTTCCACACAGCAGGCACATAGTGGCTGTCAGGAAAGTTTTATTAAATAGACACAATAAGTCCTGGGAATGGGCACTCACTAAATAGTTTCAGAAAAATAATGTCACTTTGACAAAGAAAGAGGAGGTGTGTAGTGAAGGGGAGACTAGGTCATTCCTTTCTTCAAAAGCAAATATATCTTGACAAGTTTCAAGAATGATGCAAATTCCTTAGTGAAATCAGATTTTCCTTTTAAAGTATATTTAGTTTTGTCCCTTCTTAAAGCAAAATAAAATAAAATAAAATAAAAGGATCAAATATGACAGAAAAGATTTTAACAGAATCACTTTTTCCTTTGATCTGGATAGTGAGATCAAAGGCCTTAGAAAAATTCTCAAACCATGAAATGTTAAGAACTACAGGGACTTTAAGTTCCTTCTCTTATGTGGGAAATGAAGGGAAAGAATTAAAGGGTCTCAAAGAGGGAGTAGACTTAGCCAAGGTCACATTGACTGGGACCCCAATGTTGACCATCACCATACTGACACTTAGAAAATAAAAATCAGTCTGTATACTCACTCGAGCACAGGATTTGGAATAAAAATGACCTGGGTTTGGATCTCAGCTTTGCTATTTGCTAACTTTGTGACTGTCTCTGGGAGCCTCAACTTCCTCCTCCATAAAACAGTTATGGCAATGACATGGAAGATTATATTTATAGTTGCAAAGGCCCAGTGCTTCCTTCCTGACCCTTAGACCACTGGCCTTTAGGCAGACCCAGTCCTGAGTATCTCTGGCTCAGAAATTTTGAACTCCCACAGGAGTTTGCCACTGAGATCAAGCCCAAAACAAATGAAAATTTTCTTAGTCTTATGGGAAGATAGTTTATGGGGTGAGAGGAGAATTGAATACTTATGGTCATAAAACCCTCAGAGATTGTATCCCAGTTCAAGGTTGAAGTTTCCAGAGTAGACTCTCATCAAGCTTCAACAGAGGTAAAGAGATAAACACATGAAATGGAGTCCCTTTGAACAAGATACCACATAATGCCATAAGTTACAGCTCCATGGTCTAAGGTAGAGCCCCACGTGGAGACAGCAATGACGTCTGGGACATTTGGGGCTGCTTTGATGTTCTGTATGTTGGGTTTTACATGATTCTCCTTAGGATGGAAGGAAAAGAAAAAAAAAGAAAGGGAGTCCTGGGACAGAATCTGAGGGAAGGTGGATGAAGGCATGTCTGTTCAATTATTTAATCTCAAAAAGGACTCTGAAAGAGTCTCCACCAACAAGAGTCCCCACTCGGGAAAGGAAACCCTGAACTATAGTTGAAGACAGATTGTGGTTCAGAGCGCCCTCTTCAGCAAATCCATAGGTACTGCAGGCCTTCCAGTGACTGGGTGTTGGGAACTAGACTTTCCCACCAAAGGGAACTGCTTTCTGGTGAGTTTTCTGAATGTGACTAGATGAGCATGAAACGTTTGCATTTTAATTATTTTAAGTAGCTCTCTGGTCTCACTGTCATAATAAATTTTTATCTCATTCTTCCTCCTGCCCTTGAAGATGGAAAAAAGAAGATACTGATTTTTATACAAATCATGGTGGAGAGGTAGAATGTTCCACTGGAAAGAGTCTGGATTTTACAGTCAGATCAAGGTTGAATACCTTTCTCCACAAAACCTGGGGGATCTTAGACATACTATTTGTCCTTTCTAACCCTTACCTTCTTCATCAGTAAAATAGGAATGCTAATTCCTATGCACAGAGTTATTGTGAGGTTTAAAAATAGTTAACGTTTGTAAAGTGCTTAGGATTTGTCTGATACATAATAGGTAGTGATCAAATAAATGGAAAAGAAGGTTGTTCTGCTACAAATACTCCCCATTTCTAATAATAATTTTTACTCCAAGTCTAAGCTATCACCTTTTACTCAGTCTTGAATCCTGATTATTTCAGAAATGAAATAGTCTCTTAAAGGAGGTGGTTTAGAAGACGTTGTAAGTATGGGCTTGGCAGTTGTCTCTAAAATTTATTAGTTGAGCGACCCTGGGAAAATGTTAAACTTCTTTGAGTTTATCTGTAAATATTTCTGTCAGTCAGAAAATCTTATCTGATAATCATAGGGTCTTTATGAATATCCAATAAAATCATTATGTTTAACATTTGCCTTCCCCACCAAACTGCAAACTTCCTGTGCGTAAGGTCATGTCTTTGTAGTTTGTTTCTGTATTCTTAGCACCTGGCACCAACATGCCCCACCCCAGAGGCTAGCGTTCTGATACCTGCAGTCAAATCCCTCACCTGGATGCTCACTGCCTACTTAGCATCTTTTATCAGATAGTCCCCAAACCAACTGCCTTTCTCTGCATTCCATTGAATGCCATACACTGGATCACCTGAGTGGGGCTGCTTTCGTGCATAATTCACTGGGCAGAGAAAAAGTCTGTCAATAGCAAATAAGCAGGCTCCATCACATCCCTCCTCCTTTCCCAGTGGCCTTCCCTGATAACAAGCCAGGCTTTAAATGAAGAACAGAACTGTGGGGAACTGCATTTCAGCAAATGGCAGCATGAGCAAAGGCTTCAAGGCTTGAAAAGGAAATGGCAATTAGTTCAAACTGAGTGAAGAGACTAAGGAAGCAGGCAAAGTAAGACCGGAGTGTAGTTTAAGGCAGATCATTCCACCTTCAATGCCAAGAAAGTTGGAGGACATTATTCTTTGGGAGTCACAGAAAGTTTTGAACAGGGGAGAGGCATGAATCTTGCCACATGTGCATATTAATTAGTTAGGGGAGAGCCTGGAGGAAAGGGGACTGGTTAGAAAGCTATTACACAGTGCAGACAAGAAGTCTGCTCAAGCTCAAGGATTTTGTCATGAGGAAAAGTCATACCAAACATTATTATACATTCTCTCTAATATATTCCAGGCAAGGACCCCTGGATGACCTTCAGAAGATGACCTGGATTTCAGTCCTGGCCATAATCTGCTGTGTGACTTTGGCAAGCCACTTCACCTCTCTGGGCATCCCTTTCTTTATGTTATATAATGAAGGGCCTGGATCAAAGGATCCATTCTAGCTCTGCACTTCATTTTGCTTTCTGCAAGTTTATTTCCACATTTCCAAGCTCTCGTGAAAGCCTGATAAAGCACTTTGATTGAAACCAGAAAGCCAGAGGGACCAGGGAGACCCCACCAGGCTTCTCCAGATGTGGGACATTATCATTTAGCACAGAGGATCCGCCAGGCAACCAAAACAGAATATTCATGGAAATCACTCCATCACTGGGCATTTCTCCTTGTAAGCTTACATCAAAGGAGTGTGGGAATAAACTGTTCCCACAAGAGAGATAATACTGTACTCCTGGCCTGGTATACACTGGATGTGGTGCTTCTGCTGAAACTTCTCCAATTTACCTATGACAGAGGCTGTAATACATTTCCAGAGGTAGCCAGCCAACTGTCAGGTAACTGGAGAGGATTGGAAGAGAAAAATAACATAGGAGCCTGATATTTGCCTTCCAAATCTCTCTGTGTTTCTATCATGAAACCAGCAGCTAGGAAGACAAAAGAAAAACAAAAAACACCTCACCCCCCCAAAAAAAAAACAAAAACAGAAAAGTATGTCAAAAATAAGAAAATGGAAAAGATGCTAAAAACAGAATCAATGGCTTGAACAGAGACAACTTGGTGCAGTGAACTGGAAATGTAAAACCAAGGATAAATACCCAGGGCTGCCTGGATCCTGGTGTTAGAACGAGCTAGAATGAGCTTGACTCCTGGGTTTTGCAACTCTCACATTCTGGGGTTCGATCTTCCCAGTGTGAGTCAGATAGTTTTCAGCACTTTCCAGAAGAAACAAGATCACATTTTTAAGTCTGTATGCAATGTCAGCCTCTACATTTACCAGCATATGATCATACATTCTCTGGCAACTTGTTTGGTCTCCGTCTTCTCATCCAGAAAGCATGGAGCATAGCATCTACTACTGTATTTCATAAAATATCAGGGCCACGGATTATAAGATTGTTTTATGTGTACATAGAGAAAAGGGCAATGACAACTAAACCACAATATAAGGCGCATATTCTCTCGTTGACCTCCCTCTGCCCCATTTCCCCACCACCGCCACCACCACCATGGCCAAAGGAATGAGAATCTCCAATTGGAATACAAGGCTGTCTTATCACATAGATTGTAAGAGGCATCTGGTCTCAGCAATATTAATGTGTGAAAATATGGAGACTTACAATCTGTGAGATCATCTGTGAGAAATTACTGAGCACAGTGCTGGGTACATGGTACTTTTGAGGGACAAATATTTATTTGTGGTTATCTTCATCATCATCATCATCATAAAAAAATTTTTCTGAGCCATCAGCAATCTCCTGGGAAGTAGGGTTGGACGTGCACCGTGTGCTATGTTTCATTTTGCTTTTCTCTCTATCACCTAATTTTTGGAACACTTATTGAATGTCCCCCTAGATGCCATCCAGATGCTAAGGGCTTTGCATGCAGTTGATTTGTCAGCTGGCTCACTGGTCAGCCTGTGTGCCCACAGCTTGTGCCTCCTGTCCAAGGCCTCTGCCTCACCAACTGCTTGATCCATGAAATGCCTCTGGGTAGGTGGAAGGCCGAAAAGGTCAAAGCCATTACTTGGACTTCTGCTAAGCAGAGTTTTCACTGTTTCAACAGTGACCAGAAGGTGTCCATTCCCTACAAGGATTTTTTTTAAAAGACCCAAACACTTTGTTTTTAATCCCTTGCTACCCTATCTTTTATATTTCTTTATTTTCACCTTGTTTTAAAAATATTTTCCTTGATCCTTTAACAATATTTATGTCTACATATTTTTTTACTTTTTACTTTTATGTATTCTTTTTCCTATTTTAAAAAAATCTTCTTACATTTTAACTTCTCATCTCATGGGATATGGCCTATAATCATTTTTTATCTTTTTTATTCTCATATTTTATTCATTGATTTCTATCCCTTTATCTTATTTTTAATCTCATCCAGACTATTTCATTATTACATTTCAACCCTTTGTCTTTCATCTTTACTAGGTTTTTTATTTTTTTCCCCACTTTTCATTGATACTTTTTTCACTTAAAAATAAGATAACAGAACTGAAATTTAAAATGATCTTTCCCACTTCATTTTTTTTCTTTATTGTCTTATCTCCATAAAATGCCCTTTGTCTTTTTATCTGCACTTGTACTGGTATTCAGGGAGCATAACTCTTGCATCATATTAAAAAGAGAGCTCACCAGACACAAAAGTCATAGATACTATGCAATTCCATTTATTTCAAGCACGAAAGTAGGTAAAACTAAATATATTCTGTTAGATGTCAGGATAACTTTTACCTTTGTGAGAGGCAAGGATCATGACTTGGAAGGGCAGATAAGGGAGATTCTGGGGCACTGGTGATATCCTCTTTCTTCATCTGGGGAGGTTATACGGAGGTCCTCACTTTCTGAAAATTCATCCAAAAGTCACGTATGCCCATTTTTTGTAGGTATATTATACTTTAATAAAAGGAAATCTATGGACTTGGGAGAGATAACCATGAGGGGAGGAGAAATGTATACCACAGACAGCCACTGGATGCCTTGGAGGGTTGCTGGAGGGGAGGTCACAGGAAGATGTGAGGGGAAAGGCCTTAGGTCTCCCTATGGTACTGAGGATGGTTCAGCCTCCCCATCCATCAAAACTTTGACCCCTCCAAAACTTAAAGGTTAGCACTTCCCAGGGTCCCAGTCCTCCTTGTGCAAACGCACACCTGGCTTACAAAGAAAGTACCATCTCACTCACTAATCCACCCCATAGTAGTAGTGGCTGTCTGCAGTTTGAACAAGTCTGGCACAGGGTAAATAACAGAGGCAAACAAAATGTCACACTGTGTTTTAATAGCCTGCTTCCCTTTCTTTCTCCTCACAAGTCCATTAGCTCTATACCGAAAGGGGCATCATCTCAGATGGTAGAGGGAAAGTGCTATCCAAACACTTTAAGTTTGCAGGGGATGGGTCATGGCTTGGGAAACTTCATGACTTTATGGGAAAAAAAATCATCTAAAGGTGACACCTCTAGGATTTAAACAATAGGGAGAGTGTCACATGCTGAGAGAATAGCATGGGCAAAGGCCCATAGGTGAAAAGCATGGAATTTTTGAGGAACCCTCAGTCTGGAAGGTCCTCAATACTTCACACCACCAATGCTTTAAAATCTGTGGAGTTGTGCCACACTATGACAACTCATAGTTTTGTTGTTGAACCACAGAGAAGTTGAAAGGAGGAATTGTTTTGCTCTTTTGGGCGCTGGTGGCAGATTAAATATCAGCAGTAACACGTGCACTTAAACTGTTCCATTGGACTAGAGAAGTTTTAGCTCAAGGTCGCTAATTTAGCTCAAGTTGACCTCAAGGTCAAACGCCAGCTTGAGCAGCTGAGCAGAAGGCATCACCTGAAAATTTGCTTAATTTTGTGTTTCTCTTTTGATTCTTCATATTCTGCATCAGAAAAACTCAAAGAAAAAAAGGACCTTTTTGAGGAATGAGGTGGCTGTGAAGTTCTAGATGGTGGAGCACAGGGACCCGCCTGAACCGAGCTTCTGGCACTCTTGTCTGCTCCTATCCTTGTATTTCCACGTTGTTCCATCAACCTTCTTGGTAGATTTCCAGAGGGTACCTCTCAATGTGTGACTTCTCCCATAGTCTCTCCTTGCAAACTGGTCAAAAAAGTAGCTAACTATGGTGGGCATTATCCAAAAAGAGCTTTAAAAGCAAGGTACACTGCCACACTGAGTATCTAAACTTACAAAGTATTGGAACCCAGGTATTCTTTGAAACCCATAGAAAAGATCATGGAGCACACGGAGCAAGTTAAAACTGCCCTTCTCAACTTCTCTTCCAAGTTCCTCAAGAGGAATAATAAGCTGCTTAGTATACTATAAACCCTAAAGTAACCACTAAAACACCACAACAAAGATTTATAGCCAATGAGTCAAAAAGGAGATACAATGAATCATGAAACACACTCAAATCAAAAGAAGGCAGCAAACAAAAAAAAAGAGAACAAAGAACACATGGATCAAATAGAAAACAAAAGCAAGATGATAGACTTAAACCTAAACATATCAAATCACACAAATGTAAATGGTCTCATAAATATAGATTCCAAATGCTAAACAAATTTTAGTAAATTACATCAAAAAATATTAAAAAAAGAGACTGCATCCAACTGAGTAGGGCTTATCCCAAGTTTGTTTTAACATTTGAAAAATCAAACAATGTAATTCAACATATTAACAAACAAGCAAAACAGTATACATGCAAATACACACACATACATATATATATTTATCTCAATAGATGGAAAAAAATAACAATTACCAAACTCCAAAATTCATTTCTCATAAAAATTCTCAGCAAATTAAGAAAAGAAGGGAACTTCCTCAACCTAATAGAGAGCATCTATGAAAAACCGACAGCTAAAATCATACGTGTATAATCAGGCAAGAAAATGAAATATAAGGCATCCAGATTGAAAAAGAAGAACTCAAACTGCCTTCATTTACAGACAACATATTCTATGTAGAAAATTCACAGGAATAAGCAAAACAGATACTAGAATGAATAAGCAAATTTAGCAGTGTTATAAGGTACATTATAAATATTCAAAAATCAACTGTATTTCTATATACTAATAATGAAAACTCAGAAATAAAAAGTTTTTAAAACATACTATTGGGTGGGCCACAGTGGCTCAGCAGGCAGAGTTCTTACCTGCCACGCCAGAGACCAAGGTTCAATCCCCAGTGCCTGCCCATGCAAAATAAATAAATAAGTAAATACTATTAACAGTAGCATCAAAAATATAAAACACTTAGAAATAAATCTGACAAAATATGTGAAGGATCTATATTTTAAAAAGTACAAAATATTTCAGAGATAAAGACCAAATAAGTGGAGAAATATACCATGTTCAGGAGTCAGTATCGTTAATGTCAGTTCTCCTCAGTTTGCCCTATTGATTCAATACAATTACAACAGGCTTTTTTTTTTTTAAGAAATTTACCAGCAGATTCTAAAACTCATGGAAATAGAGAGAATCTAGAATTGCCAAAACAACTTTGGTGAAGAACAAAATAGGAGGGCTAACATTACCTGATCTCAAGAATTATTGTAAAGGTACAATAATCTAGACAGTATCATACTGGCATTAGCAAAAAGATGAATAGATCAATGGAATAGAAGATGGAGTTCAAAAATAGATGCACACATGTACGAACAACTGATTTTTGCAAAAAAATTAAAAAATAATTGTAATTCATTGGAGAAAGGATAGTCTTTCCACAAATGGTGCTAGAACCATCATTGATATGCCAAAAAATGAAATTTATTCTTACCTCACAACTTACACAAAAATTATCACCAATATATAAACTACAAAACTTTTAGAAGAAAACAATGAGAAAATCTTTGCAGCCTTGGCTCAAGCGAAGATTTCTTACATTCAACACCACAATTACAATCCATTAAAAAAATGCGAATTGGTAAGTTGATAAAGACCGTTAAAAGAATGAAAAGCCACAGACTGGGAGAAAATATTCACAAAGCACATACTGATGAAGGATCTGAATCGAGAAGATAAAAAGAACTCACAAAACTTAACAATAATAATAAATATTAATTATGTAAGTATGACTTATACATTTAATTATAATCATATTAAATATGATCATATTATATTATGCATATAATTATTATTTATATGTATGAAATATTAATTATATTAAAATAATATTAAATGTTATTAATATTTCTTACTAATAAGAAGAAAATCTAATTTAAAAATGGGCAAAATATTTGAACATACAGTACACTAAAGGAAGCATATGGATGGAAATGAGCACATGAAAAGATGCTTAACATCATTAGTCATTAAGGAATTGAAACCACAATGAGATACCACTACATGTGAATTTGAATCACCAAAATTCTTTAAACTGTCTATACCAAATGTGGACAAACACAGAAGAACTAGAACTCTCACACTGCAGGTTGGAATTTAAAATGCTGCAGCCATTTTGGCAAACACATTTCTTAAAAATTTAAACAGTATCTATCATCGAATTCAGTCACTCCACTCCTAGGTATTTACCCAAGAGAAAAGAAAGCATAAATCCATACAAAGACTTGTGCAGGAACATAAGTACCCATATTAACTTTGTTTATGCTAGTCCAGAACTGGAAACAACTCAAATATCCAAAACAAGTTGTGGTATATCCATGCAATGGAATACAACTCAGCAATAAAAAGGAACAAGCTATGAATGCACACAACAACATGGATGAGTCGCAAACAATTACGCTGAGTAACACAAGCCAGGTTTCTTTAAAGTATAAGTAAGTATACTTACTACATGATTGCCTTTCTGTACATTTCTTCAAAAATCAAACTAATCTATAACGACAGAAAGCAGATCAGTGATAGCTTGCATGTTTGGGGAATCAAAACAAGGAGGGTCAGGAGGAAAGGATTATAAAGCAGCCCAAGAAAACTTTTGGGAGGGTGATAGATTTGTTCAGTATCCTGATTGTGGAAATGGTTTTATGGGTACATACCTATGTGAAAACTTATAAAACTGTACTTTTTAAATGCATGCAGTTTATTTTATGTCAGTGATGCCTCAATTTTTTTCAAAAAGAAAAGTCTTTCAGTGATTTCATACAATTACATTGCAATTTGAATTTGATTCTAGCCCTGTATTGTATCCCACAAGGCCTTACGTATTCTGGCCCATGCCTACCTCTCACTTTTTCCCATATCCCCTCTTCTCCCCATCTCTCCTACAACCCCAATCACACTGGCCTCCCTTCTCATTCCTCCAAGCCTCTTTCTCACCTCACTTGCTTTTCCCCCTTCCCCAAGCCACTCTCTTGGCTGGCTTTCAGCTTCAGCATTAAGCTCACCCATTGCTCCTGAGAGGGGGCTTCCTGCTCACCGTGACTGAAGTGTGTCCTTGGGCACCATTCCTCCCTGGCCTACAGTGTTTACTCTCTTCATTGTAGTATCACCACTGAAAGGAGCTTATTTCCTTCTTGTTTGCTATCCATCTCTCCTTTCTGAAGTGCAAACACCTAACAACAGGTATCCTCTGTATCTTGTCTATTGCTCCACTCCCAGTATCTAGAACATTTCCTAGCACATTGTACTGCTGAAATCTTGAAAGTAAAATGCACTGGAGTGTCCATTTTTTTATAAGATATTAACATTATATACATGAAGGAGAGCTGGGCTTCAGAACATTCATCTTCCTATATTCATATTCTGAATCCATTCATCTTTCTGGCCTTCAGGAATGCTTACTTTTCTCAGTTTACAAGCCAAGATCAGCTTCTTTGACATATATAAACCCCAGGCCACTCTCTAACTGGGTCTCAGTAATGCTTATGATAGTGTAATTTATCAAAAGCACAAGTTTAAAATAAAAAATTCAGGAGAGATTCCTTGTCTAAAAGTTCAGGGTATTTTTTGGAGACAAAGCAAGTAGTTTGATGTTGTTAAACTGTTGGGGTGGAAAGAAAAAAGGAAATAATTTTTTATGTTGACCAACTACTAGTCAAGCAAAACCACCATGTATGGCAGATATTATTTATTTCCTTTCTCTAAAGATGAAAAATAAGTAGGAAAATGGCCTCTCTGAAACTGAAAACCATACAGTTAACAAGTGGCAAATCAAGACTACACCTGATACCAAAATCCATGTCTTAAAGGGAAGTAGCTACAGGTAATCCTAAAACAGCGGAATGAATTCTTCCATCCATCATGATAGGGCTAAGTTATACTGCACAAACCACCCAAAATCTCAGTGACCAAGCACAAAAAAGTTTATTTCTAACCCAAAGTTCCTTGTCAGTCCAGGTGCTTATTCAGGGCAGCTTTCCTCCATGCTGACAGCACTCCCGGATTCTTCGGTATTTGGCACCTCCATCTCAACATATACTTTTAGGATCACAACAGCAAGGGAAGGTGGACCACTGAGAATGGCTTTCCAGTTCTTAAATGTTTCCACCCAAAAATAACGTGTGACTTCTACCCATGTATTATTGGTCTAATCATGTTACATGGTCTTGCCTAATGTCAAGGGGCCAGAAGGGTAATCACAGTGACCCCCTGTGCCTGGAAGGAGGCAACCAGAAATACTAAAGAGTAGTGCAAATGTCTTCTTCCAGTCTCAGTCATGGAAGACCTTGAGCACCAACTGAAGAGAAGAGACTTTTATACTGTTAGCCAATTTATAACTAGAGAAGGCTTTTGAGCATGGAATGGCATTATCAAGAATTAAAGCTCTATTAAGGCCTGAGAAAAAGGGACCCCATAATCCCAAGAGGCCCAATTTCAACCTTTGAACACCTGAAAATGGATAAAGGTGCCCATGCTTGTGAGTATTTAGGTCTTTGTGCCCTGGCAGCGCATTTAATGTAAGGACACTTACAACCTGTCTTGTCTTGATGTAAACAAAGATTAGCGCAGGTTTCCTGCAGGTGGGAAACTTCTCCTTGCATCCCCACCTCCAATCACTCATTCCTGCCCCACACCCTCAGCCTGCCAAAACGTCTTCCAAACAACTAGAAGGCCAACTTGCTGACTTTGCAAAAGCCCCTCTTAATTTCCTCCTTTCTTAGAAAGTGGCTCTGCCCTAGTACTGAGCAATTCACACCAGATGGGATGAATTTACACAGAACCAGAGCCAAAGAACGCCCATCTCT
This sequence comes from Tamandua tetradactyla, assembly GCF_023851605.1. Classification (NCBI taxonomy): domain Eukaryota; kingdom Metazoa; phylum Chordata; class Mammalia; order Pilosa; family Myrmecophagidae; genus Tamandua; species Tamandua tetradactyla. Next base: position 165,685,427 of record NC_135328.1, read on the forward strand.
CTGCACAGTTACAATGCACTGCCACAGGCTCAACTGAAAACAGTGGCCAAAGCCCCGTTTTTCATACCTGTCAGACATAGCAATGCTGTATCTAGATGTTTTGGGTGAAACAGACTTCCTGATTAAGAAAATAAATTTTTGAATGAATATCCAATTCGATTTTTTTCACTATATATATCATTCCCTTTACATATAACTCGCTCTTGAGTTAAAACCAAAAAAAAAAAAAAATGTTTAGTGTGTCTCTTTGTGTGTCTCTTTGAAAGCTGGAGCTTGGGTCTATCCATTCACTATTTAATTTATGAGAAAAGATGTTCTGACTATAACCACATGCCGATGACGGTTGTTTCTTCCTCCAAAGCCTTTCTCTGTGGAGTTGGAATAGTAGCTTACAAGTTCAGGCCTCGTCTATTTGGAAGTGATTATTCTGCAGGTTGAATTCCCTGGAATTTTACTCAGAGATGGAAATTAGGGTGCAGGAAGCTTATTTAGGGTCGTCTCTCAAGATCTACACCTGAGGAAAGGAGGGAAAGGATTAGGTAGGGGAAAAACTCAGGCTACAGCAAAGTCATCAACAAAAGCTTTGGCTGACCCACAGGGAGCTCAGAAATGGCCCTTCAGAGTCATCTACATTGCAACAGGGGCAGCAGGCTTTCTGCCTTGGGGGCATGACACTTGTGAGGCAACCCTTTCCAGTGAAGGCAGTTTCCAGAGAAGGCCAGCAATATTTCCAGCCTCTAAGGAAGTCAGTCATTCATTATAGGAGGCTAATCTGTGTGGCACGTGACAGCATGAACCACGTATTTTATGTCCACAGCTAGCATTCTTGACAGACAATATGATACTTTGTTGTGCCCATGGGACCAAACAGGCCCTAGAACAAGACTGGCCTCCAGGAGTTGGGTAACTTTAGTCAAGCAGAACTAAGCACCCTAGGCAATCACAGGGGCTGTGCACCCCAATAAATATCAGGTCTCTGGCCAAGCCCTAGGCCTTTCTAATCCTGCCCTGAACGTCATAACACAACAAACCATGTCCACTTTCCAGAAACCCAGGCTGCCTATAAGTGAAAGCCACAACTGGAAGCTGGGAATGGAGTCATCCAACCCCAAAACTTACCTGTGATTCCATTCCTGAGAGACTGATATCAACGAACAAAGATCCCACCGCTACAGACCATCCTGCACCGTGAAATCAGATCAGTTCACCCACACCCAACATGGGGACAGCAGGTACTCCATGCACTCTTTTTGTTTTTTGCAGATATAGAGAGCTTTATTCTAAAATTGATGTGAAAAGGCAAAGGAAATAGAATGGATAAAACAATATTGAAAAGTAAGAATGAAGTGGGAAGAATCACTCTATCCAATCATTTTTTTTACCTTTTTAATGATTTTTTATTGTAAAATATCACAAATGTACAAAAAAAAAAAAAAAAAGAAAGCAACAATTTTCAAAGTACACTCCACCAAGCAGCTACAGAACAGATTCCATAATTTTGTATGGGTTACCATTCCATGGTTTCAGATTTTTCTTTCCAGCTGCTCCAAAACACTGGATTTTTCTTTCGAGCTACTCCAAAACAAAATCACATCCATATAGTGATTCTTTAGTCATACTCATTTGTTAAATCCTATCTTCTCTGTTATAATTCCTCCTTCTCCTTTGACCCTTCTCCCACACTATAAGGATCTCTGGGCTATATCCATTCTAACTTTTTCATGTTGAAAAGGGCTGATGATAATATAGGAGAGTGGATTGGAATTGATCCAAGCATTTGCCTGACTTGGAGACTCCTTTCATCTTCCCAGCCTCTTGAAGGAGTTGGGAGAATGTGACTTCCCCAGCTGGGGCCCTCATCCTTGATCATTCCATCTCACCGTCACCTTCTGATTCTTCCGCTCCTGGATGTCCCAGGTAACCTCAGAGCAAAGTTAGGATACACCTGGGAAGCTTGTCACCTTTGTAGCCTATGTTCTGGTCATCATGCCAGACAGACCTACTTCAGGCACCCTTGAAACAAGGAGACTAGACATGTCTATCTTAAACCAAGTCCCAGGACCATCAAGTTAAAGAAATGAGAACAGAACTTTAGACACCAGATCATATGGTTCAGGGCCAATGTTCTTTCCTCAACATCACCTCTCAATGCTTGCAACATCCATACCAACGCTTTGCAGAGGACAAAGGACAGTCTACACAGTCAACAAAGCACTGCCCATAAGCCAGTAAATCAAGAAAGCAGTGTGTGTGGGGGGGGGGACGGGCATTTATTAAGCATCTATTGCAGGTCTCATGTCTCCATCTTACAGGTGAGGCAAGTGTAGCTTGTTCCAAGTCACACAGCTGGTGTGAGACAGAGCAGGGACCTCCTCCCACCATACCAATTGTCTACTTGATGAATACTAACCAAGCAAAATTCATAAAATCACCTGGCTTACAGAACTTTTAGGAGCTTTTCAAAGATGTAACTAAAACTCTCTCTGCCACACACACTCATTGGTGTTTATGTATGTTTTCTCTTCTCTTCTTTCTTTCTGTCTCTCTCTCTTTTTTTATTTTTGGAAGGGAAAACTGATCATGTAGTGAAAAACATTTTCCTTAGAGATCATTTAAGGTACAGTAGATTGCTAAATATCACCAATGAGAAAGAAGTAGGATATGTGACCGAAGGCTAAAAAGAAAACATTCAACAAATCCTAAAAGCTTGGGGAATGCTTCGAGCACACCTCCCTCACCACCACCTCAGACTTTCACACAGCCTTTTGAGTTGGCAAACCCTCAGGTGGCTGAGCCAGGGTGGCCTGGACCACCTCTTACCAATCTTGGGCACCCTCTTGAAGCCTGCCGACCAAAAACAAACCAACTGTCCCACCTCCAAGTCTTGATGTGTTTGGATTTCTTTCCCTGTTGCCAAAACCTGATTTCCTGTTTCTAAGAAAAAAGCTTATAAGTGCCCCTGGTAAAAAAAAGAAAAGTAAAAAGTCTTCTCAAGGCAGCTTATACATCAAAGAGCTGTTAGAAAGTAGAGTTTTGTTTGGTTAAGTGCACATGAATCAGAAAAATTGTGATTGAATTTCCCCTTTTAAGTGCTAAGGGTTTTTACTAGAGTTGAGCAAAAAGTTTATGGGCTTATGGGCAAACCATAGATTCTTGGGGCTTCAAAGAGCATGCATCTGGTCCAATCTGCACATTATACAGATGAGGAACTTGAGGCCCAGAGAAGGAAAGTGCTTTATCTAAGGTCTCACAGCAAGGGAGCATCAGAACTAGACCCAAACCCAAATCTTAATTCCCAGTCTTGTGTTGTTTCTATGTATCTATGAATTTCTCCTGCAATTGGAATTTATCAGATTTTTTTCAAACTTCACAAACCTCAGAAGAAAGCTAATAAAAGCTCTTATTTAAAAAAAAAAAAAAGATATCAGAGTTCGTTTTAGTTTCCTACACTGCTCAAAGCAGGTACCATGAAATGTTTCTGCTTAAATGATGGGAATATATTATCTTAGAAGTTTATAGTTTTGAGGCTGTGTAGATGCCCAAATCAAGGCGTCATCAGGGGGATGCTTTCTTTCCTAAGACCAGCTGCGGTGATCTTTGGCTCCTCTGCTTTGTGGCAAGGCACATGGCAGCATCTGCTGGTCTCTCCCTTTTCTCTTCTGGGCTCTGTTAATTTCACCTTCTTGCTTCCCTGGCTTTCTCTCTCTCTCTCTCTCTCTCTCTCTCTCTCTCTCTCTCTCTCTCTCTCTCTCTCTCTCTCCATATTCATTCCATTTGTAAAGGACTCCAGCAGTAGGATGAAGACCCATCTTGACTGATCTAACTGAAATAGTCATATCAAAAAGCCCTACTCAAAATAGGTTCACACCCACAGTAATGGATTAGATTTCAGAACATGTTTTTTCTGGGGTACATACAGCTTCAAATCCACCACAAAGTCTAACAGAATCTAATGATAAGTCATAACTCTAATTTTTTGAGTACTTATTTATGGACCAAGAATTATGCCAAGCACCATACATGTATTACCCATTTAATCTCAACAATCTTATGATATATTTACCATATTTTCTCCACTTCACAAAAGAAAAAAGAAGAGGGAGGGAGGACAAGAATTCAAATTCTGATTCAAACTTCAGCTTTGTTTTTTGAGCAGTCGAAATATGCCAGACTCTTTCTAATAGTTGATATCAATTAAGCCTCAAAGCAATCCTATTGTCATCTCCATTGCACAGATGCGAAAATGAGATTTTAAAGAAATCAGCTCTCTTGACCAGGTTCTCAGCACCAAATAAGCAATAGAGTTAAGATGGAACCTAAGTCTGGACTTCAAAGTTCCTTCTCTTTCTATCAGCCCTTACAGGCTTGTTGCATGGATCAAATCAAATTATGGAAATGAAAGCCCTTTGTAAACTGTAAAGAATTTAACAGATTTGAGGGATTATCACTTTTTAAATCTAAGTTGTTCTATTTTCCTAAATTTCCACTCTGGCTTTTCACTACAGAATTCCAGAGCTGGGCAATGACAAGGGGCCCAGGTCTCTCAGTCAAAAAACATTTTCCAAATAAAAGATTTGATTGAGCACACATTTGTTTTCCTTGGGTGGGTCCCAACCACCCAAATGTTTAATTGGGTTGGAAAGTCTACATAAGTTTGATCAGGAAGGCCATTGTTACAGAAAAAAGGGAAATGTGGAGCCTTCCTCTCTGACCCTGCAAAGGAGAAGAAGACCTGAAGAAATGCAATAGCAGTTATCCCAGTACCCTAAGTCTTGGAGCAAATGCTACTTCCTTCACTTGTGTGTTCATTGTTTTATTCAGTGCTGTCTTATGAGCCTTTTCTGTGAACCGGACCTGCTCTAGGCATAAGGAAGATGGGGAGGAATGAGAGGCAATCGTACCCTCAAGGAGCTTGCAGTCTTTGAAGGGAGACTGGTATTTTTTTCTGCCTTGCTCTGCACCAGTTCTGGACCCACTGGGATGACAAAGCTGTGGGCCTTCCTCATGGGCTTACAAATATCCTGTGCGTGGTAATTTTCTAAGTACTATGATAGGGGATTGCAACCTTCAGGGATACAAAAGAGTCCTTTAATCCAGCAAGGAGAGGACAAGGGTAAGGGAAGACTTACAAAAAAACTGTCATGAAATACAAGCAGCTATTATGCAGAAGGAGGTGGGGATCTACCATTTCAGAACATGCCAGGCTGGGTGTGCGTGCCCCAGTCAGCCATGCCAAGTCAGTACAAGAGAAAGAGCAAGGAGGAGATCAAGAAAGAGCTTGACGCATGAAGCAGATCTGGTTAGGACTAAGGTAAATCAGACCAAAGGTTAAAGGATGATATTGGCTATGTGTAAAACTTCAACTTCTGTGTGTGAGACCAAAGAAAGAGATGTGGATTTGGTGCAAAATTTATGTTTATATTAAATTCTTCACATTTAACTTGTAAGGTCAGTTTATTTGTACACCATAATTCATGGAACCTTGAATAGGGAGTGAGATCTTGTTGGTTTGTACAGGTTAGTGTGGTGCCTTGATACATCCCAGAGTAATCTGGGCAGAGAATAAAAAAGTATTTGCAAAAGGCCCTTGAGGAACTGGGGGAAAAGGTAGAAATATTAAACTTCTTCATCTGGGGAATTCCAAATATTGGGGACTACCAATTTAATAAGCTGAGCCCTCAATGTTGGGACTTGCTCTTAGAAAACTTATTCTTGCAAAGGAGAGGCTAAGCCTACTTATAATTATGCCTAAAAGTCACCCCCCAGGGAAGTTCTTTTGTTGCTCAGACGTGGCCTCTCTCTCCAAGCCAACTTGGCAGGTGAGCTCACTGCTCTCCTCATTATGTGGGACATGACCAGGACTGTAAATTTCCCTGGCAATGTGGGGCATGAATCCTGGGGATGCACCTTGCCTTGTCATTATGGGATTGAGGAAGCCTTCTTGACCAAATGGGAGAAGAGAGATTAATGAAAATAAAGTATCAGTCACTGAGAAATTTCAAATAGAGTTAAGAGGTCATTCTGATGCATTATGTAGATACCCCTTTTTAGTTTTTAGTGGCTAAGAATAGCTGAAGGGAAATACTCGAAACTGTTGAACTGTATTCCAGTAGCCTTGATTCATGAAGACAATTGTATAACTATATAGCTTTTACAGTGTGATCATGTGATTGTGAAAACCTTGTGGACTGACACTCCCTTTAACTAGTGCATGGACGTAAGAGTAAAAAAATAAGCACAATAAATAAATAAACAACAGGGAGGGTTAAGGGGTTAAAGAAAAAAAAAAAAGCAAAGGATCTGATGACATTGCTTTGCAAGTTAACAGTCAGCATGTGGCCTGTGCTCCCACAGTGTGAGAGTGAACTTAGTTCAGCAAAATCTCCTTCAGTCAAGTGTGCACGAAATATTTTACAGAATATGATCTTGTCTTGATAAAGAACAAGGCGTACTCACATATTCACATATTTACTAATAAGTAACAAACTATACTATTGAGTGAATAAAAGCAGGAAAAAAAAAGTGCAGGAAAGAAAAAACAGAAAAAAGAAAGAGCCAGATTATGGAGGGACTGTAGGTCAAGCAAAAGTACTTGGGTACAGGTGCATGGGTGGTTAAGTGGTAGAATGCTCACCTTTCATGCAGGAGACCCAGGTTTGATTCCTGAACCATGCACACCACCCTGCCAAAAAAATGCACTTAGGTAATGCTAATATTGAAGATTTTCAAGCAGGATTCTGTTCAGATTTTGTATGGCCTCTTCCCCAGCCTTTCACAGAAGAAACACTCAAGGAGTGCTTGCTCTTTTGACTTGAAGTGACTAACCCTAAAGATAGTTTATGGACCCAGCTGCTAAAAAAAAAAAAAAAAAACAAAAAAAACTCATTTTCCTTTCTCCTCCTCTCTACCCAACCAAACCCCACTCTTTTCTTCCTTTTAATTTTTCTTGTGTTAAATCTGCCCAGAAATCTCAGCCTCATGATAAATTTTCTTTCGGCCTTAAAAACACTTATTACTAGTCACACCTATGCTATTTTTTGAGAAGCTCTGTAGGGTAATAAAAAAGCTTCAAGTCAGACAGGTATAGGAGGCAGTCCTGACAAGTTCTGGGACATTTGGGGCCAGTCAATTCAGTTCTTTAAACCCCAGTTTCCTCATCTTTAAAATGAAAGTAAAAATCGCCACCATTATCTGTTCTCCTTTTCTTCTTTTTCATGATAGTACCCACCCACTCACCCAACTCCATTTTAGCTGGACGCCCATGGCCACCAGCTAAAGGCTACCTTTCCCAGCCCCCTTTGCAGCTAGATGTGATCTTGTGATGAAGTTCAGACCAATAGAATATGAGCAGAAGTAATGTGTTCAGTGTTAAGGTCTCTTCATGAAAACAGGCTCAGCTATTTGCCACCAGCCCTTCCTCTTGAATTTTTTCTGCAGATTGGGAAATGGAAACAGCAGAAGTACTCACAGAGCCACAATCTGACACAAAGCCACACGCTGAGAATGACAGACTGAGCTACCAGCCTGGTTCCTGGATGACGTGATAAAACAGGTCCACTTGCTCTGGACCACTGCATAAGAGAGGAGAAAACATCTGCTTTTATTTAAGACACTGAATACTTGTGTCCCTTGACTGCACCAGCTTTATCTACACTCTAAGTTGCACGTGGACTTATTTTGAAGACTGGAGATAACATACTCAAAGCAGCTTGACACTGAGTGGATCTGTGATTAGTGGTGTCTAATAGCTGTTACTAGAATGAATTGATTGAATGTAGTGGCTCACTGGGTGTGGGTAAGCAAAGGAAAAGGGAAAGGCAACCAGACTCTGAGACTTCAAACCTGGGTGTCTGAGAGGGTGATGGGGCTATTGATAGAAATAAGGGGGTAAGGAGGACGATTGGGGGAGGCTGTAGATATGTTGAATTTGAGTTTCAGGCAGGCCTCACAGAAAAAGAAGACAACAGGCAATGGAAATTTGAGCTGTTGTAAGGCCCAGAGTTGAAGCTGTGGATGTTGGTGAGGTCTCCACAAGGACAGACCTTCAGACATGGATATTGGAAGGAGAACGAGGAGACAAATCTGGCTAGAGCTAAGGTTTCTTGGGGTGCAAGAGAGAGAGAAGTACTGGAAAGGTGAGCTGGGCTAGTTCTGGTAGAGATGCAAAATCCCTGCTAAGGAGTTCAACTTTAACTCCACAGGCAACAGGAGGCCTGGAAGTTTTCTAAATGTGGAAGGGGGATGATGAAGCATCTACCTATTGACAGATGGTCCCTGATGGAGGCAGAGGGGTGAGCTTCCTCTGGGGGAGAATCAGCTACCCCTCACAATCATTTCATCGCATTTTAACAGACACATGTAAAACACAGGGAACACCTTCAATAAGCATTCAGCCCCCAGATTTGTGGACTCTAGAACTTTTTATGCAGAAAAGGAAGGTTGAATTAAACATTTTTAAAGAAGAGTGTGTGTTGTGTACTTGGCGGAGCACTTTAAAACTTAACATTCGGGGGAATTTCTTATGGAAATTGAAAACAAAGGTTTGGCAATGGTGACTCCATGTGTATGGAAAGTAATGTCTTGAAGGAAAAGGGGGAAATAATCTCTTATCCAACCAGTCAGTCTGTCAACATATACACTGAGGGTCTACTCTGTGCCTGCCGGGTGCTAGGTGCCACTGCTCACACTGAATGGAACCTAGATACACTAAACAACGATATTGGGAGTCATTGTGTGCTATGGTCAAAGGTAAAGCTGGGTGAGGGGATTAAAATGAAGGACACCACTGATTTAACTCAGGGAAATTCACTCTGAGATGACTTTAGAGTCTAGACCAGGTAAAGTGAGAGAGGAAGCCTTGCAGCTTTCATAGGCAGAGTGTTCCAGGTAAAAGAAACAGCAAAGGTGAAGGCCCTGGGGTGGGAGAGGACATAGTATGTTTAAAGAAGAGCCAGGAGGTCAATGCAGCAGTCATGATCGGAATTAGGGTGAGGCAAGTGAGATGTCTAGGTCACAAAATTTCAAGAGGTACTTATACTTAGGGCCCTGCAATCACAACACAGAGAGTGAGCGTCTTCTTAAATTTTGCACCCTAGACACCCTCTTTGCCTCTCCCTAGTTCAAGCCATGGTGGCAGGAGCTGAGTACAAGAGAGGGAGAAAGGCAGCAGGTCCAGAGTGCCACTAGACTCAGGAAGATATGAGTGTCGGGAAGCCCAAGGCCATAGACGGCTCACCATCTCTCTCTTCCAACTTGATTTCTACACCCAAGATCTGAGGCAAGAATTATTATCATCCTTATTTACAAGTGAGGAAACTGAGGCTTCTAGAAAGTAAGCCCCAGACCTGAAAATCCGACAGAGTGGCCTTATAAAATCAGGACCATGAAAGTTCATGACAACTGGGAGTCGATGACGAAATATACCCCTTCCTGCTGTATCAGTGAATCAAGTCTCACTTTCACATTTTACAAATATCTACTGTCTACCTATAACATTCCAATTTTCCAGAAATCAGAGACATAAATACCACAGTATTCCTCCACCCTCCTCAACATTTTCTGCCTCTCAATTAGGCCCTCAACTATACATTGACTGTATAGTTTTTTTACTACTCTTTTTTTTTTCTTTTACTATTCCCCCTTTGAAAGGTCCACACATACTAACTCAAGAAAATAGATCCCTAAAAGGATCACAATGTCACTAGTCTGCCATCAACCAGACTTCAGGGCAGGTTTGAGGCCAATTGGAACATCCTTGCTATATCCTGCACCAAGGAAAATCATAGCAAATCTCAGAGAGGCCTCCTCCCTCTCTAAGGGTACAGGAATGGGACGCTTGGATCCAGGACACCAGCTACTCTAATTTTCCACATTTGACTCATAGTACCCTGCCCAAAAAGGCCACTGAGCCCAGCTGGCTCACAATTCAGAATGCCAGGATTTGGTAGATGTGTTTGCATGTACAGGATGAGCCAAGCAATGGAAACTCTGGCTCAATCTAAAAGACATGCTTTCCCTGAGATAACCTAATAGCAAATGTTGCAATAGGCAAGTGCTAAGAAAAGAGAGAAAGTGGTCTCCCAAGTCACAAAAAAACAGAGTGATATATTTTCAGAGCAAAACCAGAATGGGAGCCATCAGGAAGAAGAGGGTAGACCCACTACTGGGGAAAGTAGGCAGGAGAAATTACTTTGATAAGGCACTTTGTTTTTCACTTTATGTTTAAACAACCAGGCATCTGTTTTATAGAGTAATGGAAAATACACAAGTACAAAGATTCTTGTACTCCTGGAGCCTGCTTCAGGCAGGTCTAATGGGGCAATCAATGAAAGCAAGAAAGTTCAGAATGGATTCCAATTTAGTCTGGAAAAAAACTTCTCCCTGCCTTGACTTCTGTGAACTGCTTCCAATTGCTAATCTTAGCTCTAAATCTTCCCAACAGGCTTTCAAGATATGCTTTATTATTTCCATTTTGCAGAGGAGGAAACTGAAGCTAAAAAAAATGAAATGAGTTACCTAAATCCATAAGCTATTTAATGACATAGATAGGATACTATCCCAGATCTGTCTGAATCTAGCATGCCTACGCAAAGCAGTCATGTGAAATACATGGAATAAAAATTTACTGTCTCTGATTTCCAGAGAGGTAGGGTGATGTGCCCAAGTTGAGATACCAGGATGTGAACCCAGTTTTCTTGACCCCAGAGCTAGCATTCTTTCTACCACACTATCTGGCTCTAGTAATCTCATTATTCCTTCCCTGATCATCTCTAAGCTATCAAAACAACATCTGCTATGTAGTAGATGCTAAACAAATACTAGATGGATGAACAGGTCTTCCTTGAAGTAAAGTTTTATTAGAAAAGTGGACAATGGTCTTAACTTTAGACTCAGAGTGAGATAGCCAGTGATTCATTTTGCTTGAGACTTCAAGTCTTAAATTTGAAGAAAAGCAGTTGACTTAGCTGTGAAATATGTCCTTGGGCTCCTCCCCAGTTAAGGATGGGAACACACAGAAAGAACCCACTGTTCCTCTCTGGAATGAGAATTAAAACCATGAATAAGGCTTCTATGTTTTCATTCTCCAGGACAATCAGGAATAAAAGTGAGTACTTGACGACAATAGGACATCAAAGACAACAGGCACCAAGCGTTCAAATACTGCTTTTCCTCCTATTACCTGTTATTTTATTAAGGTATAGTGATCCGACAATTGAAAAGTGTAGAACAAGAAACTGATATGTTTACCACTAGGGAAATCTCATACATTCTCTCAAGAACTGGGCAAGGCACTTAACACCCATAGGAATGGGGAGGAAAGGGGGGGGAGCAGTGAATGGAAAAGTACTGCACTGTGCCAGGTGCTCGTCCAGACAGGATCCATTTAATTCTCACAATAATCCCACACACACAAAAAAGGGATCCTCATTTTACAAAGGAGGAAACCAAAGATCAACAAAGTTATGTAAAGTAGCTTATTTGTTTTCCACAATTAATAAATGGCAGAGTCAAGATTTGAAACGAGGAGATGCTGAAATTAGAGTCTGTACTCCTTCCCATGCACCATAGTTAGAGATTACTAATGAGGGGTATTATTGCAGAGGAAAGTGCTCTACAAAGAGGTTCACTTGCTTTGTCTCAGAGTTGCATCAAATGGACTGAACACGGCAAGGATAATTATCCCCATTTCCTACATGAGGAAACTGAGGCTTTGTATATAAAGCAATACATATATGTAAAACATACCACATGTAATCCTTCCTTTATAAAGAGGAAACCGAAGGTACAATCAAGGTACATATATTAAAATTGTGTTCCTATTAATAAAAGCCTTTTCTTTTCATACAATTTAGGATCCCATAGCTTTATTGAACGAATCTTGAATCAGGCTGCATCCCATACAAAAAGGGAGTGGAAAGGACAAAGTCATGCAGGGCAAATGTGGAAGCAAATGAGGAAATGTTTTGTCTGGCTGACATTAAGTTCCCATTTTACTTAGGAGATTTTTACAAAGTGGGGAGCAGGTATACATTGATTAGTCTGGTATGCTTGTCCATTATGAGAAGCTCTCTCTACTAGGCCAAAATGAGTTTTATCACAAGGTATTACCTATCAATATCAACAAACCTGTAGTGTGTGCTCCATTTTCTTGGAAAACCCGTGCACATTGCTTGTTTTTGTCCACTGGAACAGCCTTCTCAGAAAGGAATCATCTCCTAGCAATGCCCAGCGCAGCCAGCCTTATTATTTTACTTAAAATTATTATGTGCAGGTCCTGTGCTGACATCTATATATCTCTAACACTCAGTTTCTTCTCTTAAAAATGAGAATGAGTATCTTGACTGAAAGTGATCAGTTAGAAAGTATTGCATTTGGAATTCTAATTTAGCCCTTTCTGATTTTAAAACTTGTTAATACAAGGAACTCAAAGCTTTCAATGGACTCCTTGTTTCTGTCTTGATATCATGAAATACATGGTTCCTATGAGTATCTGAATATGGTACATTTTATTTATTGCCAGCTGTGCCAGTAGATAAATAGTTCACTGAATCTTTATAGAAAGTCTATAACACTGATGTTTATATAAATAATTCACTTGTGAAGTCAAAAATATTCATTCTATCAGTGTAGAAAGGCTGCATCTGAATAAATCTTACCTGGCACATTACCTGTGAAATAGTGGGAGACAAAGGATTTGTTATTAACTTCTCTAAGAGAATGGGCAAGGAGCTCCTTCAGTCATTGCACTATGTCAAGTGCTTTATGAGAGTGCTTAGTATAAACATGGTGTTTGTTCTCTAGAGGTGCAAGAAAAGCTATACTATAGACACAACCATGTAAGACATGTTCAGAAACATACTGCAATCTCTGCAGAAAATTTCCTTTCCTGCCGAGGTTGTTGAGCACCAAGTTCAGTAGAATGCCTGAGTGAGCAAGTGTCCCAAACTCAGGCACCAAGGAAGCTGCTAAAGGGCCAAGAGACATGGATACAGAAGACGGCCAGTGTTAGTTAGCTAGGTCCTGGAAAAGGAGCAGCATTTCAGAACTTTAAGGGCAGCCCAGGCAGAAACTCTGGCATGAGCAAAAGCTTGAGTTGGGATGCAAAAATTGGAGGCCAGGACCAAATTGGGAAAGATCATAAATGTCTGGATCAGGAATTTGTATTTAACCCATTAGGCAATGGAGAGATGCTGAAGGTTTTAGTAGCAAAGAAACATAATCATAACAGTTTTAGGAAAATCTGTCTTTTATTCATTCATCAAATAGTTGTTGAGTACATTGCCAGGCATCACATCTTTTCACTGTTGCACTCCCAGTGACTGGCATGCTTACAGTCTAGTAGCCAAATAGACACTTGATAGTTATGATGAGTGTGATAGGTGTTGCAATGGAGATGTGTGCAAGATGCAGCAGAAACTAAGGAGACTCTTTAGGCTGGGTTCCCCAGAAACAGACCCTGAGACAAGGGTTTGAGTACAAATAGTTTATTTAGGGGGCATTTCAGGAATCATGAGAGGGCATTGGGGAAAAGAGGCAGGGACAGGAAGGAAGCTAGTACTACTGGATACTGGTGGGAGAACATATATCAGAGTGCCTTCCCTAAGGAGTGAGAACTCTGGGGTATTTACCTATCAGCTCCCATCCTTCATTGGTTGAAGGATGTTCCCAGAAGACAGTAACTCCCCAGCCCTCCCAAGCTGTCCTGCAGGCTATGCTCTGTGGCCTGAGAAAGCTCTGTTGCAGATGGTTCCAGATGTTGGCAGTATGTATGGGAATGGCAAATCCTAAGGGGATATAAATAGGAAAGGAGATAAGCCTCCTCCATGGTTCCCTACAGAAGTTGTGCTTGAGCTGAGCCTGGGAGGACCAGAGTCTGCACAGGCAGAATCCCCAAAGGGTTAGGAAGGACTCTACAATATAACTAAATGACTGGTGAGTGAAGTGAAGGAGGGGAAGATTGGTGATTGCTGTGCACTGAAAGTGTAGGTAAGAGTCAGATCAGAAAAGAACTTGGTTTTTACATTTTCATCCATGGACAGCAGGGAGCTATCAAGAAAACTAAGTCGTGATGCAATCAGAATAGCATGCTGCTGTGGAAGATGGGTGCGAGGGGTGAGGGGGCTACACCCAGAAGTAGAGAGACCATTTTAGGCTGGAATGGTGGATAGTGTGATTCTATTGCAAAACCCAGGTGAGAAATTACAGGCTTGAACTAGAGTATAGGCCTCGGGATTCCCAATGAGGGAACTGACAAGACAGACATTTAAGAGCCACTGACAGAAGTTAGGGAGGGGATGACTGCGTCAGGACTACAGTTTTGGGTGAGGGAGGGCACGAGTGACTTTTGCTCTTTCAGTAAAGGAGCAGTCAGCCACACGGAAGCCTGACAGATATGGAGATTGGTGAGGATATGGGGGTGAGTGGGGACAACAAAACTGCCAAGAAGTTAGGCTGTGAATAGACAAAGAGGTGCTTGTGACTCTGATAGAGTTGAGGGTGGTTGGGGATAGAGAAAGGAGGGGAGAAAAACATGTGGAAAAGATTACAACCTTACACTGAAGCTGAGAAAGGCACACTACTCTAGAAGAAGACCACTGAAATGGGGGAAGCTGAAAATGCAAAAAAAAAGAAGGACTTCTTGAAGGAAGAATCAGTGTTTTAATAGAAAGAATTGGGACTCCTTTAATAAATCCATTTCTGCCATTTACTCTCTGGATGACGCTGGTAGCCACCATCCAAGATGGCTGCCCGTGATCCCGCCTCCTGGTTGTCACCCCTTTGTGGAATCTCCTCCCATATTGTATCAGGGTTGGTCTGTGAGCCTTATAACATGGCAGAAGTGATGCTATCACTTCTCAGGTTAGGTTATAAAAGATATTGTGGTTTCCCTTTCAGTCTCAATTTCTCTTTCTCTCTGTTCTTTCATCACTCACTCTCAGGGAAGCCAGCAGCTGTGTCATGAGCAACCACATGGAGAAGGCCACATGGGAGGAGCCAAACCTTCCTGCCTATAGCCTCCTGAGTGCACTTAGGGGTGGACAACCCAGACTCAGAAGACTGCCCCCCACCCCCAGCCAATGGCTTGTCTACAGCCCAGCCACCTGCCTAAGCCCCTCCGATTCCTCACTCTCAGAATCAGTGTAAGGTGGTAAATGTTTGTTGCTTTAAGCCAGTATGTTTGGGGTCATTTGTTACATGGCAGTAGATAACTAGTACAATGACCTTCATGACACGGCTGCTGTGAGGGTAAAATGAAGTAACGAATGCTACAGGGACTTAGGAAAATATAGAGGAGAGAGAAAGAAGCCAAATCAGAGAGGTTCGGGTGGGAGAGAGGGCCAGCTCATCTGACTTAAGAGGGACAGAGAAGAACACTCTAAGTGACGAATATTTTCTGAACTCTGGGTCAAAATATTCTAGATATCTCACTGAATGAGAAAGGAGGGGGTGGCCTTGAGGAGAAGGATGGAGGAATGAGGAGGCCTGGGGGATAAAGACAGATGAGAAAAGCGCGGCTGGGAGACCAGACAGTCCCAGGCAGGAGGCCTCTCCTTGGCAGCCAGGACTGTGGGTGCGGGAGACTTCCCACACGTAGCTACTTGTAGGTCAGTATCTCTTTTTATCCTTTTAAAGTAAAAACCCTGGATGGGCTCAGGCCATCTGTGTTTACCAAAAGTGGCCATTTTCCCACCCTTCTGATATCCAGGAAAGGTGCTCTAAGAGGGAACAGAGCTCTGCTCATCGCCTCCTCCCTGCTGGGCGAGCCCAGTCTGGCTCCATGCACCTCCAATCGGGAGATGATAAATGCTTTTTTACAAATGCCCAAAAGAAGGGAAGCATAGGTCTCCCATTTGGACTCACATAATCCTAGAAACACCAGAGACCGTGGATGCAATCTGAGCCATTTTCCTTTTTTTTAAGGTGAAAATGATGTCCCCAAAGCTAACTGGATATAATCAGTGCTTGTCTTTTTGGAAAAATCAACTAACCACATAAGAAATCTTTAATTAAAAAAAATGTATATTAATATGATTTTAATCAACTGCTAAGTTATTGCCTCATCTCCAAATTGTTTTTGCTTTTTAATGTTACAGGGCAAAAATTAACCTGTGGCTTAAGCATCTAATAAACAAAATAAATAAATTTGGGCAGGCCATGGCGGCTCAGCAAGCAGAGTTCTTGCCAGCCATGCTGGAAACCCTGGTTCAATTCCCAGTGCCTGTCCATGCAAAAAAAAAATACATAAATGAACTTAAGGATTTATTTTTTATTAAAAATATGGCAGGATTAATTTATTAATGCTGTTTTTTATCAGGAATCATTATTTAATTGATGAGAAGAAAATATAACAAGTACGTATTTGTATGTATTCTGCAGTTAACAATCAATTCCTCACCTTCCCTGAACACAGCTGTCTTCCGAAACATCAGACCCTTGCCGTGCTCACCTCTGCCTGAAATGAGTCTCCTCTCTTTAGCTGCTGAAAACCTATCCACCCCTCAAGCTCCAACTCTGAGGTTTGCCTTTTCCATTAGACCCACCAGTCAGGGACATCTTTGAGGACAGCAGCTGGTTCTCCCTGTCTCTGTTTCCTTGGCACCCAGCACAGGTCTGTCACTGAGATGCCTGGTGTGTGTTTGTTCAGCTAATCAGTGTGAGACTGAAACAATCACCCTGATTCCACTCACGGCAGAGGGAGGTGGGAGCGGCAGCCTCCCAGCCCCAGGCCTGGCACACTGCAGGGAAGGCCTGCCAGGAGAAGGTGTTTGGACACAGCACGTAATACTCTGTTCCTCGGCTTTGCTCATCTTTCTGGTGGCCTGGAAAATGGAAAAAGTAGTTCTTAACCTGGTAATCACGTATCATCTGGGTGTTGCTGTGGTTTTTCTTCAAAAAGATTATTAAAAGGGCAGGAACCTCCAATTATGACCATGTGGAGAAAGCATCACACATTTCAAGACAGATCATTTTAGTGTGATGAAATTTCTGTCTTGTAACTGGCCTGGCTTTGGTCCACAACCCGTCATCCTCCAAGCCCTAGAAATACTGCTGGGGGCAGGGGAGAGGGGAGAAGGCGACTGCAGGCTAAGGGAGCCCAGACGTTAAGTAATACAGACAGTCATAACCCAGGACATCTCCCTCCCACTCCTTACAGACCTGGATTCAAGCCTTGGGCAAGTCATCTTCCCTACTCAGAATCTGTTTCCTGTTGGTAAACAGCGAGTTAATAAGACAAGCCCTAAAACCGGTAATGAGGACTAAAGGAAACTGTAATCTCCATGAGAGCAGGCACTTTGTGGCTTTCTGACAGATGGCTGCTTTCCTGGCCCTCAGGTTAGAGGTGTGAGTGGACAGATCAAGGGCATTAGCCCAAGGGCCACCATAAATAGCACTGCTTGATGTCCACTTTCACTGCCAGGAAGAGTTCAATCCAATAAACATTTACCCTGCTGTGGCAAATACAAGAGTGAAAATGACATTAGCACTTCCCAGGCTTTAAGATGTCATGAACACAAGTAAAAAATGAGGTAAGTGGACTAAAGCAAGAAGGCTGAGGGAGGACGGCTCAAGCTGGGGTGGTTGATCCAGCTGGGAAAAGAGGCAAATGAGGAAGGAAGGGTTTCTGAAAGGGACCAAATATCATGCTGCATGCATGAAGGATGGTGTAAGGAACAATTCTGGAGTGCATTTGTATTTTATTTGACCAAGGAATCCAGGATTGCCTAGGCCACCTTGCACATGAAAAGTCAAAGACTTTTTTGATAGTTAGATTTGGACTCAAAACCTCCATGTATAATTTTTTAAAATTAAAAAAAAAAAAAACCCTCCAGGTAGAGCTTTCTGGCATTTTTTCCTCCCCCTAAGCCCAAATGCAAATCTTGGAATGCTACAACCAAGACAAGGGGGTAGAGTTGAAAGCACTGGAGCACACTTCAGAAACAAGAGAGAGAGCAGGGCTCCTCCCTGGGTGTGGAGCCCCAGCTTTTCTCCCACTCCTGCCACTAGGAGGACACAAAAGAGAGCCACATGTGTGAATGTTTAATACACAGTGATCCCTCTCAATAGTACGCAGGGCTGCTTTGGAATCTGCCCACTCAGATGGACACCTCACCCACAGTGACGGAGAGAAGAGGAAGAGATAAGGAGAAGGGAGAAAGAACTCTCCACTAAGCTCACTCTACTTCAAGGCTACTGGTGACTGGGACAAGTCTTACTGTTTTCTCACTCCATGCCTTGGCATCTGCTGTGTCCTCTGCCTGGAAGTTCTTTCCCCTCTTTTGCTAACATCTGCTCCTTCAAGACTTGGCCCAGCATCACCTCTTTGGAGACACTGTCCTGAGTGCCCTGTCTGAATCAGCTCCTTTTTCAGGGAGAAGCCCTGGGAACTACCATGCTCAAACACAGCACTAACTGCATTCCATTGTCACTGTGCTACTTATCTGAGACCCTCAAACACCAGTGACTTCCTTAAACACAGGGAACCTGCCTTCTTTTTCTTTTTTAATCCAGCACAGGGCCATCACATGTTAGTTGCTCAGATGATGCATATGGAAAGGGGAGAGAAGGAGTATTTTACCACGATAGGAAATGCTATTCTAGAGAACACACATAGACACACACATACACACACACATACACACACACGCACACGCAGAGCCACAGGCATCTGCAGATATCCACAGCCCCCTGATATTGAGAACTCCTGCCCCTTGCTAATACATTAACCCTTAAGATGCACTTCATAGATATGACTTCAGTTGTGTAGCATGATAGTCCTGCTCTGAGAAAATGCAAATTTAATCCTTGTCTCTTATATGGACCCATTTGACAAGCTAGAAAGGACCTTAAGTGAAATTCAGAAGACTGACTTTGAATCTTGTAACTATTGACCACAAGTTGAGAACCTTGGGGAAAAAGTATCTACCCTTTAAGGCAAAAGCAGGAATTTCTGGGAATGTCAGAACTTGCTACTTTTTGATATCTATGTCTACCATAGACCACTACCAGCTCCCTGTGGACAGGGCTGTGTCTGCTCCACTCACCACTGTGACTCCAGAACCCAGCCCTATGCCTGGTATGGGATCAGTGCTCAGTAGTGTACCTGTGTCAGAGGAGCAACTGAAAAGTATATTTACTGAGATTATAATTATTTAAAATACTAAAAATAGGGTGCAAGGGTAGTTCAGTGGTAGAATTCTCACCTGTCATGTGGAGACCTGGGTTTGATTCCTGGCCCATGCACTCCCCATGGGCCTCCCCCACCATGCAAAAAAAAATCAACAAATGGTGCTACAATAACAGGATATTCACATGGAAAAAGAATGAAATGTGACCCTCATCCTACAGCATAGAAAAAATAAACATATTATAAATAAAACTGGGGCATATATTTGATAATGGCTTAGCATCTTAGATAGCTTAGGGCACATGCGAGGAAATGGAAATCCAGAGATAAGAAATGACTTGCCCTGTGAGCATCAGAAGGGGACCAGGGAGCTTGTTTATTCCTAAGACAGACCAAATACAAGAATGAGAGCGTTCTGGGATCTGAATTTGCCCACAAAGTGAAGGCGCTCCCAAGGAAGCAGACCCAGGTACAATAGAAGAACGCCTGAAGTGGAGACACGAATGGTCACAGGTCCTCCATAAGGGCTGGCGAGGTCTTGTGGGAAGACGGGGCACCTGGCAGAAGAGCAGAGGATCCAATCACTTGTACATTCAATCACCAATCATTTTTGCACATCCAGCATGCATCAGGCATGGCACTAAAAGATAGGGGTACTAAGTATAGCAAAAAATTTTTAATTTTAGAAAGATTTCTACTTAGCTTTTTAAAACTACCTTTTAATTTTTATTTGGTTATTTTAAATCAAGAAATTAAAGATTATTGAAAAATACTGGAGGAAAACAGAAGAACTGGCAAATAGTCACAGTACTATTGGGTTTGAAGCCAAACAGACTGGGTTTGAACCCACTCATTGGTTATAGGGCCTTGGTCATATCATGTAACCACTCTGAACCTCAGTTTCCTTAACTGAATAATAGGGATAACAATACACTTCACATCCCATGAGGCAGGTCCTACATGAGACAAGCTAACAAGTGTGAAGCACTTGGCACAGGAACCGAAACATGGAAGGTTTGCAATAAACATTCCCTTTCAGCTTGGTGTTTTAGAAAGAGGATTCCAAAAGACCTTGCACTCATACACTGTATAATATGACAGTCATATTCCCTAAGCTAACATTCATCAGAGGGTATGGGTTGTTTTCTTTTGGTTCAGGAGAGAGATTTTCCTGGCTATGTTGTAGCTGGAAAGAAAAGCAAGAAATATAGAATACAGTGAATTTGGGAAATCTTTCCTGTAAAAACCCCAGCAGATTTATCGCAGATGTCTGGCCCAGTCATGGCCTTCTCCTGTATTCTATTAAGAATAATAACAAACAATCAGGAAACTGAACCCCAAAGCCCAGAAAACAGTGTTCTGGGTCTTTGGCAAAGTGGGGTCATGTACACACACAAGAGACCCAAAGCCCTCCAGGCACTCCTTGGTTGCCCGGAGAAGGAAGTCAACAATTACTTAGCATCCCTTCACGCCAGCACTTTGCTGGACCCTTTCCTGTGCATAAGCTTGTTGCATCTTTCCAAAGAGCCCCTTGTCCCAGTGACCCCATTCTTCAGATAGGAAAATCTGGGGCTCAGAGAGAGTAAATAGTTCTCAAGGAAGGAGACACATCAGAATCGCTTGTGGAGCTTTTTCAGAATACAGAGGTTCTGGTTGGGCAAGTCAGGGGTGGGGCTAAAAAGTGTCACAGGGGATTCTAATGTATATTTCCTGCTGGCTGAAAACTGCTGCAGGGCAAGTTCTGGAGTCTGCCAGATAAGGACACGAGTCCCTGCCTTGCCAGTATCTGACTAGGTGGCATTGAGCAAGTCATTTAATCTCTCTGAGCCTCAGTTTCTACCCCCTGTCAAATGGGAATGATAAAACCTAACTCATAAGACTGTTCTACCCAGGATTAAATGAGATAATGTGTTAGCAGCTAATACACAGTAGGGCTCAATAAATGGTAGCTAGTACTACAATTACTGGTTAGTTGCATGGCCTTAAGCAAGTGACTTATTTTCCTCACCTGAAAAGTAAGGAAACTTTGAAGGAGAACCTTCAGAAACATTTTGTCCCACTGAATCTTGATTGGGCTCCAGTTATTATTTTTCTCTTCGACTGAAAAGGGACCTTACTGGCTGCTTAAGAGATGAACAAATTCTGGGCAAACAGACTAAGTAGAGCAAGAAAACAATTATTATTCCAGGCAAATGTGTTTTTTTGTTCAGCCTTCTGAAGAGTTGGTCCATCTACTGAAGGCTGTATCTGCAGCCTGAGCTTGCTGACAGGTCTGCAAATGATCCCAAGTTGTTCTTCCCATAATACTCTCCTCGTGGTACATGGAGTTACATAAAAGACCACGTGCAAGGGGAGGAGCACGATCAAGTTTGAAATAACTATAATGGCTCTACTACCTGGCTTTGTTTCTTCAGTTTGCACATATGGGTGAATAAAACTTAAGTCCCAATCATTCATTTGTCCCTTAAATATTTATTGAGCACCTTCTATGGGCCAGATACTGTGCTAGGTATCAAAGATACTGAGACTAGACACAAGGCTAGCCCTTGGGCCCACAGTCAGTGCAGGGGAGACTGATCATGAAGTAGGGCTGGTGTTGTAACTGAGGGAAGAACAGATGCCTAGAAGTACACAGAGGCATCTAAGGGGGATCTCTAAGCCAAGACCCAGGTGTGTTTTAATCACTGATTCATTCATTTAATAAACATCTATTGTACCAGGCTCTGAACTAGGCCCTGGGCTGTCTGGGTCATCACCAGGTACGGTCTCTGCATTGGAGCTGCTCACAGCCCAGTTCACTGTGCTGTCATCCACCCTTTCGGAGTTCACAGTGCTTTCCCCAAGGTCTATGCCAAAGGCAAGGGTGCACAGAGCAGCGAGCAGTCATTCCACAGACATGGTGACTTCAGACACCCTGAGTCTGAACCCAGCATAGAACAAGATGGAGATGCCTGAAAGGGCCTGCCAGCCAGTAGACAAGGAAAAATAGAGAAGGCGAATGCTCGGGGCATCCTGGGAGAAGGAAGAGATGGTCAGTTTCTTTCTGCCAGACAGATTTCCAAGCACTAAGTGATGGAGCACTGTGCCAGGCACCCTGGGGAATAGAGCCTGGGCCCTACTCAAGAAGATTAGTCTAGGAATGACTGGAGGGCCCAGAACTGGAAGCCAGAACTTACCACAGAGAGTCCAGGAGGGTCCATGGCCCTACTGCACACCTCCAAAAGGTCTCATTCGATGTTCGATACAGGCTCCTAAGAGGTGATGGGTACTGTCCCAGGCAGAAACTAGCAGGATTAGAAAGGGGATGGTCATCGTCCACTTTACATTATAACTCTCATAATACTGCACTTGGCCTTTCCCCTCCCCACCCTCCACCCCTGCCCTGCCCCGCCACCCTTATTTTGTTATAGAAGAAGCTCCAAGAATGGCAATGGCTGAGGTCTCTTTCAATCTCTGTGAAACTCCATCTGAAGCTCTAAAAGCAGCCCTCCACCTCACCAGACCCACCTCATGATCTGTCCGCCTAGCCAAGATGCTGTGAAGACAGAAAAGGGAGAGGAAAGCAAGGCTCAAAGATGTGATACAACTTGCCTACAGCTGCCCAGCTGCCAAGGACAAGAAGGAAGCAAACCGTGAAGTCTGCTCCAATGGGTTGTATGCATGGAGCACACAGGAAAGAGCACTGGCGGCAGAGATGAGGGGTGTGACTTTTTAGCTTTGTTTTAGTACACTGTATGCCCCTAAAACGATTTTATAAATAAGGTCTCCATCACTTTTCATCCAGCAAAGAATATTGGGGGACATTTCATGGAAGAGAGAGATTTCAGGTGGGTCTGGAAAAGTTTTAAAGTCAGCCTGGCCCAGGGAAAAGCACAAAGTCTTTGGAGTTAGGTGATTAGTGTTCAACCCTCAGCTCCACTCACTCCCTGCAGGAAAAATCAGTTGTGAGGTTTTACAAAGAAATCGGAGCATGCAAAGTTTCTGACATATAGAGGGTACTAAATAATACAAATAATAATACCAACATTTATATAGGGCTCACACTATGTATCAGGCACTGTTCTGAGCATTTTATGTCTACTAACTCTTTCTTTTTTATTAAAGAAGTTGTAGGTTAACAGAAAAATCATGCAGAAAGTACAGTTTCCATATACCCCTTCCAATATGCAGTTTTAGAATTACACTATTTGCCAGAGTCCATATATAAATTATATGTTCATATATAAATTATGAATTATATTATCAGAATTCACTATTTTTGCCCTTGATCCTCCTATTATCAACTTTGTAAGGCAGGTAATAGCAATATTCCTCATTTTACAGAGAAGAGAACTGAAGCACCAAAATGATTAAGAAACTTGCTAAGGCTCACCTAGTTACTGAGGATCAGGGCTAGGATTTGAATCTTGAATCTATTTCCCCCTGGAGAAATAGAACTGATTGCCTTTTATTTTCCCTAAACAGACTATGGCAAATTTCAGAGGCCTCGGTGGCTACTCCCTAAGCCAGTGCCTTCCCGATTTTGAACTCCCAGCCCCACCTCCCTTGCTGAAGGCATCCTGGTGTCCCAGACCCCTGACCCACTCTTCCCTGACTGGTACAGAAATCCTCTCCAGCCAGCATGCCTGAGCTCTATTTAGACATTCTTCTCAGCAACAGATAACACGGATACCTCAGAGTCAGAAGCAGGGACAATGTTTACATCGAATGCCAGAGGATAAGACAGATGGATGCTTCTCGATGCTCTCTCATCTCCCAGCATGGTCACCCATGCCCCATCCCACCACCCCCACCCCCAGCCCCAATTTTCTGTGGACCCCAGCCAACTGGTGCTGCTCTCTCTCCTGACCATCATTTCTCACTTCTCAGAGAAGAGAGAGAAAGGTCAGTGCTGAGTAGGGGATAAATTTCAAGGCAGACATCTTCGTGAATCAGAAGCACATACCCACCTAGAATCAGAGGATGTTAAAATGCATGGAGCATCTTCTAAGAGCAGGCTTCTGGGCAGGGTGAATACACAAGCAATGACCTCACCATAAAATATTGATAGCCAAATTGCAGTCTTCTTTAGGGGATGAGCTCAAACTGTGAGATTCATCGGTAAAGGAGAACTCTTGTCACTCCTGCCCTCACGTAATAAGCCTCCTACTGTATCTTTGCTTAGAACTGACTTTAAATGAGGGCTCAAAATGTCAGCAGTCAGCAGGAGTGAAGGAAGCTGAGGTGCCTTCCCCAGGGCAGTAAGTTGCCTTAGAAAGAGCCCTGGCCTGGACCCAATTCCAGTGCAGCCTCTCACAGAAGCCTCTTCTCTGGTGGCCTCTATTTCCCCACCTGCAAATATGACCACACTTACAATAGCAAGCATTTACATAGCACTCGCTATGTGCTGGTTACTGTTCCACGGGCTTTCAGGTATTAGCTCATTTAAATACAAATAAACAAAACGGACGAGGACCGGTCTCCATGTTCCCTCCTAGTTCTGCCTGTCTGCGACCAGTAGACCAGCTTTGGAGGCCGTAATCAAGCAAGGCTGCTGGTCAGGATAGACAGAGTCCAGCTCTCATTGACAGTACCAGGCACTGGGGGTCTCTGTGGCAGCGTGTTGGGCTTTTCTCTGCTGAGCCCAGGGTGACTGATGAGGTGTGGAAGAAGCAATTGCACGTAGAACAAATGAGAGAGCAAATGGGGGCAGGGTGATTAGACAGGCGAGGATCAGCCGCCTCAGAAAACCGCTGTTTGGACACCTGCCAGCCCTGCTACATGATCCTCCTGAGTCGGGAGCCATCTGGGTCCTTTCAATGAAAACCTGGTTAAAACTGGGAAAACACAGCACAGTTGGCTCTCCCTCCTCATTTGTAGATTGTAGAGACAATGGACTTGCTCAGGGAAAAGATAAGGTTCTTTACATGCTTTCATGTCCAATTGCTAATTGCCTGCCTCCCTCCTGCCTCTATTACTGCCACCCTATACCATCTACTTTCTAAACGGGCTGCAGTCCCTCCAAACCTTCTATGTGGAGCTCTCTTCCTTCTCCTTTTGGCCCGGCCTACAGCTTCTTGTTCTCCAGGACTCCAATCATGGGACACCTTCTAGAGGGTTCTAAGCCCCTCCTCTCCAGGCACATGAGCCATGGCTTTAGGTCAAACCATAATTCTCTTCCTACTGAATCCTAATCATCTGCATAGCCTTGGACAAGCTGGTTAACCTCCATTTGCCTCTGTTTCCTTGCTGTAGAGTAGGGTAGCAACACACATCTCAGCCTACTGTAGTAGGGAGTTACTGAGACCCAGTAAGTGGTATGGTTTGAAGACTGCTTCACAGGGAGTGGGTGCTCACTTCCTCTCTGCTCAGTCATACCTTCATTAAGTGCACTTCCCCAGGCTGCAAAAGGAGAACAGTTCAGGAATCTAATATTTAAAAGATCTTTGTTTAGTGTGTCAGCTTCTTAGGGCTGCCATAACAAAGTACCATAAACTAGGTGAATTTAAACACTGAAACCTTATTCTCTCATAGTCTTGGAGACTAGCAGTCTGCAATCAAGGTGTCTGCAGGGCAATGCTTCATCTGAAACTTATTAGGAGAGACGCCTTAGCTGCCCGTTCCAGCTTCTGGTGTTTGCCACCAGTCTTTGGTGTTCCTTGACTGTGGCAATACAACTTGAACCTCTGCCTCATGTTCACAGGGCCTCCTCCACTGTGTCTGTCTGTGTGTCCAAATTTCCTCTTTTCACAAGGACACCAGTCATGGATCAGTGCCCACTCCAATCTAGTTTGGCCTTATCTTAACTAATCACATCTTCAAAGACCCTATTTTCAAATAAGGTCATTTTCATGAGACCAGTGTATAGGACTTGAATATATCTTTTGGGGAGACATAATCAGATCCATAACTGTAAAGCTTTTCCCTCTTTCTTTAGTATAATTCCTTTAGCTGTCATGGTAAAGAATGTTGGCTGCTGAGACCCATTTTCATCACTCGGCCCCTCAGCAAGCTGTTCACTTGTTAGTGACCTTTCTGGGCTTAGAGAACCCACCAGTTAGTAACAGATGAGATTAATCATGGCCCTATAATGTGCTTCACATGAGTTTCCATCTCATCTATGCTTCACAGGTAGACATATAATTTTTCTCCTTGGTTCCAAAATCGATGGTATACTGTGAACATCTGGGTGCCCTATCCACCCGCCTCCCACTTAGCCTCACTTTTATTGGTTTTCTGTGAATACGAACTTCTAAAGAGTCATTCCTATTTGCTCCCTTTCTAACATGAAAATTAATATATGACATATTCTTTTCTCACTTTGCTTTGTCACTTCACTCTGTCTTGGGGACTGTTTCACAAGAAAGTATAGGAAGCTTCCTTATCCTTCTGTATGCTAGGCTAGCATACCATCATATGGATGTCCCATTTAACCAGTCCCACAATGATGAAACTTCGGGTTGTATATATGTCTTGTTTTGGGTGTGCAGTTATATCTGTAGGATAAATTCCCAGACATGGTAAAAAGGCAGTTATAACACAGTATAGTACTTTCCCTCATTAAACTCCAACAGGGCTGGGATATCTGTCTTCGGCTCTGTATTGGCAGTACCAAACACAAGGTTTGCAAACAGCAGGGGCTCTGAACCACCAACCATACCCGCCCCCCATTGCAATGGGATATTTATACCCGTTATTTCCTCTTTCAACTCCTTTCCCCAGGAGGCTTACTCAGTGAGCCTTCTAATTGTATTCCTTTAAAAACTAGACCTTCCCTACCCAGAGGCATCTCAAAACTCCAGGAAATTATATCCTTAAATGTTCAGGTCAGGTTGCCAAGTACCTAACTATCAAAATACAAGAAATTTCCAATAAACCAGAGAGGATGTGCCTAAGGGTAGGTGGATGGAGAAGTGGGAAGAGAAGCCAGGAGATTAACCAGAGAAAAGAATGGAGTTCACAGCTCCTCTAAAGAGTCCAGGCTAGCTCAGTAAATACCTCCAGGGTCAATTCAAAGAGCGTGTAATGAGCACAGGCACTGGGGAAACTGGGACTCCTGACTATACGATCCTTACCTTCGAGGAGCTCATAGTCTCTTTACATAAACAATTATAATGCAGCAAGGCAAGTGAAGTAAGAATGTGCACAAGGGTGTAGAGGTACCACAAGGAGGGAGCGGTTGATTGTGACTTGGGGCAAGGCAGGAAAGGGGTCACAAAGGATGTGACTATTCATCCATTCAACAAAATGGTTATGACTGCCTGCTCTGGGACAGGCCTTGAGCTAGGAGGTATAGATATGTCAGTACCTGGCACAGATGTGATCTCTACCCATGGGAGTTAACAGACTAGAGGGAAAATAGACACTAGGACACATGACCCTATGATGACCTCCGAAGGAGGGGTTAAGTCATCATTTAGTCCTTAATTTTCCAGCATCCTAAACAAAGATGACAATGTTTGCAAGAGCACAGAGACGTTAAATATCCTATTGCTCACTGAACACACCCTGTCCTAAAGTGAGGCAGGAATACTAGGGTTTCACAGGATTGTAGATTGGTCAAATGATGAAGGGCTGTTGTAGATTAAATTGTGTAGCCCAGAAAAGCTGTTGTAGATTAAATTGTGTAGACCAGAAAAGCACATGTTCTTAATCTTCATTTCTGTCCTTGCGAGTGTGAACCTATTTGTAAATAGGCCCCCTTTGAGATGTACCATCAGTTAAAGTGTGGACTCATTTATGAATAAGATCTTCTAAGATCCTATTTAGGTGTGACCAAACAGAATCGGGTGGGCTTTAATCTGTAGTACTGGCCTCCTTTATAAGCAGAAGAAATTCAGATACCATGAGTCAAAGAAAACCACACAGGAGGAAACCAAGGAAGTCGCCGTGTGACAGAGGACTACTGTCACCAGAACGCTACCGACCCCGCCAGGAAGCAAGGCTTTGCTGACGCCTTGATCCAGGGCCTCTGGCCTCTGAACCAGTCAGCCAATAAAATCTTGCTAAGTCAACCCAATGTGTGATATTTGTCATAGCAGCCGGGAAAACTAAGACAGGAGCTTAAAGGTTGTGCTGGTGTTCTTGGATAGCCCCACTCCCAACACCAGATCCGTTCTCAAACTTTCTCTGCTCTGCATCCCAGTATTTCTCCCTCGGACTCTATTAATCTAGCTCCCTTGCTGGTTGCCTTTGGCAACTCAGAGATGCCTGCAGAAAATCATCAGGCAGAAGAAAAAGAAGTTGGGGGATTCTTCTGGCTCCCTCCCTGCCTTTGTCTCACATTTCGGACAGAGCTATACCTCCTGTGACTGCAGCTGCTGCAAACAGCCCTTCCCTTTAGCTCCCAATAGGCTCCCATCTCACTGTCTTCTTCCCTTGCCATTCAGGCCTAGAGTAATAATGGTTTCTCTCTCTTGCTAGTCACTGGGCACCTTATCATCCCAAGTTGGTTTTCTTAACCCTGCCCATACCTCCAATGAGTCCCTCATTAAATTCTCTCAAACCATCTGAAGAAAGATGTTTCTTCCAGGCCCCCTGACTGATTCTGAGACTGTCTTGTGGAACATGTCCCTTGTATTTTGCAGACAAGGAAATTGAGATTCAGAGACACAGATACTTGACGAAACATCACAGAGCTAATGCATGGCAAAGTTGAGGTAAAAGTCTTAGGTCTCTGACTCTCCACCCCAGAATCTTCCTACAGCATCAGCTATCTGCCATACCTCATGATCATGCCCAAGCCCCAGAACAGACTGGACCAAGAATGGGTTCCCATAATAACTATTTGGTTTGCATGCCTCTCCCAAGCCCTGTAGTAGCTGCTGGCAATGACAGGAACTGCTGCTCCAGGAATAGCTGTTACCTCCAAATCTAGGGCCCCCACTAGCTTTTGAAATAATCATGACTTTTCTGAGGGAACAGGAAGACTTTTGTTGTTCTCTGGTCCAAGAAACAGTAAGCATCAGCCAGAGTCGCTGCCTCAGACTCAGACATGTGAACAGCTGAGCTCAAAAATACACCACCACAGAACACAAAATCAGGGTTTTTACAAAGTTTGCTTGGTAAGATGGGTCCTGATCTCCTCTCCTAATTTTAGGTGTTAAGACTTAGAAGAGACCTCCAGTATTGTCCAATCCAATCCCCCTCATTTTGCAGTGAAGAAAAGTGAGACCTTGAGAAAAGCAGGGGTTTCCTTAAGAAGTCAGCAGAAGACCTCAATTCCCTCACTGCCAAATAGTGCTTTTCCCATGACTGAGTTCATTCATTTCTTTATTCACCCAGAAGACATAAAAATGAGCAAATTCAGACATGGTCCTTGCCTTCCGGGAGCTTACAGTCCAGTAAGTTGACACTGAGATTTTTCCCAATTTTCCATCAGAAGATCATTACTTAAGAGGCCCCATGTTCTAGGTCCTTATCTGCTATATTTTACAAACTTCCTCACCAAAATAGAGTTAATAAAAAAAATTCTAATTACATCCCCGGATTAGGGTGCAGAGAAAACAAGAAAAGGAACATTTTTTTTAAAAAAAAAAAAAAGCAAAAAGTACTAATTACATTTATAGAACAGTAGTACATAGTAACAGGAATCTTTTCCAGTGCAGTCAGATCTTAGGATTTTTTGTATGATGAGGAAGTTCACCTATAGGATAACTCTAGTTGTATCACTGATTACTGAAGCCACTGTAAAACTTTGCAAGGCTTAGGGAATATTCTGTTACCATATTCCCCATCTCCATGAACAGCAACATCATTTACTAGTTACCATATCAAGCCAGACATTGGAACCATTCATTCTACATCCTGTTCTGCATGCCTCACAGGGTCATTCATTAGTCCCATCAATTATATACCGCTTAAAGGAAATCTCTAAAATGTCTTAATATCTCCATCATGCCACCTCTATTATTCCTTCTAGACTTCTCCAAGAGCCTTATCCTGGCTCTCTCCACTGTGAAAGTACAATATAATTTTCAGAAAGTTAAAATAAAAATGACAGGGCAGTGTGACGGTGGCTCAGTGGCAGAATTCTTGCCTGCCATGCAGGAGACCTAGATTCGATTCCCGGTGACTGCCTATGCAAAAAAAAAATGAAACAATAAATCAATAAAAAAATTAAAATGACTGTCTTACAAATATAAAATGAACATGCATCAAAAATGTATTTAACTCAGTTGGGAGGGAACCAACACAATAGCAAAGCTCATTCAAACAGCATTTGTGAACCTGAGTATTAGAAGCATTGCAGAAAGAGTATTGGAATAAGATTTCTAGGTCAAGTACAAAACTGGTTAATGTCCCTCAGGACAATCAAACTTGTAGAATTATTTTTCCTATCATACAGAAATTATTTGCATCTCTATCAGACAAAAATTCACAAACCAACATGTCATTTCAGAGTCTGGTCTCTAAACAATAATAGATTGTATGTCAAACTAAAGAACATTCCCATCAAGGAGGAATGGGTAGCCATTGCTTATTTTTAAAATGATGAATCGGTTTTTATTGTGAAAAAGGAAATAAGTACATCCAACAAAACTAAATCATGGTGCACAGAAAACATTGTATTACATGACCTTGTCAGTAGTTAAGAGTCACATCAAATTCCCATTAACCCTCAAATTCATTAAGGTAAATTTCTAAAATTGAAGTGGATCATTGTTTCTTTTTTTTTTTTTCTGCGCATGTTCTACAAAACATTTATTGGGTAACTACTATGTGCTGGGTATGGTTCTGGGCACATCCCCAAATATTATCTTATTATTTCCCATCTCTATTTTTTTGCATCTTAACGTTACTTATTATAAAATATAGCATATATACAAAAAAGCAATAAATTTCAAAGTATATTGTAACAAGTAGTTATAGAACAGATTTCAAAGTTTGGCATGGGTTACTGTTCCACATTTTCAGGTTTTTCCTTCTTGCTGCTCCAAGACATTGGAGACTAAACAGAAATATCAATATATTGAGTCAGCAGTCATACTCATTTGTTAAATCCTAACTTCTCTATTATAACTCCTCCTTCTCCTTTGATCCTTCTCCCAACCTTTAGTGATATCTGGAGTATGCCCATTCTGACTTCTTCATGTTGAAAAGGGTTGTCAACAATATGGAATAGGGGGATTTAACTAGTTGATAGTCTTGGAGGCACATGTACCTCTGGGTTTCAGGACTTATCTGGCCTAGGAACCATCTGAGGGTTTCAGGTTTCTGAAAAGTAAACTTAGTATATGAAACTTTTGTAGAATCTCAGATAGAGCCTGGGTGTTCTTTAGGATTAACAGGAATGTTGTTGGTTGGGTTTGACAAACCATGGCAATGAGCAATATCGAGCTTAAGCTTAAGCTTGCATAAAAGAAGCCTCCAGAATAGCTGCTTGAATCCTTTGAACTCTCTCAGCCACTGATACTTTATTTTGTTACATTTCTTTTCCCTTTTTTGTTCTGGAAGGCATTGTCAGTCCCATGATGCCAGAGCCAGGCTCATCCTTAGGGGTCAAGTCCCATGTTATCAGGGAGGCTGCTGCCCCTGAATGTCATGTCCCATGTAGGAGAAAGGGTAATGATTTTCCTTGTAGACTTGAGCTTAGAGAGAGAAAGGCTGCATTTGAGCAACAAAAGAGGGTTCCTGGAAACAACTCTTAGGCGTAATTATAGGTAGCCTTAGCTTCTCCACTACAGAAATAAGTTTCATAAGGGCAAGGCTCGAAATCAAGAGCTTGGCCTATTCTCATGAGAGTTCTTAGTGTTTGAGAGAGTGTCAGGGGTTTCCCAAGTTGATTAGTAGTTCCATGTTTTTCCTCCAGTCTCTTAAGGGACTCTACCAATACTTTTAATGATCAGTCCACCTTTATCTGTGATGTATTCGGGTATTACAGTAAGCTATACAGAATTACAAGGCATCATTCCCACTCTGGTCTCTGTGTTTGGCTTGTTTAAATGAGCTATCCAGGCAGGTTGATTTAAGCTGTTTGTTACAGAAGATTTAAGATCTATACACAATAAACCTCTCTGCCTTTAGTCTCATACAGTAGGTGAAGCTCTAGAATATATACATATCATCCTTTGCCCTGTATTCTGATTTACCTTAGACCCAGCATTTACATATTATCTTTACCTGCTTCCCTCAACAACGTCATTGAGTAATTGCAACAGAGACCACATGGCCGACAAAGACTAAAATATTTACTATCTGGCCCTTTCCAGAAAAATTTTGCAAAGCCCTGCCAATGTGAATTTAATAACCCTTGGTTAGACCTGTTAGACTGTGCTCTGATGAAAGGATATGCAGACCTCTTTTGTCTTGAGATCATTTTTCTTAACATTTCTTCCATGCTCCTGTTCCTCTCATCCATTCTCCAGACTTTACCAGATTAATCCTAGAAAACCATACATCTTCACATTGTCAGTTTTGCACTTAAAATCAAAGTCCCCACTGCATATAGTTATACAGACCTTTTACAAATCCTTTAACCCCTCTGACCCTCAGTTACTTTATCCATTGTGAGGTTCTCCTGGGGCAGTGCACGCACGTGAAAGCGCTGGGCACCCCTGCAAAGCAGTTCCCAAAAATCTGCAATTGTATCTATAATTAGCTGCAATCCAGTCGCCCCCCCCCCCCCCCACACACACACACAGCTTTGGGGCAACAGGAAGACCTTGGGTATTCTTGGTTTGAGGGAACTGAGGCTGAAAAGGGAATAGTACCCACTATCCCTGAAGTTTCTGGAGAAAATTAAAGGTAAAACCTGTTTACAGGGCTTGGCACCCGGTAAAGAGCTCAATAAATGTGAGTTTATTCTCCTACCCTATCATCTACTTGCCTTGTGTTGACCTGAAATGAGTATTATGCTTTGGAGAGGGAGAAGAGACAAGGAGAAGGAGAGTGGGAGCTGGGTAAAAGGGAAAATAGCAGAGAAAGCAACATCTGCTTTCTATTCCCCAGGCTCGGGGCCGCGGCTGCTCTCCCGGTGTAATGTTTCTTCATTCCGAATAAACAGAAAGGATGATTCTCGTAATCTCAGCAACAAAATACGCAGGCATAAAAACGGGTCATATTTTACTTTAATGAGAGAAATGAGGGACTGTTTCCTTCACACAGAGAAGCCTGGGTTGCTGTAATTAACACCAAATGGGCCTAAGGCTGATCTCTCAAATGATGAAGTGGTTGTTGGGATTGAAAGAAACCTGGAGATGCTAAAACGTTGCCAGCCCTCCATTACTTCCATCTCTAACCCCCTCCTTCCCTAACCATCCAGTCAGCTGACAGGTCCCGAAAAACAGGAAGGAGGATTAGTTTTCAGTGAGCACCTACTAGGTGCTTTATACACATACACACGTGTGTGTGCACAGACACACACACACACTAATAGTATTTCATCCCCGTTTTCCAGATTAGGAGACGAAGGCTCAGAAAGGTCAAGTAACATGCCTAAGATCCTCACAACTGAGAAGATAGGGGATCCTTCACCATCTGGCAACAGCTTACCTTTCAAGTCTCCTCTCTCCCTATAACAACCTCCATTTCAAAGGCAACCTCTCATGATGGGACTACCACGATTACAAATTATTATATGTCTTAACCCACCCCTCATTCCCACATGCAAAAAATGATATTCTCTCATCATGCCTATACTTACCTGTATCAATTTTCTTTAAGGACTACACCAATTCTGACAGACCTGGTACAATTCCCAGTGATAACCCTATGCTGCTGACCCTAGCCTTAATAGATGATACCACCATATTTGGTTTTTGACCTATAGGACAAAAAAAGTACAGTGGTACTGGCAAATTTAAATTATTGTTTCCTTTTGTAAGACTTGGTGGGAACAACCTGGCATGCCAACATAAATTTAAAAGGGAATAAGGGAGAGAGGCAGAAAGATGGGAGAGACATTTAATTCCAAAAATGTACAAAAAACTTCTTGGGACATTCTAGAAAATAATGAACTGAATATATTCTCAGGATTCTCTACCAGTCCCAACTCCCTGGGGTGAACCAAGCACCAAAATAAAGGTGGCTGATTGCAGTAAGTTATAAGGAGATGCCAGATATGGCCAAAATTTCAAATACTAGGAAAGAAGATATAGGTTGAGGAATTTGTTCATTGTGGTATCCAAGGAAGGACCCAAAAGCCAGTCTGTAAGAGGACTGTTTCTCCAATAGAGTCTGGAATGAAGACATCAATTGTGAGGGCACCAAGGAAAGTAAGCCTGGTAAATCTGCTAAGATCAGGAAGGGGGGCCATCCCTCTAACTAGCTATGTACAGCTCTAAGACAGGTCAGATATTCTCAAAGGTGGCTATATCAGGGAGCTGTAGCAATTTGGGGCTCTACTGAGATGTGGCAATGTGGGATTCTACTGGGATATAATTACAAGCTGGACTTTTCCTCCTCCCCATTAAGCCAGCCATCACTAGCCCACTGGAGAAGAAACCTCTCCCTCTCTCTCATTGCCTATCATTCTCCCCTGGTACAAACAATGTTAGTATCTGGTGTGCTTACCCTCCAAAACAAGCATTTAAAGAAAGGGCAAAACTTGATAAAAGGATGAGAAGCCACTGAAGGAGGTAGACCAGTCTCAACAACTAGAACAAGTACCTGTTAAGGAGGCAAGACTAGTTAGGATGCTTAAGAAGATATAGCATGAAAACAGTTTCTCATACAACACAAGTGATTTCCGAATTTAAAAATTCAATAGAGAAATTGAAGTAGTATTAATTTCCAAAAATTATATTAGCATTTTGTAAAATTGAAGAGAAGGAAACCCACAATACAGAACAGTAAATACAAATGTTGAAAATCCTAAGTGAAAAGATAAGACACATGAAAAACATGCAGATTATATAAGGAGTTCCAAAATGGGATGAGAAAATAGGAAAGAATTAATAATGAGAGATATAAAGAAAGAATATTTCACTGATCTGAAGAGAGACATGAAACTTTGTATGGAAAGGATGCACTGTGTCTTGAGTAGGAGATATTTTTAATGACACACACCTAAACACACCCTGGTGAAATTACTGAGCTCCAAAGGAGAATAAAGAAAAAAAATCTTCTAAGCTTCTTGTGGTAGTCATGAAAATGTACCTGTCAGGCCTCCTGCTATGGAGAACATAATTAACAGTTGGTTCCCTCTGCAGCCCCTTTGAATCCATCACCAAGCTCAAACTTAGGACGTGCTTCCTGGCAGTCTGCTCCCAGACAATGACTAAGCACTGGGGATAAGGGGTATGTTTTTACCAAGTCAATTACCATGAGATGTGGGGCTCCTTCAAGGGCAACTTTGGCTCAAGAACTCCTCTTAGGCCTGGCCAACTTTTCTTGCATCTCTGCTGCAGTCACAGACAATGCCCACTCAATCCTCCTTTCTTCTCTCTCTCCTTCCTCAGATGTCAGCCCTACATCATGATCTGAAGGGTCTCTTGCCTTCCCCTGCCCCAACCCCCATACATCTCTTGTATATCTAATTCCATCTTGGTGTCATCTCAGCAGAGCCGAACTAATACAGTTGCTTATTATATATGATTTGAAAAAAAAAAAAAATTCAGATCTTTCATATGCAACTCTGGTAATAGAAGATAGTGAAATGTAATTTTTAGACCATTGAGAGAAAAAAATGTAATTCCAGCACCCTATATTTTGCTAAGATACCAATTTTAAGTGAGAGCTGAGGGAGATGCTAGTGATGCTCACAAATATTTCCAATGCTCTGCCTTCTAGCACATCAGGAAATTGGCATTACTCTCACCCCTTGCAGTTTGGCATGGTCATGTGGCTTTCTTTGGCCCATAGATATGAATGAAAGTGAGTGTGTCACTTCTGGGCAGAAACATTTAAATGATTGTCTGAGATTTTCCAGCACTCTCTTCCTTTGCTGCTATAATCGGGGATGCTTGTGTTGATACAGAGGTATTACACTGAGCTATCACATGAAGGAGAATTTCTCTGGTGAGCCCCCTAGCACAAACAACAAACTTTGCTTGAGCAAAAAGTAATTAGATGTTTTTGAGACCTTTGAGATTTAGGGGCTTCCTAAAGCATAAGATAGCCTTTTTCACTAACGCAAAGACCAAGGAAAAATGTAAATCCATGAGGGCAAAGATCTTCGCTATTCTCTCTCTTACCCCCTTTGCCCAAGAATGGCATGAAGTAGTATATTTTGGTTGTCATTGTTGTGTTGTTATTGTTGTGACTGCTATTATCAAAGAAATTTTCAAACATGCAAGATTTCAGAAAGTTTGGGTCCATAGTCCCTAGCTGAGGAAATTACTTGAGAAAGAATTCTAGCCAAATGAAAATTAAATTAAAACAAAAGTCTCAATATAGGAAAGATGACAAGCACGAGAAAACGTGGTGGCCAATAAATCATGTAGTATTTTATAGTTAAATCTAAAAGCATGCTTAATGCCTGACTGGGAATTGTAATACGAGTTAAGTAAGGATTATTGAAACAGAAGAGGCATATTGTAATAAAATATGGGATAATAGAACTAGAGTTCTGAACTTACTCAGCAAAACCCAGTGTTCAAGGGGTGGAAGATAATTCCACAAGACAGGAGAAAACAAAGAAGTTAAAACGCTTAAAGATTTCATCACTATAGAGAGACATAGCCAAGCAAAACACCAAAGGGGAAAGAATTAGAAAGAGCTATTGAATTTATCTGTAGCTATAAATATTTGACTATAAAAATGGTTTACAATTACTATAATTAAGACGCCTACTGTTTTTTTCATTTATTCAACAAATAGTTATTAAGCATCTAGTATATACCAGATACTTTTCTAGGTACTGAGGGTAGATCAGTAAATAAAGCAGACAAAGTCACTACTTGAGAGGGAAAACAGGCAATGTACAAGTAATCAAACAGACAAGATAATTTCAGGTAGTGATGACCACTCTGAGAATTCCTTTTCCTCTACTGAAATCTTAAGAAGGAATAGAAACTAGCCGCATTAAAATGGGAAGACCCTGGTGTTCTAGATAGAGAACAAAAAGAGCAGAAACCTTAAGACAGTGATAAGTTTGGCATGTTCAAGAAGTGAGGAGGTCAGAACAGCTTGAGCTTGGGTGTGAGGATAGAGGTCACAATACTTTTTCTGGCACATAGTTCACATAGAACTTTGGAAAGTTGAATAAGAAAATAGGATGTTGGGAAGCCATTGAGTTTGAAGAAAGGGAGGCACATGATCTGACTTGCTTTAAAAAGATGACTGGCTAATGCCTAGAGAAGATCTTGCATAGGGTATGTCCATAGTAAAAGTAGGGATACCATGCAGGAGAAGATGGTGGCTTGGACCAGGGAAGTAGAAGTGGACATGGGAAACAGAAGCCAGATCTGGGTTCTTTTAGAGATATAGCAATGAAATTTCCTGGTGGATTAGATGTCACAGATGACGGAAAGGGAAGAATTAAAGTTAACTCAAACTTTTTTGTTCACTTGAGTAGAGAGTGGAGGAAAAGAATGAGGGAAAACAGATGGGGGGCAAGGGAGTGGGGAGAGTGTTAACAAAGTCATGGCTGGGGAAAGTTCAGTTTGAGATGCTTA
Organism: Tamandua tetradactyla; assembly: GCF_023851605.1. NCBI lineage: Eukaryota > Metazoa > Chordata > Mammalia > Pilosa > Myrmecophagidae > Tamandua > Tamandua tetradactyla. Next base: position 165,723,089 of record NC_135328.1, read on the forward strand.
TTAGGCATCCAAGGGGAGAAGTCAAAAACACACTTGGATATGTGAGCTCAGTGAGAGCTCAGGGATAGAGGTGAATATTCTTAGAGAGAAGGTATCCATCCAAAGCCAAAGAAAGAACTGAGGCCACTGTGTTTAAATAAGCTAACACATATAAAACACCTAGTCTTGGGCTTAACCCACCCTCTCCTTTTCTTCTGCGGATGACTGAAGGTGGTCTCTAGAATGAACATTGGGCTGAGTGTCAGGAGACCAGGTATCACCCCTGACGTAGACAGGGTATGTCATCTTCTGATCCTCAAATTTTTCAAGTCCTACAAAAGGGAAACAGATCAGTCGTGGTCCTGTGACGATGTGGGATGGGGCATGGGAAAGGATCACAATGAAGCTTGAGGAAACTCTGTGAGGGCATGATGTTATGTTCATTTATATTGATCGCAGTGATGACTTCACATGTATATAAATACATTTCTCAAAACTCATCAAGCTACACTTTAAGTGTAGTTTATTTTCTGTAAATTATACCTCAAAAGTGTCGTTTTAAAAAAAGAAAGAAAAAAGAAGGAATGATTTATCCATCTTCTTGAGTTATTGTACCCTTAAGATTAAATAATCACATTAAAAACACTTGAAATAGGGTGGGTCATGGTGGCTCAGCAGGCAGAGTTCTCGCCTGCCATGCCGGAGAACCGGGTTTGGTTCCCAGTGCTGCCCATGCAAATGAAAAAAACACTTGAAATATTAAAAATAAGACAAATGGAAAGTGCTATATGCTGTTGGCTTTTTGCTCTCCATAAATGGTCACTGCCTTATTTGGAAGTAGAGAGTAAGAGCTAAAAAATACTTGAAAGGAAAAACATCAAGCTTTTCCTGAGAAAGCATCGAAGTGGATGGAAAAGGGACTATTATTTATTGAGCATCTATTAATAGCAAACCTCTCCTGTCAATAGTATTACCCCCTTTTCACAGCTAAAACCCAAAGGTAGAAACAGGTGATGCCACTTACCTGAGAATATAGAGCTGCCAAAATAGCAAAGCTAGGTTTAAATTTCATTTCATCTGAATCCATTATGCAAAGCTCCACTTCTCAGAATTCCAGAATTCGGAACTGAATGGGACTTGACAGATTATCTAAATCTAAATTATCTAAATTAAAGTCATGGGGCCTTGTTTTTTGATAAAACAGGGACTTTAGCTTCTGCCTAGTGCTCCTTCAGCCTTAACAGAGAGCCCCTCATGGGTTTGGCTTTTAGTTGGAAGCTGACTCCAATTTTGACCACTTTCCCCAGTTTAATTTAGGAAGGTGAAAAAAGCCTTCTCTGGCATTACATTCTGCTCTCCAGGCCCCACCAACTCTCGAGAATGTTTCTATAGGTCAGCCCTGAATCTCATTCCACTCCCTCACTATTTGCAGTTCCCAAACTTCTCTTTCAGGAGAAGCCCAGATACTTAACAGACAGCAAATTTACACCTCTTTTCCTCCTCTGGTGGAAAAAAAAGTGATGCTCATCCTCCCTGAATTCAGGAGTGTGTAGTTGTCTAGTGAGATTATCTCCGATGAAGATCAGTTGCCCATCAAGGAAATTCACTTCTTTAAGATTGTAAATGACTGGGTCCCAGGATCCTAGTGAACTCTGGAGAAGAAATAAGGAGACAAGGAATAGGGTAAGAGAAAAAAGAGTAATGCTTTACAGGAAGGATGCTATCTGAAGGAAACCTCTTTACATGATTTTTACATGATAATACCAGCTAGCCTTTATGGAGTACTTAATGAATGTCAGCCACTATCCTAAGTGCCTCAGATTATCTCAATTATCACAACACAGCAAAGTAGGTACTTTTTGTTGTACCCCTTTTACAGATGAAGAAACTGAGGCACAGAAAAATTAAGTAATTTGCCCAAAGACTCCAAGGTGATATCTGATGAAGCTTATTTTTCATCTGTGTCCTAACTCTCGCACAGCAATTTACAGTTTACAAAGTGTGTTTCCTCAATTATTTCATTTGATTTGCATAACATAGTTGGGAATTATGACTGGTTTCTTTCTTTGTAAAATGAAGTTCATGGAGTAGAGGCTTACCCAAGTTCACCCAACTAATCAGTGGCAGAATGGAGAGGTATTCTTTTTTTGTTTTTTCACAAAATGTTTATTGAACACCCACTATGAACAGGGCATAGTTTCTGAAGGCAGATACTGTGCCATAGTAGTATGTAGTTCTACCAGGGGAGATAAGCAATTTTTACAGGTAATTATGACACAATCTGGCCTTTATATTATTTTACTGATGTAAAACAACACAGTAAAGTACACAAATCAAAATGTACAGCTGTATATTCATATTTGGCATTTATATATATATGAATCGATAAAAACTATGTCCAACACCACAGAAGGTTCCCCAATACCTATTCCTAGTCAGTACCCCAAGAGTGATCATATTCTGATCTCTTTCATCATGAATTTGGGTCATCTCATTTTGACCTTCATTGGAATGGAATACTATTTTATATCTGTTTTCTTCACTCAACTTTCATCTTTAATGCCTGTATCATAGTTTGTTTTTTGTATGACTGTGCAGTATTCTATTTATAAAGACTCCACGTGTTATAGGTTTGTTCTCTAGGAATCAGACTCTGAGACACAGTTTAGCATGCAGAATGTTTATTTGGAAGTCCCCTTGGGCACAGCATCTGTGGAAGAGAGAGACAGGAAGCAGGATTGGGAAGAGGAAGATGTCAAGAGCTCAATGCAGATGCAAATACCCTCTTTGCTGAACCCACAAGAAACACTAAAGCTAAAAGACCCATCGGAATTGTTCTGTGTAGATGTGGGTTGCCCCGGGAAGGTGAAGCAACTCTCAGTGGCTGAGGCAGTTCTGGCAGGGGTGGACAATCTAAAGGGTGTCTGCCAGCAGCACTTCCAGCACCTGGGGCAAGTCCCACCTTGAAGGAGAATCTGGGCTGCTCATTACCCTGTCCCTCATACTTCAATTTAGTTATCCTTTCTCGTGGTGATAGACATTTAGGTTGATTCCAGTTTAGGCTATTATGAATAATGCTGCTATGAAAATTCTTACACATTTCTTTTCATAGACATAACGACTTGTTACTATTAGATATATACACAGGGGCAGAACTGCAGGAGTATTCACAGAGCATCTATCAATTTACACTCCCACCAACAATGTATTAGTGTTTCAGGCATTCCAAATCCTAAAATTAAAGTGCCCTTAATTTTAGCCATTCTGATGAGAAGGTATTTAGGGAGTATGATTTAAATTTGCATTTCTTTGATTAACTAATACATACTCATCAGACACCTGCCTAAGCTCTCATGTCTGACCATGGTGGCGCCAAATTTGAACCCAATGTACTTGGTTCCAAAGAGACTATGTTTCTCCTTGTATTCATAGTGCCTCACTCTGTACCAGGGAGTGTCTGTATCCAAAGACTGAACCATTTCTGAAATAGCCATTGACCCCTAACCAACCATATCCTCCCACTATACCCAGTTCCCTTCTGGGGCAAATGCTGTCAGTTGTTCACTCAGACAATCTTTGCTCATTCCTTGCTCTCATACAGTTTTTTTTTCCAGGTATTTGGTGGGTATGTGCTTAGGGGATGCCCAGCCCTATGGGTGAGCCCTGACTGTGGCCAAATTCTAGGTAAGAAAACCTGAGAACACACTGCTGGAGCTACTAGGAGTCAGGGATCTTTGATAATGTCATTGAACAATTGAAGTAACCAACTCCACAGCCCCTGTTTTAGTTTGCTAGCTGCAAGAATGCAACACACCAGAGACAGATTGGTTTTCAATAAAAGGGGATTTATTTAGTTATCATATAGTTCTTCAGAGGAAAGGCAGCTGACTTTCAACTGAGGTTCTTTCTTACATAGGAAGGCACAGGGTGATCTCTGCTGGTCTTCTCTCCAGGCCTCTGGGTTCCAACAACTTTCCCCGAGGTGATTCCTTTTTGCATCTCCAAAAGCCTGGGCTGAGCTGTGAGTGATGAGATGAGGTATGCTGAGCTACTTGCGCTGTGCTACATTGAGCTCTCTCATTTAAGCACCAACCAATTAAATCAAACATCATTCATTGCAGCAGGCATGACTCCTAGCTGACTGCAGATAAAATCAGCAGCAGATGAGGTTCACATGCCATTGGCTCATGTCCACAGTAACAGAACTAAGCACCTTCACCTCACCAAGCTGACACCTAAATCTAACTACCACAGCCCTCCTTAGTTCAAATGTCTTGATATATAAAATGATACATTTTCTTATCATTTCAGCCACTTGAGTTATGTTTTCTGTTATTTGCATCTGAAAACTTCCTAACTCCCCTTTTCTCACACCTCGACTTAAATAGATTGGAACATTTCTTCCTGGTTTCTTCTTGCAGTGTGGTCTGATAGAGAACACAAGAGCATCAGCCTTATAGTACTTATTATAACTTGGATTAATTTAAATTTTATGCAGATCAACATTAAGAGATAGGTTTAGTTTTATTCCATATTATAGATGAGAAAATTTATGGAATAAAATCTCAGCTCTCTGAGGATTTGAACAATTCAAAGAACTCCTCCACACAATGACCTCATTTTCAGAAACTACAGTCAAGACCCAGAGAGAAGCATCTTGTCTGTGGTTGCACAATCAGTAAGTTGAACAGCTGAAATCTGAAGGCCTCTGGAGTTCATGATCTTTCCTTTAGATCTCCATACAAAACAATCCTTTTTTAAAAAGAATTCAGCACATGGAAACTTAAAATAGGCACCTTAGAAAGTCAAAGTACAGCTTTTAACTGCTCTGTAAACACAGTCTTCTGCTTAATAGGATGCAAACCTGAAAGTCTCCTGGCTTTCTTACAGAAGACACGTTTTCTGACCCCAAGTAGAAAATAAAACCAACTCTGTGTCTAAAACTCATAAAGTTAGCACTTTTGCATAGATGTGCATTTTCCTGACTAACTGAAAACCAGACCTATGTGCAGGGAAAAGGAGAACTGAGCAAGCTCAGGTTTCTTCTCCCATGCCTCTAGGGCAGGCCAAATGAGACCAGCTCCACTTGATGCAGCACATTGCAACAGCTCAGATGTCACCTGAGGGAATTGTAGGGCCTTTCTGAGGCTCTCATCCTCCCTAGAGTTCCTGCCCTTTCTTGCCCAGGTTCAGTAAGTCAACCTGCTTCCTGTCTTCTCTGAACCTGCCAGAACCTTCTCTTCCCTTTTTAGGGCTCTGATCTTATCCCCTGTGCTGGAAGCTGAGAAAGACACAGATTCCCAGCTCCAAAGCACAGTCTTATTTAATACCCTAAAAGTTAATCCCTTGGCTTTTTTGTTATATGAGTTTTACTGTGGAATGTTAATGCAAAAGAGGCATGGGGGTAACCAAAAGTAGTTTGGCATTGGCAGACAGCAAGAGACAGGAAGGACTTTGTAAGAATTTGCAGGCACTGTTAAGGAGTTGGGACTTATCTTGAGGGCAATGGGAAGCTAAGTGGGAGAGCATCAAGATCAAATCTAAGCTTCAGAAAATCACTTTTTGGCCATGGTTGAAGGTTATGAAGGACAGTAAAGAGACAAAACCAAAAGCCCCAACACTATGGCATTAATTTAGGCAGAGATAAGGAAGTTGTAGGGAAGATTCCTACAATGGATGCAAAGTTGGAACAGTTCATGCCTGAAGCACCTTCCAGCTTGGAGACACCAAGATTCCATGGGAGAAAATGTATCCACCCCAGTCTAGCCTCCATTCCCCATCATGAACCCCAGGTTCACAGGCTGGGAAACTGAGAAGTGCAGGGACTGGAGGTGGGTTTGGTATTGCAGTTGCTCAGTAGAAGCCTGAGTAGGCTTCTGACACTTTGGCATATTTGAGGTGCCCCAGCCACTGATCCCCAAGGGGGCAAGGGGTGGTTCCATTTTGTTGTGCAACAGCTCATAAATCCAGGAATTACAAACAAAGAGGATTCTGTTACAGGTAAATACCATTTGAAATACAATCTCTGTAAAGCCTTTATGTTTGTCATGAATTTTATAAATTGTTGCAGTAATTAACAGGGCATAAAATAGGCTTCCTACTCCATCCGGGAAGGCCTTCCTGAATGCCCCGTTGTCAGATGTGCCACTCACAATCTCTGGATCGTGGTACTTTGGGTGATGCTTGGTGTAGGTTGAGGGTGGGGGCAGAGTAACACTGGGAAAAACGCCTCCATTCATCCGAGGTAGTTTAACAGGTTTATTTTAGGTGGCTTATGGAATGACATAGAGATTTACCTCCTAGGCCCTGCCCTCAATAAATTAGAATGGAGTCTGTGGCCTGGGAGACAATCAGGACCTTCCACTCCATTTAAATCAGAAGCTGGGGCAAAGAGAGCATTTTTCTCCTTTGCTGTAATTGCAGGTATTGGGGAATTTTCCCACTTTTTTTGTATTTGTTTTCCCTCTCTCTGGGAAAACTGACAAACACTATATAGAAAAGAAAGACCTGAATTCACAAGCACAAGTTTCATTTCTTTTAGGAAAATAGTAACTTCTTGAAGTCCCAAATGACCCAGAGAATTCATTCGGAGCCCCCCTTGTCCCCATCATGCTAGAGGGCACTCTCTTTCTCTGCATGGTTTGCAGGATGCCCAGAGACAATAAATAAACATGGCATCTTTGGTGCGCCCTTCTCATATGCTTATTATTATTATTATTAGCTATTTTAATTTTTAATATGCAGCTTATCTTTTTTTAATTTTTTTCACTGTGGTAACACATAAAATAGAAAATTTCCCATTTTAACCACTTTCACGTTTACAATTCAGAGATGATAATTACGTTCACAATTCTGTGCTACTATCACCACCGTCCATTACCAAAACTTTTTCATCATCCCAAACAGAAACTCTATACCCATTAAGCAGTAACTCACCATTTACACTCCCTCTCCAACTTCTGATAACCTGTAATCTATTTTCTGTTACTATGAATTTGCATAGTCTTCATATAAGTGAAATCATACAATATTTGTTCTTTTGTGTCATCCTCACATGCTTTCTAAGAAATATTTCAGCTATACAAAATATATAATTAATGTAAATAACACTTGTGAATTCACTACCCAGGTTAAAATATACAGCATTACAGATAAAATTGAAGCCCTCTGGGCCCCCTCCCATTTTCCAAAGATGAGTAACATGTGATTTCAGCATGGAGGTGATGAGGTCAGATGACATTTAGGAAACTCACACTGACTGCTGCATGGATTGGAGAAACCAAGGCTGAATGCAGGGGGACCAGACTGGAAGGGTGTTAAGTGCTCCAGGCCAGAGATAATATTATTATGGTTCCTACTCTGTACCCTTAACACAAAGCATGGAAAATCAATAAGCAAATGAAATCTGTGAATAATAATGGCAACTCACATTTGTATGTCATCTTCAATTTATCCAGTATTTTTTCAAACTCACTAAATCACCCAATCTTTGCCATAGTTTTTATTTAATTGCGATTTCACATATAGAAAGTGAGACTTGGGGAGCCAAATAATTTTCTCAAGATCATATTACTGGTTTTGAGTCCTGTTTATACTCCTACAATTATTTCTCCTTTCCCTCTGTCTACCCAAAACCTGGGTTGGAAGCTGGCTCATAGATCGTCTGCGCTCCGTAAATACTCAGTGGATAAATGAATCACTCCTACCATACATCCTCCCTGTTCTTCAGGGATTTCATCATATATAGTCCAGTGTCATTTTTTGGCATTTATGTACATAAAAAATTAACAATAATATATTTCCCAAGTTGGTAGTAAATCTCTTGAAGGAGGGATCGTGTTTCTCACCTCTTGGCACAAAGTAGGAATTCATAATTATGTAACAGACACCTAGACTTCTGTGACCAAAGGAGATATTTGAGGAGATCTGGTTAAATTCTTTCATTTTGCAGGTGAGGAAACTCAGACTTGCAGTGGAGAAATAACTGGCCAAGATTTATAGAGTGAGTCAGAACTGTGTGCATACTTGGCAGTGCCACTTTCTCCCAGGTTGCTTAGCAAGACACTTACTTAGCCATAGTTAGAACCCCTCTAAAGGTGCCAGGCTCTGATGGGCCCTGGGATACCATGGGCAACAAGACATAGTTCTTGTCCTAAATTGCTGACACTGCAGCCCAGCAAAAGGGGCTTAGCAGACAATCTTACTATGCAAGTCATACAGTAAAAGAAATAGGGAACCATGGAGTCTTTGGAGAAGGGAGAGTTCATGACCTATTAAAAACATTCATATTCAATTTTTAAACTCTGTGCCAACAAAACAAAATACATATGAAAGCAAACTTTAACCAGTTAGCCACTGAGACACCAGTTTTGAGGCCTTAGTATGTCTGGAGAAATAAGCAACTTAAAAAAATGCATTTCATTATTCTGCGTTGTTCACTGTAACACAGAATCCAAGAACACGGATGGCTAATTACGAAATAGATGCATATTAGAGGCACAAGGCCCCAATACAATATTAAAGCATTAATGAAATTATCATGCCTTGAGACTCGCCACAGAGCTCACACTCCACTTGGGATCTATTATTGACTGGTCATCTTCCAGACACAAAAAGAGGGTCATAAATGTCATAAATGTCCCTTCCCTGGCCCAGTCATTGCATTTCTGGGAATATGCTCTAAAGAAATAATCTTCTATATTGGGAAAGCACACAGTGCCATTTATAATGAAAAAGAATTTGATGAGTAATAGTAATAACAATGATAAAGGTATGTTAAACACATTACTTAGGTCACATCTCAGATACTATGCTAAAGTACTTTAAATGTTATCTCAATCCCATTAATGTTCACTATCAACCCTATAAAAAAGGTTATTATCATCCTTGTTTTACAATTTAGGAAATTGAGACTCAGAAAGGCCGTAAAACTAGTAAGTGATGGAGATATAAGATCCGCTCCAGGGGCAGTGATCTTACCCACTAGGCTTCAGATCATAGAGCAGAACACTGAATGAATTTTGGTACTGAATAAAACGTTATCCAGTTTTTGAAAATGATGTTTACAAAAGCTGTCTATAGTATCCACAGCATGTGAAAAATAAAAAAGCTTTGAAATTGTATAATTCACAATGACATGTATGTTTAAGGGTATGTAAGCACACAAGTAAACATAAACACACACACATAACCTGAAAGAAAATAAACCCAAATTTTACCACTGTTTGCATTAGAATAAAAGCATTAGGGTGATTATTTTACTTTGTGGTTCAATTTTTCAAACACTTTGTAATCACAGGAAACTATCTTGATAGCTGAAAACTATATTTACTTTTTTATTAACAATTCCAACAATGTATGCCCTCTTTACATTAATCATCTATGGAATCCTTTGACAGAAAACATCCATCCATGAGCAATGTGGAGGATTAACTTTCCAATCCTCTGCAGAAAAATGCTCTGTCTTCAAGAAAGAAGAATGACAAATAGAGAAAGAACATTTGTATATTTTACCTCCCATTAATTCTCATCATTTTCTTTTTCTTGACTTCAGACACTCCCTAAAACAGAGCAAGAAAACCCTGAATCTCATGGAATCTCAGATTTGGTAGGAACCCTAGAAGCTTTCTAGTCCATTCCCTACCTCACAAAAGAATCCCTCACCAATACATTTATCAAACACTTCTGATTTGGTTGAACTCCCTGCTTTTGGGAAACAATTCTCCAAAGATCTCTGGGGTTTCTGTATATCTTATAAGCAGAGGCACCAACTATCTTTTCAATGATGTTTGTATAGCAAGCAGCCTTTGAATATAGAGAAAATGTTCCCCCAGGAGCAGAGGGCAGGTTTTTTTATTGTACAGTGTTTTGGTCTGCTAAAGTGCCAGAATGCAATACACTAGAAATGGGTTGACGTTTACACTGGGGATTTATTAGCTTACAAATCTAAAGTTCTAAGGTCATGAAAATGTCAAAATTAAGACATCAGAAGGAAGATACCTTCTCTGAAGAAAGGTTGCTGGCATCCAGATTGCCTTTGTCAGATACCAAGACATGTGGCTGGTCCTTCATTCCCGGGTTTCGTTGCTTTCAGCTTCTGGTTCCAGTAGTCTCCTCTCTGAGCTTCTGTGGGTCCTCTCTTAGCTATCCAGGGCTTCTCTCTCTCTAAGCTCTCTTGGCCTTTTCTGTCCTTTATCCTCTCATAAAGGACTCTAGTAAAAGGATGAAGACCCACCTTGAATGGGGTGGGTCACATCACAATTGAAATTACCTAACCCAAAGTCCCAACCACAATAGATCTGTACCCGCAGGAATAGATTAAAAGAACATAACCTTTTCTAGGATACATAACACCTTCAAACTAGCACATCCAGTATAATTGAAATAATGTTTCTCTCCAGGACAAAGATCAGGTAGATTTGCTTATAGCCAATTAAAAAAGATTTGTGTTCCCTAAGCCCTAGTTTTCTCAGCTGTGAGGCAAGCCCACCATGCAAGCAGCACCCACCTCTTAGGTGTGGAGTAGAGTCCTTAAGAAAACAGGCATGTTTATTCATGAAAAGTGGACCCTTTGTGAAACCTCCATGGAACTCGGTGGGAAAGAAGAATAGACACAAACATGAAGCTTACGCTGCTTGCTGTGCCATGAGTAGTAAAGTCCTTTGTCTCTAACCCAGCAGTCACTTGCCTTCTATCAGCATCCCTGAAACTGTGGCAAGCTAATTTGTTAACTTGGAAGTAGGGTAAAATTTCAGATTCTTCATAGTTCTTAATGACCATTTTCTAAGACAACCCATTCTATGATTTCATGTGTTGGTTCATATTATTTCTAAATGGCATGGAAAGTTCTTTCTTTTAATTTTTGTTGTTGTCAGAGTTAAGTTAGGGTAGAATTCTCCCATTTGGTAACTTAATTTCATCTGTATGGTGACCAAGTGACCTCTTTTACCCAACATTATCACTCCAGTTTATGCCTAATTGCCCCAGTATAACTATTAATAACGCTCAGTTTCATTCTCAAAAGTGTCCCAGTTTGGATGATAAATTACAAGGACCCTCTAATTAAAGGGAGTATTAATGATGGCTCTATCTCACTAAGCCCAGCTTGGGTGGCCAGTTTAGAAGGCCAGAGAGAAGGAACAGGGATTAGAGACCTCATGTCCTTGCATCACCTTTCTGCTGAAACAGTACAATAGAGGATGAAGCTGTATTCTCCTACATAAAAACTCCGTGGCTTGAGAAAATTATTTAACCTCTTTGTGCCTCAGTTTCTTCATCTATAAAATGGAGATGATAATGGTATCTACCTCATGGTTTATCGTTATAATTAAATCAATTAATATGTGTAAGATGACTAAAGCAATGCCTAGCACATAGTGAATACTATGTGTTAGCTATGATTATCATTTGTATCATTATCACCATCATCTGCATCATCCTCATTTATCCACAATAACCGTGACTTCTTTGGCCATTTGTCAGCAACCGCTGATTTATTTCTAGCATTCACAGGACTAGAAAAAGCCCTAAGTGACTATCCATGACAAACCCCCGACACCAAACAAGACCATACTCCATCAAGTTCAAGGTGACAACTCATTTGGCTTCACATGCAAATCCCTGGAGGGCTCTCACAGCAGTGTCATGGAACCATGCAATAAGCAAACGTGAATGAATGAAACCAGTGTTGTTTCTATAATTTTTTATCTGGTTCATGACTCCAAACCTTCACCATTTTCTGTGTACATGTGTTTATGTGTGTTGGGTATTTGTGTATGTTGTATGGGGTGTTTATGCATGCCCATGTTTTCATAAGGACTTTATACCACACCTAAGAAGAAAGGGTGTGTTATTAATAATTATGCCGGGTAACAGGCATAAACTAGGAATGTGTGGGACAAACCAAGTCATATTGTTACCCTACCTTTGATTCCTCTTCAGTTGAAATAAAGTTCCTAAAAGCCAGTACTCAATTTATCTACTCTAGGTAAAAGAAGAAAAAGAAAAAAGAAAGAGAGAGAGAGAGAATTTTTTAAAAACTTAAAAGAAAACCTACAATTCAACTAGAAATTACCACACAAATACATAGGATGGGTTGTTTTAGGAGCTAGCGAACTTCCCAGAGCCAGTAACTGTTCAATAAGATCACCAGGATTGTGCATAGGAAGAATTCTTCTCCTTGTAACATGCTGGTGCCCTGGCTAGACAGTTTAATAGTAGGGTAGCATTTCAGTTTCAAATCAAAGACTCTATACCTAGCTAAGGTCCTTTCCGAATCTGGTTGTTTGGGGCAGTGGGGGAGTCTCTAGATCTATACACCCTATAAAATGCAGGACATTTTTATGGCCCTGTGGGACAATAAATGTTAAAACACCAAAGATGGCAATATAACAAGTATGCAAAATATCATGAAGGGTCTTAAATCTCAGAGCAGCGTGGCTTATATTGAGATTGTCTTCGAGTCTTGACAAGTATAATGAATTATCCAATATGCTCTCCACTCAGGCATCAGGGAGGAAGTGTTGTGCATGTCAGATATGAAATGTACCTCTTTTTTAAAGTTCATTTGTTTCCTTGTGAAATCTGAGCTGCTTTGCACACTTCAAGCGAGTGCTTTGTGCTCTTTGCAAAGCGAACAATTGCAACTGATTTGAACATCTGTAAAACAATAATCTTCATGATTTAGCCCCTGGGACCATGATCTATGGTACACAGCCAGCTGTACAGAGTATTTGTTCTTTCTGATAATTTCTGATCATACTGAAAACTGACATTGTGTGTTCTTATCACTTCAGGGTGCCTTGACCAGAGGGCAAGAAATTTTTCTTCATCAGGAGAAAATAATAACAGTAACAATGACAATGATCTTTACAACTGCTGTTACCATAATGTCCACCACTGACTGTGCTGAACTTTGTGTTAGGCGCAATGTTAAGCTGAGGGAGGTGTTTGTATTACTTTGGTTCTCCAGGAAGTAGACACTGAGATGATTAGGAATACAAGTGGTTTACTGGGGGTGATATCTGTAAAAATGAAGAAGCTGCAAAAAGAAGGTAGAATTGGGAAGGGAAAGTTCAGACCATGATACTGATCTGACACCTGTGAAAGGAAACCTGGATGGAAGTAGCACTGAGCAGGGAGTGACCCTAATGCAATGTAGAACTGACAATTGACTTGACCATTAAGGAGTTCAGTCACTGCCTGAGGTTGCCCAGGTGACCTTGAATCAAAAGCTGAGGCAGATCCTGAAGAAGCTGCAGCTCGGGACTGTCAACAAAATGCACTACTTGCAGCTGAACTGAGATATTTCCAGCTAAAGAAAAGTGAGGGACTTTATCACCATTAGACCAGCCTTACAGGAAATGCTAAAGAGAGTTCTGGAGATTGAAGGAAAGGATGATAGACACTAGATTAAAGTGATAAAGATCTCCAGGAAGGGTAACAAAATGGGTAAATAAAAGTACCAGTATTATTGTATTTTTTGGTTTGTAACTCCACTTTTTACTTCCTACAGGGTCTAAAAGATAAATACGCAAAAAGAAGATAAATATGCAAAATGTCATGATACATCAATGGCTCTGGACTCAGAATGTATAAATATATAATTGATGGCAAGAATTGCATAAAAGTGGGGGGGATGGAGGGGCATAGGAACGTAGTTCATGTATGCTACTGAAGTTATTAAGTTGGAATCAAAGCCATTAGATTCTTACAGATTTAGGATGTAAAACTTAAACCCCACGGTAACCACAAAGAAAAGATCAGAGAATATGGAAACCAACAGGAACAAAAAGTAGACCAAAGGTTACCAGGGACGGTGGGCAGGGGCAATGGGGAGTGAATTAGAGATGAGTTTAGGGTTTCTGTTTGGGGTAAAGGGAAGGTGGTAAGGCAACACTGTGAATGTGATTAACCCCATTGGGAAGAGTTGGGATGGAAAGATTTATGTTATTTATTTTTCCACAATTAAAAAAGAAAGAGATGATGATGATTCAACACGATACATGATATAGGATTGGATCTAAGTGTTGAGGAGAAAAGGTTCAAAAGATATAACTGTGATATAGAAAAAAATTGGAATATAAAATGTAAATTTTATATCAGTGTTAAATTCCTTAAACTTGGTAACTGTGCTTCAGGTGATTACACAAGTATATATCCTTGTTCATAGAGAATTTACATGGCAGTGTTATGTGTTCAAGGAGTATGATGTCTGCAACCTGCTCTCAAATGCTCAGAAAATAGATGATTAGATAGATACATAGATAAGTAATAATAGATGTTAGATAGATAGACAGACAGACAGACAGATGACAGAATGATATGGCAAAGGTAGCAAAATGTTAAAATTGGTGGATCTGGGTATCTTGGTTGGGAGGAATGGATATGTTGGAGCTCTGTGTATGAAGTTTGTATTATTTTTGTAAATTTGAAATTATTTCAAAATAAAAAGTTTAAAAAATGCCTAGGGCATGGTAGAAACAAAATAAATCATGTTTATTAAAAGTATAATGATCTACTTTTTGCTAATAATTTTTATTCATAAATAATCCTATGGAATGATTTATAATTTATAAAATATTTACAGATATATCATCTTGTTTAATCTTTACAACTCAGCCATGGAAACACTCCATATTTCCATTTTATAGATACATAAACTAAGATTCAAATACCGGGCCTCCTGATGCCACAGCAGAGATGCTAACCCTTGGACCAGATCTTTTAACCAACAAACCTGATGCCTTTTCTTTGTGCGCCTCTGGCCCTAATCTCTCCATCCCATAGTTCTATAAACTGAGACCAGAAATCGTATTTCCCATTGCATTGAAAACTATGAGAACCAGACCTCATAGGGACAGGCCTCAGTCATGCTCAGGGGCAGAATAAGAGAAGGAACCCAGTATCTATAACTGAGCCTGTCTTGCAGTAAGATGGTTGGCATCTCCTCAGAAACTGTGTTGAGTCTCATATGCATCCTTCAAGGTAAGCTTGGGAATAAGCCCATTTTCCAGATAAGGATAAAGAAATGAAGAAAAAGAAAAGGAATACACCATGGTCAAGTACAAAGAGCCCCGATAGGAAATCAAGGGCCCTAGGGTGATGTCCCAGTTCAGTTACTGACTCACTGAGGCCATGAATAAGTTACTGCTCTCTTTGAACCTCAGTTTCCTGCCTCAAGATTTTCCTACAATTTACCCAGAAACTAGCCACATGGCCAACCCCTCATAATATACACAGAACTGACCTCTTACAGAGCCCTGTTAGCTCTTATATTCTCGAATTTTCACATGATTTTCTTAGAACTTGAAAGACTTAGAGCCCATGTGAATATTCAGGCAGGAGCCCCCAGCCCCGGGCCCCTGGGTCCCCTATCTGAGGCCTTCCTGCCACTCAAATATATGGTACCAATTCAGGGGTAATCAGCCAGCCTTCCGTTCCTCACCAACTGGTTGAGGGCGGAAGCCTGATTACAGTTAATACCTGTAATTTAAAGGTGAAGTTGTAAATGGGATCCAGGCCAAAGTAGATGGGGCGGGGGTGGGAAGCCACCAGACTGGCCAGGGCAGCACCCAGACAAGGAGGCTAGGATCTGGGATTCTTGCATTTGAAGAGGCTTCAGCCATGTAAAACATGAGTGATTTCCTTGGGGGTGGGAGGGTTGGGGGGCGCTTCTAGAATGTGGGACCCATTAGTTCTGAGCCCAGGCCTCTATATACCTTCAATCCTAATCCTGCAGTTCCAGCCTGCAGATTCCCCAGATATCCTCCCAGGGGCCATCCCAGAGGATAACTTGCTGCAAGATTTTGCCAAAGAGGCAGATTAGTTTGGACTTTTCTTCCTTAAATGTGACTTCACACTGGAGTTCATGACAGCTCAGGGATGGTTAGTAAAGGCAAATACACAACAGGATTTCTCCAAAGTTTACTCAGAAACCAGCCACTCAGGTTGCGCCCAAGGGCCAGCTCTCAAAGTTCATAAGCCTTGACAACTTACAAACCTCTGATTATTAGTACTTTCAATTTACAAAAGAGTAAACTGAGGCTTCCTGACTTCAGAGTTCATGCTCTTAGCCATTACACTCTATTTCATCTGTATCAGTCAGGGTCCAGTAAAGAGACAGAAAACAGATGCAAGCCGGAAAAGTTTAGTATAAATAACTGTTAACCGGTAACACTGACTTACCAGGTAAGGTAGCCCTGTTTCATATTCTGTGTTCTTAAGAGGCAAGCAGTAGCAAAACATGCAAGCTTGTATATCATTCAAATATGACTGAGAATTATTTGACTCTATGCTAATATACAAATATGATTCTTTGCTAGTCACTGTGCTGAGGGGTTGGAAATTCTGTAAAATGGCAATAACAATCTAGCACCTGGCTCATAGGGTATGGTGAGAATCAAATGCAAGTGAAAATAAATTCCTTAGTGCAGTGCCTTATTTATAGTAAGTGCTCTAAATATTAATGACATTTAACAAAGATCTTCACAACATACTTTAAGGGAAGTATTACTATCTCCATTTTAAAGATGAATAAACTGAGGGATTAAAGTCTCAACCAAGCATACTCAGTGAATCAGTAGCATTACTGAGCTTTGGACCCATGTGTGAAATGCTGGGATCTGCTCTCTGGCCCACTGTCTCTCAGTGGGGCGCTTGGCCAATGATTGCTGAAATCAGATCACCAGTTGATCCGTGAGCTCATTGGTAATGTGATCTTTTAGTTAGGCCCAGGCCTAAATCCTTTCCCCTACAGAGAGGGTAAAATTGGGACAGGATGCTTCTGAGCAGCAGAGTGAAGGGAGCAAGAAAGTGGGAGAGGCTGGGGAAACTTTAGAAAGTGTGGTTGAGAGCATTCTCAGCCAGGACAGGCAGCAGAGAAAGGAAATGTGGGAAGCAGAAGGGGCATCAAAGGCAGAAAGAGCAGCATGACATTGCCGAAGTTTTTGGGGGGGATTGGGCCCCTGCCACCCTTTTCATCTCCCCCCATGTTTAGAGGGGCCTGTCATCTTTTTATAATGCTTTGCTCTGAAGGAAATGAAAACAACATTAGGAGGTTCATTTCTTCTCTGTCCAGCAGAAAGCTCAGCATCCATTGGAAAGGATAACACACCACGTGTAAATAGCCCTGGCTTCTCCAAAAACCCAAGAGTTAGTACTCAGTCTTCTCCTGGGCTTACCAAGGGCCAACTTTGGAAGGATCCTCAGAAATCATCAACTAGAACCCTTGGCTTTTAGATGGGAAAACTGAGGCCCAGGGTGGAAAAATGCTTGAAGAGGAGGAGGGAACCTCTTCTTCAGGCCTAGAAGAAATATTTAAATCCTCTCCCACCTCACTCATTCATTCATTCATTTAATGCACATTTATGAATATATAGGCACTGTGCTCAGAAAATCAAAAGTTACCAACTAACCAAAAGCTATCAACTAACAGCCCCCATGCATGTTTCTCTGATCCACTAGCATATTTTTAATTTTAAACTTGACAATTTATAAAAATCAACAGATTTTACATAAATTCCCAGATATTTATCTTAAAAAAAAAAAAAGGATCAGACCTACCCACACTGCCTGAATGTATTTTATACAGGGGAACTCTGCTCAGCCCTATGCCAGGTACCCCCACCGCTCTGCTCCTCTATCCCACCCCCACTGCACCCTCTTATGCACCCAAAGCTTACCTTACTCTCTCAGTTTTTTGTTTGTTTTTCAATTCAGGCACTGGGAATCAGGTCTTCAGCATGGCAGGTGAGCAATCTGCCATTGAGCCACTGTCCCACCACCCTGCTTTCTCAGTTTTATCATCTAACAGAGAAAAGCTTATTTCCCTGAAGCAGCACTAGTTAAATGTGCATATGAATCACCTGGGGTCTTATTAAAATAGAGGTTTTGATCCTGTAGGTGTGGGTTGGAGCCTGAGATGCTGCTGTGCTTCTAACAAGCTCCAGGTGAGCCCAGGGCTCCTTGTTGGAGGAATATACTTTGAGGTGTAAGTTCCCAAGAATACCTTGCTCTCTTAAACCTGATTTTTACATAAGTGTATTCCCTCTGCCTAGAAAACACTTCTCTCCTCCTGTTGCCTTCTAACTTCTATTCTGTCAGGGCTCAGTCTGAGTATTCCTTCCCCCAGGGAGACTTCCCCAACACCCCCAGTGAGGTTAAGTCTAGCCATAAATTCACAATCCTTTGTGCTTCCATGTGTCCCAAGGAAGTAAACAAGAAAACATAATCTAGTCTGACATCTTCCCGGCCTAACCCTGGAGATCAAGTCTCTGCTTCTGTTACTTCCTTATCCCTACAGTGCTGGACATGTGGTGGGAACTTAAAAAAATATTTGTTAAAATAATGCTTTTTGAAATCCGCCTTCTTATTCATTAACATAGCCCAGTGGAGGAGCATTGTCTGAGCCCAGTGGAGGAGCCCACGGAGCCCTCAGAAAGAAGCAAAAATAGATTAAGTCCCTACTTACCTGATGTGAGAACTTACACATGCTATCTCAACTCTTTGAGCCTGATTTGTTTTCCTTCATCCATAAAATGAATATAAAAGTACATACTTCCACATTTTTTATCATCAGAAAATAGTTTACTTATGTACAGAATGATCATAAGACTGATTACCTAAACTAAGATATAAATGAACACCTTGAGTTTGAAGGAAAAATGAACTTGTGTAGCAAATGCAATCTCAACTTGCTTAGCAAATGCAATCTCAATCACCAAAAGGCATAGTCTTTCGACGAGGTGACAGTCACTAAACACCACATAAATCACAAATGCTGAAAATCTTAAGGAGCATGAATCAACACTTTTACTCCAGGACAAGAAAAAAAAACTTCAACAAAAATCAGTATCTTTGGAATGTCTTTCTCTTCTTGTACCACAGGAATGATGTTCGTGCCATAATCAAAGTTAATAGTAGGCAGGTCGTGGTGCCTGGTACACAGTAGGCAATGAATAAATGTGTGTACAGTTCACCTCCTTACCAGATCCTGTTTGCTGCAAGGCTGTGAAAAAAAGCAAAGGCTGATGGGAGGGGGCTTTTGAGCACACAGAGCAGAGTGATTTGGGATTCACACTGCCTTTCTCAGGATACCCACAGCCTGCTGTGGACCTTCCTCTGATCAGATAGGAGGTGGGCAGCCAGGTGAGTTTCTGCAGCCCTGGGGCAGTGCAAACAGTGGGTGAATATGGCATTTGGCCTTCTCACTTCCACCAGTCCATTATGTTTATAGTTTCAGTTGTACCTTTTCTGCAGCCTCTCTCCAAAAATTGGGGGTTTCTTTTCTCCTCCTGTCTTCACTGAGGACACACACAGCCCCCTCTCCCCTTTTCTCATAACTCCCTGCAACCATCTACCTGGTATGCTAGTCTTGACTCAGGTAGCAGGGTGACCTGGAAAAAGTCAGGGAGCCATAAGTTCAGATGTCCAATCTGTCTCTACCACTTCAAAGTTGTGTGCCCCGAACTTTTTTCAGCTTCATGTGTTCATCATCTTTTGTGGAGTAACAAATTATACCAAAATGTAGCAACTTAAAACAAACATGATTTATTATTTCACCAGGTTTCTGAGAGTCAGGAATGCAGGGGCAGCTAAGCTGGGTGGTTCTGGCTCAGGGTCTCAGGAGGTTGCCATCATCTGAAGGTTTGACAGTGGCTGAAGGTTCTGATTTCACAATGCCTTGTTCACAGAGTGTCGGTGAGGCCTCAGTTCCTCACCACATCAGCCTCACAGTGTGCAGCTGGCTTCCACCAGAGCAAGTGACCCAAGAGAGAGCCAAAGTAACCAACACAGACTTTGAAGTCTTATTTAACTTAATATCAGAAGGGATATGCCATCACTTTTGCCACATGTGCTTGGTCAAGCAGACCAACCTTGGGACAGTGTGGAAGGGATCTATTCAACGGTATGAATCCCAGAAGGTAGGACCATTGGAGGCCATGTTGGAGGCCAGCTCCCACACCTTAGTTTCTTTCCCTGCTAAATGGAGATGATCATGTTTCTGTAAAGTTGGTGTGTGTGCAAAGTGACCAGCACAGCATCTAGCATAGAAGGTCCTCAATGAAGGGAAGTTTCTCTCCTTCCTCCCTTCATCTCTACAATCTCATCTATAAACAGAGATTGGATTCCAATAGAGATTGCAACATTGTATGGATCTCAGCAATCCCAGTAGAAGCTGCGATCCTCTTTGAAGTCACATGAATTAATTCTAGAACTGGATTTTGGAGATGAAGAAGTGGTGTGGCTGAAAGAGGAATACTTTATCTTCAGTTGTTGCTCATACTTTCCAGGCAGCTGGAGATACATTATAGGGCCTTTATTATGGGGGCAGGAAGAGAAGGGCTTGCACCCCAAGAGTTCCTTTCCTGTGCTGGCACATTGCAAACATCATCTCATTCTTTCTGCTCAACATGCCTCTGACCTGGATATTTCCATTTTAAAGACAAACTTCAGATATTTTTAGTAATTTGTGCAAGCTCACACAGCTGTGATGAGATTGAGTGGGAATTTGAGCCCAGATTTGCCTACTCCAAAGCCTGTGTACTTTGCCCTCCTGTATTGCTACCTCTAGAGAGACAGGCATGGAGCAGTGCTGCCTTTGAGGGTATACAGCCTCATTCTTTTCTATATCCCGTCACGGATGACTGACATAGAGGAGATATTTAATATATGTTTGTGGTGCAAATGAAAGAACAAATGAAAGAAAAATTGAAATAAGGTACAGAAAATAGCAGACTATTGGCTATGTTGGAAAGGGCATTTCACCCAAGTTCTACTCCCTCCAGGAAGTCCTCCCTAACAATCCCCCTCAAAGAGATCGCCTTGTGTCTATCTTTCCTTTGGTACTTAGATTTTGTCAGCAAGAGCCACCAGTGGGCAGAAAGGCAGGTCAGACAGGCAGAATGAGGCCTCAAAAATCAGTCAGGCCCTGAGAGGACATGCAGGTTTGAGGAGCATCTGTCATGGAGCAGGCACTATGCTATGTGCTCATTTAATCTTCACAGCTCCACACTAAGGAAAGAAGCCTCAACCTTGGTAAGCCTCCGTTTTCCCATAAGCACAGTGGAACTAAGTTACTTGCCCAAAGTCACAAGAGATAGCAAGGGCCATAGCTAGAATTCAAACCCAAGTTCCCTAGAGCAGCCTGTCTCTTTGATGGAACAGTCCAGGCCAGCAGGCCAAACTCTGCAACTGGAGATCAGAGTCACAGGTGAAACACGTTTTCGAATGCCTGACTTCTGAAGTGGGCTTTTCCTTGAGAGTGCTAAGTAACCACTGAAAGTCATTAAGCAGTGTGAGTGGCATGGCCTGATTAGAGTGTTTGAAGGCACGTTCTTGTGAGAATATAGATGTGAATTGAAGGTGAGAAACAGGAGTAGTGGTTCTCAAAGTGTGTCCCCAGACCAGCAGCATCAGTATCTCCTGGGACCCAAGAAATGCAAAGTCTTGGGTCCCACTTCAGACCCACTGAATCAAATTGTGGAGGTGGAGCCCGGCAATCTGAGTTTGAACAAGCCCTGCAGGCGATTCTGACATGCAAAGTTGAGAACCACTTGACTAGAGGTCTCGTGGCCAGCTACGATTTTATTCCAGTAATTTAGGGAAGAGAATGTGAGAGCAGGAGTCAGAGCAATGACAACAGTAAACCCCTTATGTCTTTAATCAGCCTTTCAAAAATCATTAATAATTATCAACAATCCTGCAGTGTATAAAAGATGACTCCCATTTTTTTAGGTATGGAAACTGAGGTTCAAAGTCTGACCTTGTAATGTTTCATCCAAATAGGGACACTTTTGAAAGTGAACAGAGTCGCTAGCAAACATCACACTGGGTCAACAGGGCTGCACAGGGTCTATACTAGGCAAACCAGGGCAAACCAGGACATACAATCCTCCTCCATATCTAAAAAGCGAGGGAGCTGGAAGGCAAATCCACACCATAAAACTCTAATGTCTATGCCCCTCCACAGTCCTCCGCTGATAATCTGTTTCCTTTTGTCAGCCTGGGGACATCAGGAGGGGAGGGGAGCATGGCTCTGGACACTGCCTGCCAGGGTTTCTCCCAGAGGATTGGAAGAGATGGGAGGGAGTCATGCAATTCTTGCCCATCTGCTCCTTGTTAAGGTCCAGGCAACATGACCTTTTTGTGCTTTTTCTGTAGTCCAGAATGTAAGCAGCATGTCATGGTTTTATAGGAAAATATTGCAAAGATTGGAATCAAAGGGAGCATGCAAGGCCGCCTGAGTCTTTCTGGAACACTTCTCCAGCCTCAGTGGGCACTTGGGGCTCTGATGGCCTGCAGCCTCACTCAAAGTTTCCATGATCTCTCCTGCACAGAAGCTGCCAGTTGATGTGGTGACACAGGCCACTCCCACCATCCTGACTACTTGTGAGCACTCCATCTTTTGCAAAATGCTGTTATATCTTCTGCTCAATAGCTCTTTTCATCGATCCCTACAACTGCGCTGTAAAGGAGGGGTTGCAATTTCCCATTTGGCAGTTGAAGGATCCAAGGCTTAGAGAACAGAGCACCTTACTCAAAGGTCACAAGCCAGTATATGGCTGTCCCAAGTTATCTTTGCTTTGGAATTTTTCACTCTATCATTTATTGATTCAGAAGCAGAAAAGGCCAGCCTTCCAGTGGTATCCTAGGCCCACCCTCTTTTACTTCTCAAGGACATTGTTGAAATAATTTTTTCCTTTCTCTCCTACACTTTCCCTTTGCCATCAACATATGTATCTTCCCACCTTCACAAAACCCTGACTTGACATTTTATGCTCCTCCAGCCACTGCTCCCTTTCTCTGTTCCTCCTTACAGAAAAAGCTTCTGTTTTCCTGCTGTTTCAACTTTGTCCCCTCTGAGTTAATTTAGACCCTTTCCAGTCATGTTTCCGTTCCAAATGTCCTGGAAATAACTATTTCAAGGTTTCTCAGGACCTCCATGTTGTCAAATCCAATGGTCAATTACCTCGACATAACAGAAGCTTTTGACACAGTTGATCATTCCCTCCTACCTGATATTTTGTTCTTAATTCAACTTCTAATATTCTCTTGACTCTTCTGTCTCACTGATGGCTCCTTCTCAGGCTTTTCTGAGAAGTTCCTTCTCTTTTTCCTTCCTCTCAAAGTTGGAGAAGTACAGGGCTCAACCCTTAGTCCTCTTCACGTATTTTCTTTTCAATTCTATTCTCTTCTCTAGATAGATGATAGGTAAGTAGGTTGGTAGGTAGGTAGGTAGATAGATAGATAGATAGTTAGATAGATAGATAGATAGATAGATAGATAGATAGATAGATAGATAGATAGAGATGATAAATATGTGGAGACATATATGATAGATATACATATAGATGATATAGACAACAATTTAGATATGTATTTAACAATCTCATCTAGTTTTATGATTCATGTACCATATGCATCTCTAGTCCAGGCCTCTCTCCTAAATTGCTGACTCACATATCCATCCAGTCACTATCTCCAAGAGGTCTAACAGATATTTCAAACTCAGCTTCTCCAAATTTGAACTCCTGATCTTCTCCCCAAAACCTACTTCACCTCCACTTTTCTTTATCCCACTTGACGGCAACTTTATCCTTCTAGTCAGAGAGGCCAGTAGCATAGAATCCTCCTTGACTCTTCTCTTTCTCTCATAAATCACATCAAGTCTGTTAGGAAATCATGCTGGGTTCACCTTCAAAATAAATTCAGAATCTAACCACTTATCACCTCTTCTAAGTTACCACCCTGTTGGAAGTATTATCATCTCTAACCTTGATTCATACAACTTCCTAACTGTTTTCCCTGTTATCATCCCTGCTCCCAACAGTCTATTCTCAATAGAGCATCTAGAAAAATTCATTTAAAAATTAAGGTGGATGAAGTTATTTCTCTATTCAAAATCCTCCATTGGCTCCTTATTTTGCTCATAGTTAAAGCCAAAGTTTTAACCGTAGATTATAGTCCCTGTGTGTCCAGTGCCCTGTCACCTCTATGACTTCATTTCTGTTGCATACCTTGCTCACTGCACTCCAACCACACTGGCCTCCTTGGTATTGTTCATCTCTCTTTGTAGAACATTTTTTTTCCAAGACGTATGTATGATGTGCTGGTCTGAAATTGTTATGCACCCCGGGAAAGCCATGTCTTTTAATCCTAATCCAATCTTGTGGGTGCAGACCCATTGTTTGGGTGGGGTCTTTTAATTAAGTTATTTCCATGGAATGTTCCCACCCAATTGTGGGTGGCACTTTTGAATAGGTAGTTCCCTTGGAGATGTGACCCTACCCATTCAAGGTGGATCTTAATTACTTTCTTAATTAAGAGTTCTTAAAAGAGCTGACACAGAAAACAGAGGGTACAGATGCTTGGAGACAAGAAGAATCTCAAAGAGGAAGCCACTGGAACCAGGAGCTAAAATCAATGAAACACAAGAGCCAAAGGTCAGCAGGCATTGCCGTGTGCCTTCCCATGCATACTGGTTTGAAACTGTTGCCTTCCCCAGAAAAGCCATATTCTTTAATCCTGTAGGGATTAATATTGTAGGGTGGGATCTTTTTTATTAAATTGTTTCTATGGAGATGTGACACACACCACCACTCCCCCCAGTTGTTAGTGGGATCTTTTGATTAGGTGGCTTCCACAGAGATGTGTCTCCACTCATTCAAAGGGGGCCTTAATCTGCTTACTGGAATCCTTTAAGAGGGAACCATTTTAGAAGAAGCTTCAGAGCTGACACAGACAGAGACATTTGGAGATGCAGAAAGAAAACACCCCTAGGGAATTTGTTTGAAACCAGAAGCTAAATGACCAGCAGATGCCAGCCACATAACTTCCAGACTGGCGTTTCTTGAGTCAAGATATCTTTATCTGGATGCCTTAGTTTGGGCATTTTTATGGCCTTAAAACTGTAAATTTGTAAAATAAATTCCCTTTATAAAAGCCACCCATTTCTGGTATATTGCATTCCAGCAGCTTCAGCAAACCAAAACACGTGATAGAGAAACCCTAGACATGATCAACCTTTCTTGAGCAAAGGTATCCTCTTATTGATGCCTTAATTTGGATGTTTTCATGATCTTAGAACTTTAAATTTGCAACTTAATAAATCTTTTTTGTAAGAGCCAATCCAATTCTGGTATTTTACACTCTGGCAACTGTAGCTGACCAAAACACATGGCTTCCTCTATCACATCACTGGTCAAAAGTTACCTTTTCTATGCATGCTGTGGCCAATAGTTAACAGGAAAACATCAACAGCACCATAGCACTACCAGGGGCAACTAATTTGTTGGTGGGGGGGGGATACAAGTGATAAATAGCAGTCTTGATTTGATAGTTGGTGACACTGTCTTTGTTGGTTCTTTCTCATTATAAACCAATGATAATTGTCTAAAATTGAGATGCTGCTGAATGTACAACCTAGTGAGGATACGGTAAGACATGGTTTGTTTGGACATCATCTATGATGCCCAATAAATGAAGGGAGCTGAGGGTGCAATGACTGAGAAGCAGAATGGCAGACTGTGATACATTTATATGATGTATTATGGTGCATCTACAAAATGGAGAGATGTTGAGAGACATGCAATGAACTGAATAAACCTTGGGGACAATGTATTGTGCAAAGTTATCCAGAAACAAGAGAATAAATATGCTAAGATCTCTTTCAGAAGATACGTATAAGAAAATGAGAGCCTATATTGTAAGCCCTTATATCAGTCACACTTAGACTGAAGCGGTAAATGCATTTCTAGCTACTGAGATGCTGAGCTATATATGTATCAACTGGCATTTTCCTGGGACTTTGAGTAACTCTTTGAAATCTAGGACCCAGAGATGAAGTGGTGCAGCCCTGAAGGTTAGCATAGCTATATGTAATAATAGTCAAAGTAACTGAAGTTGAGATCAGGCTTCAATTAGAGCTAAAAGTGCAAACAGTATGGCTGGGTCTAAGATAAGCAGAATACAGGGTAAAAAATGATAGTGTATATGGGATGCAAGGGTACTTCAGTGGTAGAATTCTCACCTGCCATGCGGGAGACCTGGGTTCAATTCCTGGTCCATGCACTTCCCAAACAAACAAACAAATAAAAAAACAACAAAAATTCAACAAATGGTGCTGCAATAATGGGATACTCACATGGAAAAAAAATGAAATGTGACTCCCACCATACAGCATGCAAAAAAAAAATGATAGCATATAAACTCTAGACCTTCACCTATTGTATGGGACTAAAGGCAGAGAGGTTCATTATGTCTAGAATTGAGATTTGCTGTAACACATAATCTAAATCATCCTGTCTGGATAGCTCATTTGAATGCCCCAGACTCCTGGGGTTCAGAGCAGGAATGAGGTCTTGTAGTTCTGTGTAGCTTGGTCTAATGCTGGGATACATGTCAGACTGTGGTGGGCTGATAATTGGGAGATATGGGTGGAGTCCCTTGAGGGTCCTAAGAAAAATAAACAAATAATTAGAAAAACAAACAAATAAATAAATAACATACATATTGAACATTTCCATCTTGGAAGCCCCAGGAACCCTTTTGACAACTGGGGACTCCCAGGAAAATGGGCCAGGCTCTTGATTTTGAGACTTGCCCTTATGAAACTGTTCTGTTGGGGAGAAGCTAAGACTGCCCATGGCAAGACTTGGAGTTGCTTCCAGGAAACATCTTTGTTGTTCATATGTGGCCTTTCTCTCTCTAGGCCCAACTCTGTAAGGAAAGTCATTGCCCTCCCCACTGCATGGGACACGACATTCAGAGATGAAGGCCTCCCTGTTCGTCATCCCTGACATGGCTCCCGAGGATGAGTCTGATCCTGGCACTGTAGATTGACAACACCCCCCCGACCAAGGGGTTGGGGGAATAACAAGTGAATAAAATAAGGCATCAGTGGCCAAGAGAGAGCAAATGGAGTCAAGAGGCTATTCTGGAAGCTACTCTTATGCAAATTTCCATTGGCTAGTGCTATTTGCCATGGTTTGGTAAACTCCAACCAACATCACTCCTGCTAACTCTTGGGAACACCCAGGACTCGAATTGAGACTCTGTAAAGGTTTCATGCACTAAGTTTGCAATATGTTTTCCCAGATAAATTCTGAAACCCAGAAGAACCAGCCTCTCCAAGATTCTCAGTTAATTCCATCCCCCTATCCTTAGTTTCAACACACTTCTCAACATGAAAAAGTCAGAACGGGCATTGCCCAAAGATCCCTAAAGAATAGGAAAAAGATCAAAGGAGAAGGAGGAGTTATAAGAAAAAGAATAGGATTTGGCAAATGTGTATGACTGCTGAATAACTATGTTAATATTCCTTCTAGCCTCCAGCGTTTAGGAGCAACTGGAAAGAAAAACCTGAGTGGATGGTGGAATAGTAGTTGCCCATTACAAACTCTGGGATCTGTTATGTAACTACTTGTTGAAGTGTGCTTTAAAAGTATTGCTTTTTTCTTTTGCTTGGTATAAATATTTTATGATAAAAATTACTTAGAAAGTTACCTTTTCTTTTTCAAAAGTTCAACCGGTCGCATCTCCCAGCACTCCCAATCCCCCAACCTGCTCCTCTTTTTCCATAGCACTTATCATTTTAGAACATACTCTTGTTATTTACTTTTTCATTATGCTCATTGTTTATTGTCTGTTCTTTTAGTTTGCTAGCTGCCAGAATGCAATATCCCAGAAATGGAATGGCTTTTAAAAAGGGGAGTTTAGTAAGTTGCTAGTTTACAGTTCTAAGGTCAAGAAAATGTCCCAATTAAAACAAGTCTACATAAAGACAAAAAAAAAAAAAGATAAAACAAGTCTATAGAAATGTCCAATCTAAGGACATCCAGGGAAAGATACCTTGATTCAAGAAGGCCAATAAAGTTCAGGGTTTCTCTCTCAAGTGGAGAGGCACATGATGATCACAGCGTCATCTGCTAGCTTCCTCTCCAGTCCTCCTGCTCCATGATATAACTCAATACATAGGACAGGTGCTTAATAAATATTTGTTATGTGAATGAATGAATGAATGAATGAGAAGAGAATTTCTCTGCCTTGAAAGATTTTGCAGTCCAGTTATGGAGGCTTGGGTTCTGCTACGGAGGCTTGGGGTCAGGAGCTACTCACGTTGGATGACCCTGAATGCCATTTCTTGTTCTCCCATTTATTTCTTCAAACTCTTGCTTAGCAGTGCCTCTGCCACTCACCAGCAAGGCTGAATCTGGCAATTTGTCATTTGGTATCTGCTTAAGGAAGCCTAGGAAACTAAAACACTATCTTAAGAGGTTCTGGATGGATTAAATTAGTTGACACCTGTATAGCAGTTAAACTAGCACCTGGAATGTGGTGACTGATTAATAAATGTAGCTATTGTTATTACTGTTGTTGTTGTTACTATCATTCAACCTGAATCACGAGATAAGTCGTACGAAAATTAAAAAGAGAATATAAAGCACTGAAAGGAAATGCTCCAAAATAATAAAAATAATTGTTCCTCAGTGATGGGATTAAATTATTTATTATATTATAAAAAATAATTCTCAGTACTTTCCACATTTTTTGCTACTTTCTAAATTGTCTACAATGACTATGTAGCATTTTATTCAAAAGTCCTCTTTTATTGATGGAAAGAAACATAAGTCTACATGCGAATGCTAGAGGGCCCTAAGTCCTCTATGCTCAGGACATCTGTGCACACCACTACGCACCCATATGCACACGCTCACACACATAAACCCCCACTCCCCACAGGGAGAAATGGAAACCTTGATATGACAGAGAAAATCACAAATCTTCTCAGTTTTCTTAACTAAGCCTCATTTTTCCTCTTTAATAAAAGGAAGTAATACCAATACCTCCCCTAGGAATTCGTCATGAGGAACAAAGGAAGTCAGGAGAAGGAAAGCCTTTCGTAAGCTGCAAGATCACCCAAATGTGAGTGATTACTGTTCTTGGAAGCTATCAGAAGGCACTTTTTTTTTCATAATGACTCCAAAGCAGAAGACAGGGATGTCCACCCCTAGAGAAACCTCCTATCAACATCTACCCTGCAGTTCTTGCAAGTTAGCTTCCTCTTCCTCCCCGTCTTGCATAGGCAAAATCTTCTAAGCTTCCTATCAGTGTACTTAGCCACCTCAATCAGTATGGTAATAAGGAGGAAGCTTTTAATTTTGAGCTGAACCCAAACCCTCAAAATATTCTATGAAAAGATGGTCCTTGCAATATATGCCTTTTCAGGGCTTCCTTTTTCCTCCCCAAGCAATAAGAGCAAACATCTATCCCTGCCCCCACATTCAGTCACTGAAACTCAACTAAGACCATGAACTGACTGTGCATGTTAATAGCAAAATTTCCAAATACTGAGTTTTTTTAAATTATTTGAGAA
Organism: Tamandua tetradactyla; assembly: GCF_023851605.1. Taxonomy (NCBI): domain Eukaryota; kingdom Metazoa; phylum Chordata; class Mammalia; order Pilosa; family Myrmecophagidae; genus Tamandua; species Tamandua tetradactyla. Next base: position 165,752,442 of record NC_135328.1, read on the forward strand.
CATGCACACCAATGATAATGGCAAACCATATTCTTTCTGTTACCCCACAGAAGGTCTAACAATCGGCAGCACACAGAAAGAGATGAAGAGATAAAGCTATGGGCTTCATATTAAAATCAGCAGATAGTTGGCATGTTTGCTGCTACTCTCCCTCTCATGCTCATGGCAGAAATATTTAATTGATCACTGGGCTTTCTTCAAGTCACAAGGACCAGTGTGGTTGTAATGAGGAAGGAGACAGGTGTAGGGGAGAGCAGTTACTAAAATTGAGAATAAGCTCAATATAAATTGGTATGATGCCAAGACATCAATCTGCAGACCTAGACCACTTATATTTCCAGGTTCAGGAACAGAATTTTCCCCAAATCTGAATCTATTCTGAGCCTGGAAGTAGATGCTAAGAAGCTCCAGATTGTACCTTTTAAAATCCTTATGGACCAAAAACATACACTAGTCATTCAGGCCATCTCTAGATAGGAGATTTATATTGACACAGGGTCAGGGACCTAAAATGGATCATGTCTAACTATCATCTTTACCATAATATCAACAAGTAAGTAGTGCTCTTTTACTATTTTTGGTGCTGGGGATAGAGCAGTGTACAGGGCAAAGTCTTTGCTTCTGTGGAGCTCATATTCCAGGGAATTAAGAAATCAATAAATACAAATGAAAGAGAATTCCAGGTAAGGTTAAGTTCCAAAGTAAATAAATCAGAGCAATGTCACAGCTGGTAACCCAGATCAGGGATTGCTTTAGAAAGGGAGGTCAGGGCAAAACTCTCAGAAGAGGCAGCTTTTGCAATGAGTTCTGAACACTGCAAAAACAATCCTACCTGCAATGACTTAGAAGAGGGGCTTTATGTAAAGATCCTGAGGCAAAACCAAGCTTATGATGACCAAAAGACAAAAAGAACATTGCTAAAGTAGGGTGATTAGGGTGGAGAGAGGTGGAAAATCATAGCCAGATGGTTATTTCATATCACACAAGATCTAGGATGTCTTGGTGGGGAGTTTGTAAGGTGTCTTCTTTGCAATGCAAAAGGTGTTGAGCAAGAAAGTACTTTAAGCCAAAGTTTCAAAAACAGACTACAGGCCTCTATCCCAGAGTGGGTCCAGAAAGTTTGTGTTTTTAACAAATACCCACATATACTAATGCTACTCGCCCAAGTTCCATACCTTATGGACCTCTGGTTTAAGCAGTCATTTTGACTGTTTGGGATTAACAAACAATGGCAGTGGGGACAAGACTAGAAAAAGGAAGATCAGAGAGGAGGCTATTGCAGAAATTGTGCAAGGTGTTAGGGGGCTAGAATTAGGGTAGTGTTGATTGAAGCAGAAAAAAAAGCAAAAGAATATGTTTGGGAAATAATTTAGAGGTTGGGTAACTCAAATCTACTGATAGATTGACTATGATGGGAGAGGGAAAGTAAAGAAACAAAGATAATCCCCAGATTTCTGGCATAAGTAACTGGGTAGATGATGTTTGTCATCTACTAAAACTAGGGGAGAAAGAATTTGGGGAGGAAGGGTCAAGAGTTCAGTTTCAGATAACTATGAAAATACTGACTCTTTAATAAGTAATAAAGTCGAAGCAGCTTGTTGATTTCTCAAACCATTGACAGAAAATGGTTGGGCATTGGCAAGGTGAATGGCCCAGATACTAGAGTATGTGGTAGACTCAAAAGAGCTTCACAGAGGACTTCCTGGAAGATGGCGGCTTAGTAAGATGCGCGGATCTTAGTTTCTTCTCCAGGACACCTACTAGGGGAGTAGAAACAATACAGAAAGCGCCCAAAGCCACAACAGAGATAAAAAAGACAGCGTACCCCATCCTGGAACGGCTGGCTGGCTGAGAGAAGCAGCTCGGGTGAGATCGCCGAGGCGCACGGGCCTTACCGGGCGGGGTGGCAAGCGGCCGGAGTTACTCCCTTCCCCCTTCCCGGGCCGGCTGGGAGAATTGGAGAGGTGGTCCCCTGAAACCAAGGCAACTGGCGCCCACACCACGCGCAGCCCCCGGACCAACTGAGAGAATTGGATCGGAAACCCCCAGGCCGCGGAGAACGGTGACCCCGTGACTCCCGGGGAACGTGCACTCTCTCGGGCGGGCCGCTGCCGCTGGCGCCCTCCCGCCACGCTTGTTGCCCAGGGCCGACTAGGAAATTCGGACGGGCTCTTTCCCTGGCTGCGGCGACCAGCAACCCTCCCTGCGTTCGGACCGAGGGCCGGCTCAAGCCGCTTCGGCTAGCGAACCCCCAGGACGGCGAGAGTTTTCCAAAGTTTAAGGTCCCACAGCACCTTTTACTGGTGGGACCCGCAGACAAATGTGTGCCACGAGCGCCACCTACTGGGCAGGATAAGAAAAACAGAACCCAGAGATTTCACAGAAAAATATTACAACCTTGCTGGGTCCAACACCAAGAGAAATCTGAATAAATGCCCAGACGCCAGCAGCAGAAGATAACTGTCCACGCTCAAAAGATTGAGAATATGGCTCAGTCAAAGGAACAAACCAATAGCTCAAATGAGACACAAGAGCTGAGACAACTAATGCTGAATATACGAACAGAAATGGAAAACCTCTTCAAAAATGAAATCGATAAATTGAGGGAGGACATGAAGAGGACATGGGCTGAACATAAAGAAGAAATAGAAAAACTGAAAAAACAAATCGCAGAACTTATGGAAGTGAAGGATAAAGTAGCAAACATAGAAAAAATAATGGATAGCTACAATGATAGATTTAAAGAGACAGAAGATAGAATTAGTGATTTGGAGGATGGAACATCTGAATTCCAAAAAGAAACAGAAACTATAGGGAAAAGAATGGAAAAATTTGAACAGGGTATCAGGGAACTCAAGGACAATATGAACCGCACAAATATACGTGTTGTGGGTGTCCCAGAAGGAGAAGAGAAGGGAAAAGGAGGAGAAAAACTAATGGAAGAAATTATCACTGAAAATTTCCCAACTCTTATGAAAGACCTAAAATTACAGATCCAAGAAGTGCAGCGCACCCCAAAGAGATTAGACCCAAATAGGCGTTCTCCAAGACACTTACTAGTTAGAATGTCAGAGGTCAAAGAGAAAGAGAGGATCTTGAAAGCAGCAAGAGAAAAACAATCCATTACATACAAGGGAAACCCAATAAGACTTTGTGTAGATTTCTCAGCAGAAACCATGGAAGCTAGAAGACAGTGGGATGATATATTTAAAATACTAAAAGAGAAAAACTGCCAACCAAGACTCCTATATCCAGCAAAATTATCCTTCAAAAATGAGGGAGAAATTAAAACATTCTCAGACAAAAAGTCACTGAAAGAATTTGTGACCAAGAGACCAGCTCTGCAAGAAATACTAAAGGGAGCACTAGAGTCAGATACAAAAAGACAGAAGAGAGAGATATGGAAAAGAGTGTAGAAAGAAGGAAAATCAGATATGATATATATAATACAAAAGGCAAAATGTTAGAGGAAAATATTATCCAAACAGTAATAACACTAAATGTCAATGGACTGAATTCCCCAATCAAAAGACATAGATTGGCAGAATGGATTAAAAAACAGGATCCTTCAATATGCTGTCTACAGGAAACACATCTTAGACCCAAAGATAAACATAGGTTGAAAGTGAAAGGTTGGGAAAAGATATTTCATGCAAATAACAACCAGAAAAGAGCAGGAGTGGCTATACTAATATCCAACAAATTAGACTTCAAATGTAAAACAGTTAAAAGAGACAAAGAAGGACACTATCTACTAATAAAAGGAACAATTAAACAAGAAGACATAACAATCATAAATATTTATGCATATAACCAGAATGCCCCAAAATACGTGAGGAATACACTGCAAACACTGAAAAGGGAAATAGACTCATATACCATAATAGTTGGAGACTTCAACTCACCACTCTCATCAAGGGACAGAACATCTAGACAGAGGATCAACAAAGAAATAGAGAATCTGAATATTACTATAAATGAACTAGACTTAATAGACATTTATAGGACATTACATCCCACAACAGCAGGATACACCTTTTTCTCAAGTGCTCATGGATCATTCTCAAAGATAGACCATATGCTGGGTCACAAAGCAAGTCTTAACAAATTTAAAAAGATTGAAATCTTACACAACACTTTCTCGGACCATAAAGGAATGATGTTGGAAATCAATAATAGGCAGAGTGCCAGAAAATTCACAAATACGTGGAGGCTCAACAACACACTCTTAAACAACGACTGGGTCAAAGAAGAAATTGCAAGAGAAATTAGCAAATACCTCGAGGCGAATAAAAATGAAAACACAACATATCAAAACTTATGGGACGCAGCAAAGGCAGTGCTAAGAGGGAAATTTATTGCTCTAAATGCCTATATCAGAAAAGAAGAAAAGGCAAAAATTCAGGAATTAACTATCCATTTGGAAGAACTGGAGAAAGAACAGCAAGCTAACCCCAAAGCAAGCAAAAGGAAAGAAATAACAAAGATTAGAGCACAAATAAATGAAATTGAAAACATGAAAACAATAGAGAAAATCAATAAGGCCAGAAGTTGGTTCTATGAGAAAATCAATAAGATTGATGGGCCCTTAGCAAGATTGACAAAAAGAAGAAGAGAGAGGATGCAAATAAATAAGATCAGAAATGGAAGAGGAGACATAACTACTGACCTCACAGAAATAAAGGAGGTAATAACAGGATACTATGAACAACTTTACGCTAATAAATACAACAATTTAGAGGAAATGGACGGGTTCCTGGAAAGACATGAACAACCAACTTTGACTCAAGAAGACATAGATGACCTCAACAAACCAATCACAAGTAAAGAAATTGAATTAGTCATTCAAAATCTTCCTGAAAAGAAAAGTCCAGGACCAGATGGCTTCACATGTGAATTCTACCAAACGTTCCAGAAAGAATTAGTACCAATTCTCTTCAAACTCTTCAAAAAAATCGAAGTGGAGGGAAAACTACCTAATTCATTCTATGAAGCCAACATCACCCTCATACCAAAACCAGGCAAAGATATTACAAAAAAAGAAAACTACAGACCAATCTCTCTAATGAATACAGATGCAAAAATCCTCAATAAAATTCTAGCAAATCGTATCCAACAACACATTAAAAGAATTATACATCATGACCAAGTAGGATTCATCCCAGGTATGCAAGGATGGTTCAACATAAGAAAATCAATTAATGTAATACACCATATCAACAAATCAAAGCAGAAAAATCACATGATCATCTCAATTGATGCAGAGAAGGCATTCGACAAGATTCAACATCCTTTCCTGTTGAAAACACTTCAAAAGATAGGAATACAAGGGAACTTCCTTAAAATGATACAGGGAATATATGAAAAACCCACAGCTAATATCATCCTCAATGGGGAAAAATTGAAAACTTTCCCCCTAAGATCAGGAACAAGACAAGGATGTCCACTATCACCACTATTATTCAACATTGTGTTGGAGGTTCTAGCCAGAGCAATTAGACAAGAAAAAGAAATACAAGGCATCAAAATTGGAAAGGAAGAAGTAAAACTATCACTGTTTGCAGACGATATGATACTATACGTTGAAAACCCGGAAAAATCCACAACAAAACTACTAGAGCTAATAAATGAGTACAGCAAAGTAGCAGGTTACAAGATCAACATTCAAAAATCTGTAGCATTTCTATACACTAGTAATGAACAAGCTGAGGGGGAAATCAAGAAACGAATCCCATTTACAATTGCAACTAAAAGAATAAAATACCTAGGAATAAATTTAACTAAAGAGACAAAAAACCTATATAAAGAAAACTACAAAAAACTGCTAAAAGAAATCACAGAAGACCTAAATAGATGGAAGGGCATACCGTGTTCATGGATTGGAAGACTAAATATAGTTAAGATGTCAATCCTACCTAAATTGATTTACAGATTCAATGCAATACCAATCAAAATCCCAACAACTTATTTTTCAGAAATAGAAAAACCAATAAGCAAATTTATCTGGAAGGGCAGGGTGCCCTGAATTGCTAAAAACATCTTGAGGAAAAAAAACGAAGCTGGAGGTCTCGCGCTGCCTGACTTTAAGGCATATTATGAAGCCACAGTGGTCAAAACAGCATGGTATTGGCATAAAGATAGATATATCGACCAATGGAATCGAATAGAGTGCTCAGATATAGACCCTCTCATCTATGGACATTTGATCTTTGATAAGGCAGTCAAGCCAACTCACCTGGGACAGAGCAGTCTCTTCAATAAATGGTGCCTAGAGAACTGGATATCCATATGCAAAAGAATGAAAGAAGACCCATCTCTCACACCCTATACAAAAGCTAACTCAAAATGGATCAAAGATCTAAACATTAGGTCTAAGACCATAAAACAGTTAGAGGAAAATGTTGGGAGATATCTTATGGATCTTACAACTGGAGGCGGTTTTATGGACCTTACACCTAAAGCAAGAGCGCTGAAGAAGGAAATAAATAAATGGGAACTCCTCAAAATTAAACACTTTTGTGCATCAAAGAACTTCATCAAGAAAGTAGAAAGACAGCCTTCACAATGGGAGACAATATTTGGAAATGATATATCAGATAAAGGTCTAGTATCCAGAATTTATAAAGAGATTGTTCATCTCAACAACAAAAAGACAGCCAACCCAATTACAAAATGGGAAAAAGACTTGAACAGACACCTCTCAGAAGAGGAAATACGGATGGCCAAGAGGCACATGAAGAGATGCTCAATGTCCCTGGCCATTAGAGAAATGCAAATCAAAACCACAATGAGATATCATCTCACACCCACCAGAATGGCCATTATCAACAAAACAGAAAATGACAAGTGCTGGAGAGGATGCGGAGAAAGAGGCACACTTATCCACTGTTGGTGGGAATGTCAAAGGGTGCAACCACTGTGGAAGGCAGTTTGGCGGTTCCTCAAAAAGCTGAATATAGAATTGCCATACGACCCAGCAATACCATTGCTAGGTATCTACTCAAAGGACTTAAGGGCAAAGACACAAACGGACATTTGCACACCAATGTTTATAGCAGCATTATTTACAATTGCAAAGAGATGGAAACAGCCAAAATCTCCATCAACAGAAGAGTGGCTAAACAAACTGTGGTATATACATATGATGGAATATTATGCAGCTTTAAGACAAGATAAACTTATGAACCATGTAATAACATGGATGGACCTAGAGAATATTATGCTGAGTGAATCCAGCCAAAAACTAAAGGACAAATACTGTATGGTCCCACTGATGTGAACGGACATTCGAGAATAAACTTGAAATATGTCATTGGTAACAGAGTTCAGCAGGAGTTAGAAACAGGGTAAGACAATGGGTGATTGGAGCTGAAGGGATACAGACTGTGCAACAGGACTAGATACAAAAACTCAAAAATGGACAGCACAATAATACCTAATTGTAAAGTAATCATGTTAAAACACTGAATGAAGCTGCATCTGAGCTATAGGTTTTTGTTTTGTTTTGTGTTGTTTTGTTTCGATTTTACTATTATTACTTTTATTTTTTTCTCTATATTAACATTCTATATCTTTTTCGGTTATGTTGCTAGTTCTTCTAAACCAATGCAAATGTACTAAGAAATGATGATCATGCATCTATGTGATGATGTTAAGAATTAATGATTGCATGTGTAGAATGGTATGATCTCTAAATGTTGGGTTAATTTCTTTTTTTCCGTTAATTAAAAAAAAAAAAAAAAAGAGAAGGGATAATTGGAGATGAAGGGATACAGACTGTACAACGGGACTGGATATAAAAACTCAGAAATGGACAGCACAATACTACCCAATTGTAATGCAATTATGTTAAAACACTGAATGAAGCTGCATGTGAGGTATAGGTTTTTTGTTTTTGTTTTTTTTGTTTTTTTTTCTTTCTATTATTGTTTTAATTCTTATTCTGTTGTCTTTTTATTTCTTTTTCTAAATCGATGCAAATGTACTAAGAAATGATGAATATGCAACTATGTGATGTTATTAAGAATTACTGATTGTACATGTAGATTGGAATGATTTCTAATTGTTTTGTTAATTCTTTTTTTAATTAATAAAAAAAAAAAAAAAAAAAAGAGCTTCACATTTCTTGACTTTTCTCTCCTTCAATCCGGGTTGATCAGTAATTGCTTTTATCAATAAAGTATGGCAGAAATGATGCTATTTAACCATTAAAGGAACTGGCAGCTGATACTTTAATCTGTTGGATCCCTGAGCCATCATGTAAGAAAGTTGACAGCCTGCTGGAGAAACCACTTGGAAAGGTCCTTAGACTACATGGAAAGGGAGAAGTACCTAACTGAGCCCAGCCTTCCAGTGATTCCCACCAATGCACCAACCATGTGAATGAAGCCATCTTGAACCCTCCAGACCAATTCAGCCACCTGGTTATTACCACTAAGTGACCCTAATGAGCCCCATATGAAGCAGAGGACCTCCCATGCAAGCCTTGTCCATAAACACATGAGAGAAAATAAAATGGTTGTTTCAAACATTTTTTTGTTTGAATGTTCCCAAAACATTAGTTTTGGGAATAGCTTGTTACATGGCAATAGGAAGCAATAACAGAGGGTGAGATTGGTATTGGTTACTCTACCACCACCATCACTAACAATAGCAACCACCACTACTGTTATCTATTTCTGCATAACAAATTATCCAACACGTTAGCAGTGTAAAACAGCAAATATTTATCATCTCATACAGTTTCTGAAAGTCAAGAATCCAGGAGAGGCTTATCTGGTCTTTCACATAGTTGGAGTCAAGAAGTCTTCTGTGGCAACAGTCATCTGAAGTTTTGATTGAAACACAGAAACACATAACCTATTCACAGGAGTGCTTAGTTCCATGCCATGTAGATCTCTCCGTAGGGCTGCTTGAGTGTCCTCACAACATGGCAGCTGTCTTCACTCAGAGAAAGCCATCCAATGAGAGCAAGGAAGAATTTGTGATGCATTTTTTTTTCTTTTCTTGTGATGCCTTTTATAACCTAGTTTTGGAAATCACATGCTATCACTCTTACCATATTCTTCTTGGTGGAAGCAAGTCATGAAGCCCGGCCCACACTCAAGGGTAGGAAAATTAGTCTCCACATATGGGAGAGAGGAGTGTCAAAGAATCTGTGGATCTGTTTTTAAACCACCACCAGGAATGCCACAGAAGCATAGCAGAGAATCAGGGGTGGGGGGAAGGACTAGCTAAAGAAGGTAAAATATTCTGCCTCAATTCAATTTTCTCCTATCTAGATGATAGCTAAATAAATAAAGTCACAGTATATTTCATTTATGATTGAGAGTAGATGGATGCTACATTATAAGTATTCCAGCCATTTATGCAACTTTCTCATTTTACATCTGGGAAAACTGAGGCTCAGAGAGGGGCAGTAACCTTCCCAGGGTAACCCAATCAGTTGGTGGAACAGCCCAGGCCAGGACCTGAGTTCTCACTCCTAGATCAGAAGGTTTCCCAGTACTCAATGCAGGGCTGTTTGTAGTGGGACTTTCCCTAAGATGAGATTGGGATGTCCTGAGGAGAAAATGAGCTCCAGAGAAGTTGATTTCAAAGAAATATAGTTACAATCATCACTCAAAAATGAATTTGAGTGACTCTCAAGAACTGCTGAGGCCAACTTCTGGCCCTGAGATGAGCTACCCTCCCTCCAGAGTCTGGCCAGAGAGAAGCTAGCCAAAAGGATAAGAAATAGAAGCCAGCCCCCAGCTGCCTCAGAATCCCCCCACTGCAACCAGGGCAGCAATTGTTGCTTGATATTTGAGAACATTAACCAGAAAATCCCTGTAGCATGGCCAGTCCTTCTGAGCAACTTGGGCACACAGGGAACTGCTTAAATCAGGAGCAGAAAATGACAAAGAAACAGGCCAATGTAGCTGAGAGAATATTTTATGTTGAATTTTCCAGGATATTTATTATATATTTTATATACTGTACCCTATTTACATTCCATAACAATTTGGCATGCTAGCAATACTTTATAGTTTGTGATTATGTAAGTTATGTAGGAGATTTTTATGTCCCATATGTTACCTAACCTCCTACTGGCCCTGATATAGTAATAATAGTTATCAAGAATGCACAGCAGAGTAAGGAACACACAAACAACAAAGATCCGAAATCCGAATCCTACCTCTACCATGTCCTGTGACTTGAGGGAAGATTATTTAGCTTCTCTGTGCCTCAATTTCTTTATTGATAAAATGGAAATGATAACAGTACCAGTTTGATGAGGTGTTGGGAGGGATGAACAAGTCGATATCTGTGAAGCACTTACCCCAGAACCTGGTGCACAGGGAGAACTCAGCGACAGCTATTAATATCGCCAGATGCTTTCCATCACACTTTATCACTGAGGCGTTAAAGTGCAGGTATTAGAGGTAAGTGACTTGCCCAAGATCAGTGGCCAACTTTCTGAACCCAAGAAGTTAGACTAGATCTCTGAAGTCTCATTCAAATAATCATTCTATGTGCCTCCATACTTGGGGCATACATTGTACGCAGATATAAAAAGTCAGCACATGCATATGTAGAATGGAATGATTTCTAAATGTTGTGTTAATTTTTTTAATTAATTAAAAATAAATAAATAAATAAATAATAGGGGGAACAAATGTTAAAAATAAATTTAGTTTAAAGTGTTAGTGGTAAATGAAAGCGAGGGGTAAGGGGTATGGCATGTATAATCTTTTTTTTTCTGTTATCGTTTTATTTCTTTTTCTGTTGTCTTTTTTATTTTTTTCTAAATCGATGCAAATGTTCTAGAAATGATGAATATGCAACTATGTGATGATATTAAGAATTACTGATTGTATATGTAGAATGGAATGATATCTTAAAAAAAAAAAAGTCAGCACATTGTTAGTCTGTTAAGTTTGAAAAGATCTCAGTGGGGAAGACTCCATTACTTAACCACCAAATGGTCATGCTTAATCCTTACAACAGTCCTAGGAGATTGATACTATTATTATCTCCATTTCACAGATGAGAAAAGTAAGGCACAGAGAGCCTGGGTGACAAAACTAGGAAGTGGCAGAACCAGGTTCCAACCTTGGCCGTTTGGCTCCAGAGTCCTCTGCATTTACCCATCTCGCTGCATCCTCACTGACAGCTTTCCTTGCAGTGACATTGACTGAAGTGCTGGGTGAGATGAAAGGTTGGGTGGGAATCAATCAGAGGCAAAGCTCTTGATTTTCCATTGTATATGTGGCCATCTACATTCATGTGTCAATCTTGGTTGGTGCAATCTGTGTTCTGTATTTCAAGCATAAGGCTGGAGAACACAGGAATTAGAGTCAGCACAGTCACATTATATTCTTTTCCATGAACTTAATGCAGAATTGACTACTGTTTCTTGAATTTTCCATGTACCTTCCTGCATCTGTGCCTTTGCTCAGGCTCTTTCTTTTGGCTGCAATGCTCTCTACGTGCAACACAGTTTGGGAAATGCATATTGTTCCTTGGAGGTCCTGGTAATGTCATCTCCTCTGTGAAGCCTTCTCTGATTACCCCAGGGAAAGTTGTTCTGTTCTCTATAATTCCTCAGATTTTGTACTTTTCAAACTTGTAGCATTTATCAGTATGTACACAGGTTACCCATGGTAATATGTGTCCTCTCCTTCCTTAACCTTTCAACAATGAGCAACCTGCAGGCAGGAACTAAGTTTTATTTAACTTTGATTCTTCAGTCCTCAGGATAAGATTGCCTCATAGTAGAAGTTCCATAAGCATGAACTGTCCAGTTAAATGAATGAAAGACCCTTTTCTTCAAAGAGTTTCTGTTATTCAATATGATATTTTTATCCAGAACATGTGTTTTTCAAGCCAGAGGGTGACTTTCCCACCACTTCAGTTGCAAGACAGCTTTATAATCTAAGAGTTTGGTTTCCTGGATTTTTGCCTACATTTTACTTATAATTGCATCCGAATTGTTTCCTATTTGTTTGACACCTCATAATCCCCTTCCTTCTTCCTTGTCTAATTTGTGGCTGTTCCCACTTCATCCCTTGTTAGAAAATTCTGGCAAGGATGGGCTTCTTCTAGACAGGCAGGCCCCATAAGCAGCAAACTCTGTTTGGGGGAAGCGTCCTGAAATAGCAGCATAGGCCAGATTATGACTTTGGGCTCTACCACTTCTGGGTGAACCTGTTGGTTCACTTTGCTGCACTTCAGTTTTCCCATCTGTGAGATGGGATTATCCATACCTTCCTCAATAGGATGTGTGAAAGTTCAATAAATTGTAAACATGTGAAGTACTAACATTAGACACTCAATAAACGATCTAGTACCTTTCCCTCTTCCTTTACAGACAAGATCTACTTTTTCCTGTAAAGCAATGTATTACCCATACAACAGCGTTCAGTGATTATTTTCCACGGTTATGAAAAGAAAAATATCTAGAAGCTACTTAATTATTGTAAGATTTATTCCCATCAAGTCCTTTCCCTTGTTGTTCGACAGAAACTCACAAAGTAGATCATAGCCCCCTATTACTCATTGCACTACAACTACTTGCTACATATAGGCACATAGTAATGAGCAAGGGTTTCAGGAAAGCAGAGGACTGGTGATGAATTCTGCTCTGAGAATGGAGCAGGATGGTCTTCAGATTGCTGAGACTTGCAGGGAGAGACAGAAGAAAGTGAAAAAAGCAGCTCTCCAGCCAGAGAAAGGAGTCAGAGCTAAGAAAAAGCATTCGGCATTCAGCCCTGCTCCAGGGGAAGTAAATGAAGACCAGCAAAAAAGAAGGGATTTGAGTACCAAAACCAAAGTTAAGTCTTGACAGTGTCATAAACTAACTGACCAACTTTGGGCAAATTTTTGAGATCCTTGTCACATCTGTCAAATGGGTTGGATAATCTCAGCTCTTACAGTATCAGAGTTTTGCATAAAGACCACGTGAGGAAATATATGTGGATGCAGAGTTTAAACTACAACATGTACCATTGGGAAGGGTTCTTTTAATAATCTTGTAGCCTGTTTTCAATCTGCAAGCTTCTGGGTCCCCTGCCAGCCTATTTTGCCAAGAATCTCTTAAGATACCATCTCAAGTGCTTTGCCCAAATCCAAAATTCTAGGATTGTTTGCTAACAATATTGGCAACCAGGGAAATTTCCCATGCTCATCCAGGAGAATTTGATCCTTAGCCACCCTTGCTGTTCTCTTCAAAAGGTTGCGAGGGATAGTAGAATAATTAGTAAGTCATGTAATTATTCTCTTTACACCTCTGCCATAAATGCTTATTATTTTGTATCTTTTAATTGGATGTGGGATCTTGACAGGTAGGGTCATGAGTAAATGAAATTGTATTTGAATATCCACACATGTTGCATACAGAACCTTGGAACCACGCCCAGTCAATTCTTTCATGCGCTGCCACCCAGGAGGAGGTCTCATTTGAAAACTAACAACCGATATTCCTTCACCATCCAAGTGTAAACAGAACCCTGACCCAGGAATTTGCTATTGTGCATCTCTGGTGTGTATTAGCCAATGTTGAATAATTCATCATGACTGATGAACTCAGTGTTGTTAGAAAGAAACCCCTTTTCTTCTGTCCCCCAAGCCCTGGTAATAAGTGTAGTCACCCAACAATGAAAGCCACCCTTATGAGCTGCATACTTTGGGTATTTTCTCTGATTCTCATAACACTACTGCAAAGTAGGTAACATGATCCCCATTTTACAGATGGGAATGGTGGTAAAATAACCGTCAAAGTGAACTTGGGCATCAATAGTAGCAGAATCAAGATTGAGATAGAAGTCAGTCTTCCATTCAACTCAGCAAATGTTTTTTGAGTGTCCACCATATAGGAAGCATTTAACTAAATAGCAGAGATATAATGAGAAAAATAGGCTTAGTCATTGCTTTTGTGGAACCCACGGCTTGGAAGTGAACACAGAGTCACCAAATTTCTTTCCACTTCTTTCTAGTGTAGGGGAAATAGGTGTTTCCAAGGTAGCATAGAGCAAGAGGATTTTACCTGGTTTGGCTTGGGAAGAGGAAGTGAAATAGTCGTGGTAACTTTTTCCTGAGAAAATTATTTACAAATTGAGTACTGCAAAATGAGTAGGGGTAAACAAAACAAAAGGGTGGGAAGAAGTTTAGAGAAGAAGGCCTTTTGGGCAAAGGAAGCAGAGAGGAGCATATTCAAGGCAGAGGAGAGAAGAGCAGATGAACCTGGAGAGGCAGACCTTGATGGTGGAGAGCCAGGCGAGGCTGTTCAGAGGCAGTGAGGGGACTCTGAAGGTCTCATGTGGGGAAAGACATGCACAGATTTGATTTTTAAGACAGTGGTTCTTGCTACCCCACCCCATCCATCCTCCTCACTGCAGCCTAAATGGACATAGGGCAATTCGTTGGGAGGCCCTCCATGGTCCAGAAAGGGATGCTGGTGAGCTGGATGCAGGCCATGGAGGTGGTGATGGAGAGGAGCAGAGGGACCGAGGGATAGTGAGCAGCAGACAGGACTCTGCAGCTTGAAAGCCCCAGAGCACTGCAGTGCTTGAGCTGGATGCAGATGTTATGAAGATGAAGAATGAAGATAAAGAAAGGGGACCTGAGGGACCAATAAACAGGAGTGTTGGTTTGGATTATGCTGTTTGCCCACATGCTTTTTTTTTTCCTCTTCTTTTCAATTCCTTTTTTTTTTTTCAATCATGTGCATGAAGATATAAACTAAAGTATTCTCTTTTAAAAGTATATATGGGATTGTAACCCTGTTTTATGTACGGGAACATGCTGACTCTCTGTGGGTTTTCTGTATTTTCATATTGCCATAATTTGAACAATGTGATGAATCAACTTGCTGTAATTTCTGAAGCTGAACTCAGAGAAGCTGAGTTTTATGGGGACTTTATTGAGCTGTGCCCTGGGCTGAGTGGCAGTCCTTGGGGGAAGGGCATTTTCATACGTGATAGAGGAAGGAACTAACATTTAGGGAGTATTCACTGTGTCCCAGATATTTGTTTCATTTACCCCTCAAAAAAATAATACGAATGGAATCTTGTGTATGAGGAATGCTTAGGGGTCAAGTGATTTGCCTGTGGACACCCTGGCTAACTCCACAGTCAGAGCTTTCCCTAACAGTGTACCCTTGCCGGAAACAGATGACACATGAGATGGATCTGGCAGTGAGGAAGTCTTTAGGGTTATCTTCTCCATCTCTCCAGCTTTTCCACACTTTATTTGTACAGCCTGACCATGTCTCTTCACTATGCCCTGAACAAACCCTTCCCTGGGTGCTCAGAAAGAGTGGGTACTTGGAATCAACTTTATCTTCTGACCCAAAAACCTGTACACATTGGCGGACAGAGCATCTGATTTCTACACCTAAATGAAAGTCTTCTGCTCACTTTCCTACTCCCCACTGCCCCAGTGAGATAATTCAAACCAATGAACAAAGAAATTAGGTGTTTAACCCAGAACTATGTATTGAATCTGTCTCTTCAAAATCTGAGCAGATAAGAGAGAGTAGTCAAATCTTAGACTCTTGAAGACAGCTAAGGAATCTGTCTTTCTTCTCTGAGGAACAAGATGAGCATTACCATCTTACTTGGTCTGTGAAAGCTGCCAAAATGTAATATACCAGAAATGGATTGGCTTTTACAAAGGGGATTTATTAAGTCATAAGTTACAATTCTAGGACCATGGATGAAGTGTCCAAATGAAAACATCAACAAGAAGATACCTTCACTGAAGAAAGGCTGATTGCGCCCAGGTCCCTCTGTCACCTGGGAAGGTACATGGTGATGTCTGCTGGTCCTTCTCTCCTGGGTAGGTTTCAAAATGGCTCTCTCGACTCCTGTGCATCTGTCATAGTTAGGGACAGGTGTCAACTTGGCCAAGTTGTGGTACCTGTTCATCTGATTGGGCAAGCGCTGGCCTGTCTGTTGCAATGAGGACATTTCATAGGATTAGGTCATGATCATGTCAGCTACATCCACAGCTGATTCCATTTGTAATCAGCCAAAGGGAAGTGTCTTCTGCAATTAGCGATGCTAAATGCAATCATGAGAAGCCTTTTAAGGAGGACTCAGAGGAGACAGGTTCCATTCCTGCTTTGGCTGGTGAGCCTCTCCTGTGGAGTTCATCCAGGCCATCCATCGGAGTCATTGGCTTCGCAGCCTGCCCTGTGGATTTTGGACTCTGTGTTCCTATGGTTACGTGAGACACTTTCATAGATTTTGTATTTGCGGGTGTTCCCTGTTGATTCTGTTTCTCTGGAGAACCCTGACTAATACAGCATCCTTCCAGCTTCTGTTGAGGTGTTTCTTTCTCCAATCAGCTCTGCTTTCTCCAAAATGTCTCCCCTCTTAAAGGTTCTAGCAAGTGGATTAAGACTCACCTCAATGGGTAGGGTCACATCTCCATAATCAAAATGTCCCACCCAACAATAGGTCTGCCCCGACCAGATTGGATAAAAAAACATGGCTTTTCTGGGGTTTCAAACCAGCAGACATTTTTACAGGAAAATATAAGTAACTTGCTCAAATCCTAACACTCTGGATTTGAACCCAGGTTCCAGATGTAAAAGAACCCAGCACAATATGCAGCAATAGGAGGTGCTCAAAATATATTTACTTCCAGCTCCCAAATTGACCCCTGTCCCTCACTCTGGAAAGGGGCATCTATTGGCGTTTTGCTAGAGTGAGAGCAGCTGCTCCCTGTATATCTGTGTTTGCGTCTCCAAGACGTGCCATAAGAGGACCTGTTAAGGGATTAACAAGCCCACATATGGCACAAGGTAGACTGGGAGACTGGACTAAGGAGTCATAAAAGAGTTTTAAGAGAACTTTAAGAGTGTGAGCCCTCCAGGAGGGTGGGGAGTGGGGCAGGAGGTGGGGGTGGAGAGCTGAACAGATCCTAGAGGTGTGAAGTCAGCTGTGATAGGAGGGGAGCTCACTGAAGGCGCTGGCCCCAGAGCCGGAGCTGGGGCCCAGAAAACATGGCTCTGACTCTAACTCACTGGGTGACCAAAAGCAAGTCCCTTCCTTCGTGAAGCTTTATCTCTGCAAAAGGGACAAAAGGCAACATATTCCCAGGCAACTCCCAACACTCAAGAATCTGCATGTCAGAAAATGTTCTACAAACAAAAAAGAGAAAGGGAATAAGGTGGGAAAGAAGGAAGAAATGATCAGTTCAGACGATTCCAATCCATAGCAGGACCTGGAGCTTGTCCCCACTACAGCCCTTCCTCCCCCATGTGTCGTGCATTAGAATACAAACACATGCCCTTGGCCCCTGCACTGACCCTGCATATACTGTCCCTACTGATAAGAATGACTTTTCCTCTCTTCTTTGCCTGTACAATTCATAAACAGTTTTTCAGGTCCTTGGTCACGCACCTCCTCCATGAAGTCTTCCGTGACTCCTCTCCCACTGCTTTAGAGCCAACCACTCCCACCTCTCTGTTTTCACAACTTTTTTTTTTGCGTGGGCAGGCACCAGGAATGGAACCCAGGTTTCCCGCATGGCAGGCAAGAACCACCTGCTGAGCCACCATGGCCCGCCCTGTTTTCACAACATTTTGTATATCCTGAGGATAGCGTTTGTCACATTGTATTACACTGTGTCATAATTCTAGAGGATATTGTAGTAGTACTAGTATACTTAAGGAGCACAGATTTTTTTGCCAGATATAGTGTTACAGTTTTTTTTATTAATTGTGTCATTTAAATTTCACCACTATGCCATAAATTAGGTATTTGTTTTCTCACTTTCAAAAAGAGGAAACTGAGGCTCTAAAAGTTTCGAGATCTTGCTACTGTGTATCCTTGAATAAGAGGTAGTGTCTGTGTTTGGAGCTGGGTCTGATTCCTCTATGCTTCCATAATCCTCAACCAAAAAAAGAACTGGTAGTCAATGAATGAAATTTCAACGCTTATTGGATAAGACTTAAGTGTGAAGTATGGGTCTTAAAACATAACTTTATTTTGTAGCAACTATCCCAGAACATCCCTATTCTGATACAAAAGCAGACCTTATGGATCATATAATTCAACCATGGGGGAAATGAAGGTGCAGAGAGGGCTAGGGGATAGTCCAGGTCACAGAGCAGCCATTGGCACCTGCCCGGCTGTATTTCCCAACTTCTCATGGGCAAGCCTTTCCAAACTCCTACTTCTCAGAACCCTGCCTTGGCCACTGGCCTGTTTTTTTTTACCCCCTGCAACAGAAGCTTTTCTGTGCCTATGCTTACTGTCTAAGTGAGCACCAAACCTCTGTATTTCTTGGTTGTTTTTCTCAATTAAGCAAATAAGCCAACCAAAGACTCCCTGCATCCAACTAATTGCATCTTAGCAGGCACTGTGCCTGCCAACTTTAGCCCTGAGTCAGATTTTATAGGCCACTTAGCCCCACATTCAGGATTTATGATGGAAACACTGACAAAGCTTTGCTGATAAGGCTGCTGAGCTCCAAGGAGACCAGAAATCCCAGTAATTTTCCAAATTTTAAACCCAGCTTCTACTTTAGGAGTCCCTGACTAGCTAGGAGTCTGAAGTGTTAGTCAAGATGGCATTGGAGGGCGGGCCACGGTGGCTCAGCAGGCAAGAACGCTTGCCTGCCATGCCAGAGGACCCGGGTTCGATTTCCGGTGCCTGCCCATGTAAAAAAAAAAAAGATGGCATTGGAAGGAAGCTGCTTATTTCTACTCCAATGTACTCCAGAAATTCAATTTGATACCTTGACGAGAATTTGAATGACAAGATTCTCCTTCAGCATTACCTGGTATGAAGTTAGTTTTCTCATTCTTTGGACTGCCCATTCATTCATTCATTCATTCATTCATCAAACTCTGAGTTCCTATGTCAGGACTGTGCTGACCACTAAGGAGATGCACTATTTGGTGATTAATTTTAAGTTCTATTCTATTAACACCCAGACCATTCAGCCAGGAACTGAGTGCCTTCTCAATGAGCACAGTTCCCATCAGGTCCACCACTTAGAGAGTGCAATGTGAGCACTGCACAACTCTGGGGAGTGTCATTCACACAAATTACTAGATTACCCTCTAATAGATAATAGTAGAATAAGGAAGAATAAAAATAAAACATAAAACAATACCATATATTCCGTCTGTTATAGAGAGAACATTCAAAATATATAAGGTAGCCAGGACATTAAGCAATTCCCCAGCTCATACAGCACTTTCCATTTTATTTTCCTGAAGCAGAAAAAAAAAATCGGCCATATCACTCCCTTATTTAGAACAGGGTCTCTCAATCCTGACGCTATGATATATTGAGCCAGACAATTCTTTGTCATGAGGTCCATCCTGTGCATGGTAGTGTGTGTCACAGCATCCTTAGTCTCTATCCACTAGATACCAATTCCAACTCCCTTTCACCATTGTGATAACCACAAATGTCTCCAGATATTGCCTAGTGTTCCATGGAGGTAAAAATCATCCCCATTTGATTACTACTTGTTTAAAATAACCTCTTCCTTATTCTATTTCCTTCTATTGGCCTCTAAATGAAATCTAAGACACTTAATTTTCATTCAAGGCCCTAATGATCTGGTCCCTGCTTACCTGTCCAGCTCCATCACTCTCCGTCCCTCAGCCCAGACAATTTCCACTACATGCAAAATTCATCCCACCTCTCATCTTGCCTGCTACTATCCTTGTACTTCAAGTCTCAACTAGGGCTAAGGTCTCCAAATCTGTGAAAGTCTGCACTGACCCATCCCTTCTCCCCGAACTGTTGTGCAGCATCTCCATGGAATCTTTGACACCTGGGCATTTCTCTCTTGCACACTTGGCTTTGTGGGAATATCAACTCTAGCAAAATTACTGGCTTCTATGTCTGTTAGCAACTTGGGGCCAGCAACTAGATATTCACAGCACTTGGTAAAGTTCTGGCTCAGATATATTCATTTAGCAATTGTTCTATCTTATTGACAAAGAAGAATAAAAATGATTAAAATATAGTCCATACCCTTCACCAGCATGTACTTCTATCTTCATCAGAATTACTCAGTTAGCTGTTGCTAACTAGCCATCTCATAGAGCTTGGGCAAGTTAATTCCTCTCTTTAATCTGCCTCAGTTTCCTTATATGTAAGTCTTTTTGGTCTTCTTCACTCCCGGTTATTTGAGGCATGAATTAATTACTATGTGACAGCTCTTAGCAAAATGTCATTAATTGTTTAAATTTGAAGCAATAAAATTCTAAGGACATAAATGTGGAACTGAAACAAATACATTTGTCTCCATATAAGGAGACCGGGACGTATTCTGGATGTGAAGAGCATTTGGGGGGTTTATTTGTATCTTTTTTATCCTCTAAAAAACAGTCTCCTCCATTCAATCATTCCTAACTTGCCTGGGGACTTAGCATTTTAATTCAGGAATGTGCTGTTTCCTCCTGGGCTGGGATTCAAGAGTCCCTTTGATTTCTTTGAAGCAGGCCACACCTATGACTGGAAAGCATTCTTCTAATAGATGTGTAAACTGTAGACTTGACCTAAAACAATTTTGCAGAGTGTTAATTATTTGAATGGACAAGTTGCTTCTAAAACGTACTCTTCATTTCAAAGACAAAAAAAAATTGCATTAGATTTATGGAAATGAAGTTAAAAGAAATCTTCTGAGAATTTAGCAACATAGCCAAATCATGAAACTGCTTCTTATACAAAGTCTTCCCTTAGCCCCAGAAGCCCAATAGGTCCTTGAGACACAAGTAAATTGCCTGCATAGGATGCACTGCATGTCCCATCCTGCCACATCCCTACTCCTCCGAGAACCCACACCTACAGCTTCATGGGATGATCATTCTGACTAGTGGACTGAGACAAAGCTGGACAACTGTACTTGTTTTTTATAATTCTACTGAGCAACTGCAGGAAAGATAAATCTACCCAGGAAGTCAATATTTGAGTAGTACTTTTCTTTGTCCACCTTGTCAAGAAAGAAAGAGAGAGACAGAGGCCATGAGCTTATGTCCATGGGGTTCATTTGCTTAGGATGTGCTCATAGAATGGTGTCCTGACCTATTCAAAACAACTCCCATGCAAGTAGGGTAACACCTCGTCTGGGGACCTGCTAATTTTCTAGCTGCTAAAATAAATACTGTACAGTGGGTGACAACAGGAATTTATTGGCTCATGGTTTCAAGGGCTTGAAGGTGTACTTCCTCTTTGGGTTGCATATTCTGGCTGGTCAGCAATGTTTGAAGTTCTTTGGCTTTTCCATCACATCACAGGGCACATAGTGATGTCTTCTCCTTTCTCCTCCATTTCCAGTTTCTGGCTGTTCCTCATGGCTTCTTTCTCCATCTGATTTTCACTCTGTTTATAAAGGACTCCAATAATCTGGATTAAAACTCAACCAGTGGGTGGGCCACGGTGGCTCAGCAGGCAGAGTTCTCACCTGCCATGCCAGAGACCTGGGTTCAATTCCCAGTGCCTGCCCATGCAGGGGGGGGACCCAACCCAATTCAGTTGGGTCACACCTTAGCTGAAGTAACATCTTAAAAAGATCTATTTGCAAGGGGTCTACACTCACCAAAATGTGATCCAAGACCAAGAACACATCCAAATCGGGGTACACAATTCAATTCTCCTACAAAAAGTGATAAATACTCTGGACAACGAGACCATTTATAGTGCCGTTGCTGTCATAGCCAAAACGAAGTGTCCAGAACCAAGGGGTAGAGACTGGTTTGTACTTCTCAAGCCTCACTCACAAACTTTTGCTTCCTGTTCCCACAACTTCAGGCTCTACTGGCTCAGTGATTTTGGAGGAAACTATCCTTTCAGGAAAAATGCTTCCATAAGGGGACATAACACTGGTCACACTAAATTGGAATTTGCCACAACCATATCGTTATTTCAGATTCCTTATGCCACTGGGAAAATGGGAAAGAGTAAGATAGTAAAGAGAAGCCACAACTACCAGTTATGAAAATATAAGGACTGACCAAATTCTATCTATATTTCCTTCTTTGCAGTATCAATTATTTACTTAAATAATTTCCTATTCTTCTTTCTCCTCCGTTTTTCTCACTATTATATATGTAGGTGAAGGAATAGCGAATTCTGCAGTTTAGTTCCTAGGTTTCAGAAAGAACGAGAGGCATAGTCTGGGTGCAGTTGCTGGTGAGGCTTTGGATTTTGTTCCTTTGAGGAAGAAGCATGAACATTCTCAGTTGTAGGAGGGACGAATGTGTGTGTGTGTGCATGTGTGTGTGTGTGTGTGTGTGTGACAGAGAGAGAGTGTGTGTTTTAGAAGATTTACATATGGAGAAACATTGCTAGTTTTTAATGGTTACCTAGCATCACTTTTTATTTGGAGGGTATCCCCTGGTAAAAGGCAACCCAGCTCTCAATATGGAAGCAAAAATGGGGAAAGAGGAAATCCTCCTTCTTTCCTGCCCCTACTAGCCAGCAAATTTGCCCAGATGAATGATGATTAAAGTTCATTTGTGGTCATAGTACTGCCCAGAACCAGTGGTGAGGGCACTCATGATGCAAACTACCTGTCTTCCAAGGATAAATGTCTGCTGTCTGCTAGCTGTCTCACAAAGTTCCCCTAATTCCTGCCTATTTCCAAGTATGGTCCTGTAGCTCCTTCTGGTTCTGGAGCCTCCATTACCCTTCCAAGAAATAGCTCCTCCTTCTCCTCTTCCTCTTCCTCCTCCTCCTTCTCCTTATCCTTCCCCTCCTTCTCTTCCTCCTCCTTCTACTGGTGAGGGTGCCAGAGCTGATTTTTATTCCTTGCAACCAAAAACCTTCACTGATCATAGAGTGGCTGAGTATTATGGATTGAATTGCATGCCTCAAAAAGATACATTCAAGTCCTAAACCCTGGTCCCATGTCTGTGATCCTATCTGGAAATAAGATCTTTAGAGAAGTTATTGGTTAAGATGAGGTCAACTAGCTTAGGCTGGGTCCTAATTCAATGTGAATGTTGTCCTTATAATAAGGGAAGAATTGGACCCAGACAGAAAGAAAGAAAATGGCCATGTGTTCAGAGGTGGAGATGAAGTTGTGTCACCTCAAACCAAGTAACTGCTAAAAGCTGAAAGAGGCATGGAACGGAATCTTCCCTCTGGACTTCAAAAGAAGTATGGCCATGCCAACACCTTAATTTTGGATGTTTAGCCTCCAGAACTATGAAACAGTAAATTCCTTTGTTTAACACTGAAAACGTTGTGGTTGTTGTTTTGGCAGCCCTGGAAAACTATAAGCTATGTTCATTTAAAAGATTCTGGAAAGAGCACATGATGACAAGAAAATTTTAACAGATACCGGTATGTTCTAGCCTGTGCTAATCTGTTTGCATGATTTCATTTTATCCTCACTGAAACCTTATAAAGTCTATATTTCAAAGCTGAGAAATCTGTGGCACAGAGGGGTTAAATAATTTTACCATGTCACAACAGATAAAAATTAGAGGATTAGAAACCCAAACTCAAGAGTATATGTAAGAGCATCAACTTCAGAATTAGAGAAAGCCTGGCTTTAGTGAAGGGCTCCATTATCTGCATCCCCTAGAATCTCATCTGACCTACACTTTCCTTCCACTTGGGTGAATACCTTCTTCCAAGAAACAGTTTTTATGAGAAACAGGGTTACTGATTAGTAGGAAGGTTCAACCCAGGTTGTCCTGATCTGTGGATGATAAGAGTCTTTACATTCAACCAAACATCTGACCCTGTTGGCTAGTGTGCTGGTTTGAAAGGAAGTATGTCCCCTAAGATAAGCCATGTTTTGATATAAATCCCATTTCATAAAGGTAGAACAATCTCTATTCAATACTGTATGTTTGAAACTGTAATGAGATCATCTCCCTGGGTGATGTGATTTAGTCAAGAGTGGTTGTTAAATTGGATTAGGTGACGACATGTCTCCACCCGTTTGGGTGGGTCGTGATTGGTTTATTGGAGTCCTATAAAAGAGGAAATATTTTGGAGAATGAGAGATTCAGAGAGAGCAACACTACAAAGCAGAGAGTCCACCAGCCAGAGACCTTTGGAGATGAAGAAGGAAAACAGGAGCTTCATGAAACCAGAAGCCAGGAGAGAAAGCTAGCAGATGATAATGCCATGTTCGTCATGTGCCCTTCCAGCTGAGAGAGAAGCCCTGACTGTGTTCACCATGTGCCTTCTCACTTGAGAGAGAGAGACCCTGAACTTCATCAGCCTTCTTGAACCAAGGTATCTTTCCCTGGATGCCTTCGATTGGACATTTCTATAGACTTGTTTTAATTGGGGCATTTTCTCGGCCTTAGAACTGTAAACTAGCAACTCATTAAATTCTCCCTTTTGAAAGCCATTCCATTTCTGGGATATTTCATTCTGGCAGCTAGCAAACTAGAACAGCTAGTTACCGAGCATCCACCCCAAAACATCTGAGTTGCCTTGTCTATCTGGATTCTCCAGCCCACAAAGCCACAACATTTCACCCCACCACACCATCTACACAGGAAGATAAATGGAGTGATATGTTTGCAGTATTCTCAATAGCCCTTGATGGTGAGAGAATCCAAGAGAAATGAGGAGACCAGCTATGCATCCAGCTCCATTGGGTGCCAAACCTGGGACATGTGCAAGCCATTAGGCCTGGTCTGAGGGTGGTAGTTGCCTGACCCTTGCTTTTAAGGAAGCCTACCCAGGATTTTATAGGCCAGAGTTCTCTTGATCCTCAAGGTTTTCTTTACTCTTGGCCCTGAAAACGTTCTAAAGGAAGAACTTCAAAGTTGCTTTTTCATTATAAATCTCACAGCCTGGGGATAATTCTGCCCACCATGGGAAACCACCAGATCTGTGACTCATTTGGAGGTTTCCAAAGCTTTCCTGACTTATTAGACACTCCTCCCCTTCCCCATCCTCAGCACTCTCAGGGTTCTTGCTAAGTCAGCTTACTTAGCTAGGTAGTAAGTTTTATCCAAATCCTACTTAATCCTTAAATACTTCCCCAGAGACTTCCCATCTCCAGGAAGCTTGCTTCAGCCTAGGTTGGGTTCCCCATAGGACTCTGTGCTTACCTCTAGCATAGCATAGGTACATCCAAGTACCTGCCTTGAGTGCCTACAGTCTTCCAGATCGCTGGTTCTCAGCTCTGGGTGATTTGCCACCAGGAAATATTTGATAATGTCCAGAGACATTTTTGGTTGTCACAACTCAGGAGGAACGCAACTGGCATCTGATAGGCAGAAGTCAATGATGCTAACCATCCTATGATGCACAGGACAGCTCCCCACAACAGAGAATTGTCTGGACCAAAATATCAATAGTAGGGCCTGCTTCATAGGCATACAGCCTGTGCAGTCAGAGGGCCTAGCTAGAAGCACCTAATGATCAGCTTAATGTTCTGCTGTTACAATTTTGAAACTTAATTTTTGAACAAGGGCCCCCACAAACTATCTAGCTGGTCATGGTCAATAATATAATATTGAGAAACCCAGCTCTTGGCTCTGAGTTAAGAATGTGGAAATGAGGGCACCATTCCTGCCTTCAGGAGCTCAGAGTCCAGTGAGGGAAAAAGGACTGCATGCTTTCCTATCCATGTGCCATGTTAGGGAGAAGCCAGGAGGAGGGGACACTTGACCCAGCTTGCAATGTCCAGGAAAGCTTTTAGGAAAAGTACCATCTCAGCTCATTCCTGGAGAATGAGTAGGAGTTAGCCAGATGAAAGGGAGAGTAAGAAAAATTTTCAAAAAGAGAAGGAGTATGCTCCAAGGCACCAAGCTCTGAGAAGGCAGGTGCTGTATCCGGAACTGTAGGAAGAGTCCTGGGTGTGAAAAGGCAGAGAGGTGGGAGATGAGGCTGAAAGGTTAGCAAGAGCCAAGTCTCAATCACCTTAAAGAGCTCTTGAAAGATTTTAATTAAGGTAGCGATGTGATTCGATTTATTTAGAAAGACAATCAGAGGTCGTATGACAAACAGAATGGAGAGAGAAAATGTTGTAAGGGGCAGGAACATTAAACGGGCCAAGCAATGCTGTGAACGGAATGAATGAAGGAAGGAGCAATACAGTAGGGAAGGCAAGACTGGAGAGATGAAGAGGTGGAATTGGATTTGATGAATACATGCCACATGTAAGATGCTTCTATTTATTGTCTTTTTATTATCTCTTTTCATCCTGACAACAGACTTAGAAGGGAAATGGTATTTTTCTCATTTTACAGTTGAGGGAATGGAGGCTGGAGAGATGAAATAACCTGATCAAGGTTGCACGACTTATAAGTGGCAGCGGCAACATATGAAGGTGGTCATGTCTGATGCTAAAACAATTGCCTTTCTGCAGAACCATGGAACCACCTCTCAAATGTACTGATGACCCTTCAAGGGTAACTTGTACAAGGAGGTCCAGGGTCAGGTGCTGCGTTTTGTCATAAAGCCAACTCTGCTCCATGGGTTATGAGGTTCTTCACTCCTGGGGCCCACAAGGGTCTAGATGCCAAATTCCTCACATCAACTTGATTTCTTGGCATTTAATAGTTGATCAATCATCAGTAAAGCAACAGAAAATTTACAGGAGAAATGCAAAAGACTAAAAAACATTTTTAAATAGACATCCTCAAGAATCAGAGAAATGTAAATTAAAATAATAATGATGGTGGCCACGGTGGCTCTGCAGGCAGAGTTCTAACCTGCCATGCCAGAGACCCGGGTTTAACTCCCGGTGCCCGCCAATGCAAAACAAACAAACAAAAATAATAACAATGAGAATTAAAATAATTAATATAACCATTTCTGCCTATCGAATCATCAATCTGGTGCTAGATAACTTGGTAATCTTTCTGGAACATGATTTGACATTACATATCAAGAATCTTTTAAAAAGAAAGTATCCCTTTTACCGAACATGGGTAAAGATTTATGGACAAAGATTCATCTCAGCCGTTCTTTACAATTTATTGTAAAGAATTTTATTGAGCAAAAAATTAAAAAATTTTTAAAAAAGGTAGAAAGATGGGGATTTTCCAAAACCAGGGCAATAAGTAAATGATATAAATCCAAATGATGAAATGTCAAAATTGCAGAATTTTTAATGACCAAAATATAACACTAAGTGGAAAAAGAATTTAATAAATGCACATAGTTGTATGTACAATAAACTCCACCTTTGTATTCCCAGGTGGAGCTTAAGCTGTATTTGCCCTGGGACTTACACACGGCTGGAAATGGAGGGTGGAATGATGGGAAGAATTTAGTGGAATTGTCCTGGGAGAGAAGTTATCATAAGGAGGAAGAAAGTCTGACAGATAAGCTCATTCCAGATGCAAAGCTACGGACACAGGTGGTAGGGTGGGGCTGTTCTGAGGACAGCAGTTTGCTTTTCATTCACTCCATGGGTAGGGGGTTTTGGGTCAGATTATCTACAACAGCTTCAGCCTCCAGTGCAGCCCAAGAGAGCAATGAGTGTAGCAGGTTGAGAGACACCAGATAAGAATGTCCAGAGGGGTCCAGCTGGGGTGACCAGATGGACCAAGCCTATCATCCCTGAGTCTTTCTGCCCAGACCCTCAGGGCTGGCAAGAAATCTTCCCTAACCTCCTATCTGTCTGATACCATTGCTCCTGCCTTCCAATTTGAGGGCAAGTTTCTCACATTTCCATAATTCTTTCTGCAGAAATGCCCTATCCTCCACTCTTTCTGGTAAACTCCCTGCACTTTTTGAAAGTCAGCTCAGGCATCAGCTTCTTTAGAAAACCTCTGCAGGCACTACAGTCCTCCATTCTCAAAAAATATCCACGCCCTTAATGGCCTCTGTGTTTTCTCCCCTTTGTGCAATTTTCATGCCGTGCCAAGGGTTCTAGGAGGACAAGGACCCTGCCTGATTCATCCCTGTAGCCCCCAGCCCCAGGTCTGTGTGCCCACTGCTTGCTTAGACCTTTTACCCCTGCCCCTAGAGGAAGCCTAGGTGCCTAGATTCAGATTTATAGTTGTAAGGTGTGTGCTTTTGTGGAGGAGTTGTGGGTTGTCAAGCAACAGAATAAATTATTGTTATGATGAAAAATAGTAGCTGCAAGAGATTCTCCTCATAGTGGCTGCCGTAAGAGGGGATGTACGAACTGGATCATGAGGTTAAATAGAAGTTCTCCAGGCAGAGAAAGAGAAGATAATCTAGGCAGAAGGACAAGGACAAGCGTAGGGACGCATGAAACAGGTTGGTAGGGACACAGTCTGTATTTCAGTATGACTGGTGCAGAGAAGAAACATGAGATAGGGCTGGAGAAATAGATAAGGGCAGATTATTCAGGGCCTTTCAACAAATTCAACTCATTTTTTAAAACTCAATACAAGTTCCCTCTCCTTCAAAAACCATTGCTAACCATCTTGTCCCACAATCTGCACTTTCTCTGCAGCTCAATAGTCTGCTAATTTGAACTATAGCATTCAGCACCTAATTATTTTAAAATTGATATTGTTCTCAAGATTCACTTGTGCAATGATTTTTTTCTCTCTAGCTTTCTAATTCTCTTGTATTGTCCCTGACAAACAGTACAGAGTAAATCTTTAGGAGACATTTGTTGATTGGTTGATAATTCTAAGTTGTGTAGGGTCTTTTCTCTGTCCTAAGTAAATAGAATTTTATTCTCAATCCCATGGTGTAAAAGAGAGTCTTACCAGAGCACGTCAAATTGGCCTCTGTGGTCCCAGAGCTCTGGTGCAAGTTTAAAACGTGAGCCCAGCTGGCTCCATCTCTATTGCCCAGTCAGCAATGCCCTCTGCCTTTTCTTCACTTCTTTGGACAAGGACACTGATGACCTGTCTCCCCATCAGACCGATGCACAGTAGATACCATTAACATAGCCATTATTATTATTATTATTATTAGCAACAGCTTCATTTTAGATCCTCAAGACATCAATCAGTCATGTTTGTATAAAAGAGCCTTTCCTGACTTTTACCATTTTAATCACCAAATATAGGTGTGTGGGAGAGCTGTACATTCTTTTTTTTCTTCTTCTTCTTTTCTGGAGAACTGCAAAAGTGAAAGAGTATTCTCTGCTGGGAATTGGTTTCCAGATGGCCTGTCCAGAAGACAAAGGACTGGGATTGTTGATCTCTCCCACTCAATTCCACGATTCCAAGCAGAGCTATCCTCCACAATAATTTTAATATGGCTCACACTAGCCTTCAGGCTAATTAAATGATTATCAGCATGGACGAGAAGCTAACTTCTTCAGCTGAAAACAATCCTCCCTCTCTCCCGCCTCCAATACACCCAAAGGTCAAGTGCCTTGATTTAAGTATTTATTACAGTCAGACAAAAAGGCACACAGTTTTCCCCCAGAGAAGTATTGATACTGGAAAAGAACTGGCTGGAATTAGAACGAGTACAGCAGAATTTTACCATTTCCAAAATCCCCTGCCATTGGGCAGGGTTACTGAAAGGTTGACACTTTCTGGGAAGCAAGAGTTCAAAGTAGATGACTATAAATATTAATAGGATGGAAAAAATCACCCATTCATTCATTCATTCATTCACACATTCATAAGGGTAGCAGATTCCAATAGAAATATTCTGATTTTCCAATTCATAAAACAACAGTCCGTACTGTAATAGTCAACTTGAGCTAACCTGAAGATCTCAGGTTTCTGGTTAGTCAGCCACATGAAGGAGCCATCTCTGGCCCTAATTATTGATTATACTCTCTCTCCTGGGATCCAATCACAGCATTTAGCATTTTGTATTATAATCTCCTATTTTTATGTCTGTATCCTTAACCAAGTGGCAAGCTCTTAGGAGCTCCATTTTCTTCATCTCTGTGACTTTAACACCTAGTGCAGAACTTTGCACTTGCAGTTGTTCAATAAATATTTACTGCATGGTTGAATGAAGGAGAAATGAAATGGGTTTTTATTCACATATTCACTTTTTCTCATTCATTCAGCCAATCTCCAACAATAGCTGGAAAAGATACCTGGGGACTTTATAAAGAGAACAAAAATAAACTGAGAAGGACTGATTTCACACATGCAGAGACAAACTGGCTTTGACATGTTGGATTGGTCAGACACGTCAGCGAATGAGCCCAGTATGGGCATGATTAGAAACTAGATGAAAGAACAAAAGAGCAGACAAAACAAACTCCAAAGATTTGCAATAGAATTCCAAGACTAGTTTTCAGTCTCAGGCAGGTGAGGCTGAGGAAATTATCTCATATAGTTCTGGTTTATGTCTGGTTTTCCTTTATCATCATCTTGAGACAGAACTGTCTCCATACGGTATATGTCACCTCATCTACCTCAATCTACCATACACCTGCAATGCTTTCACTCATAACTTGCTCTTCATCTTGTATCTTCAAACTTTTCCTCTTCACTCGATGCTTTTCATAAATATGGTCAAAATTCTCTCCTCTTAAATTTAAAATTTCTCATTTGACTCCACAGTTTTGAGTTACTACCTAACCTCTCTCATTTCTTGCACAACCAAGATTCCACTAACGGTTTCTTTACTCACTGCCTTCACCCCTTCACCTCTAAATCAGCCCTTAAGCCCCTAAAACCTAGTTCCTATACCCAGAGATCATCTATATTCATGTGCCTCCAAAAACTCTCTTCAACCTAGAGCCTTCTAAACACCAAAAAACGTACAGATCAAACTGCCGGCTGGACAGCTTGGCCTGGATAGGCCAAAGACACTTCAAATTCATGCCTGAAATTGAACTCATCATCCTCTTCCAAATCCCGCTCCTTCTCCCAGGTTCTCTTTCCAGGAAAATTGTAGAGAGCCGCTTTCCGGGTTTGGCCTAGTGGACACGCTGCAGCCTGCTCTAGAGTTCCCCCCGCCCATCGAGTGAGCCAAGATGGCGCTCACATCCTGCTTCCGCAAATGACGCACACGCCCACCAACCCTATCTTCCAATCACCTCTGTATACGTGGCACTAACCTATTGGGTTTGGGCACAGTATATAAGAGGTTACCCGGACGGGGTGGGTGGAGACGACCCACAGGGAGCCGTGCCTGACGGCCGCATAGAGGTTGTTCCCCCGCGGGAAATTTCGCCCGCGCGGAACCTGTAACAGAGAATGCAAGCTTAACTCCAGTAAAGGTCTGTGCTTACAACTGCTACGTGTCTTGGATCTGTGTTTCTCACCAGCGCGGATTTGTCTGCGTCTGTCTCTCTCTCCCTCCTGTTCCCTCCGCCGGCCGGGGACCAGAAGCTGAGCGAGAAGTCGCGGACAAGTGGTGGCCCGTACGGGGAACCCTTCTGCTGCCTTTCCCCGAGCTGGTGAGGACGCGCATCCTGAGTTCGCAGCGGACTTCCCGCGCTTGATCACCGCGAGAAGGTGAGTACTTCTTATTACGTGAGAGTTAAGGGCTGTGGGCGTTCAGGTAGCCCCAGTGAATCGGGAGAGCTCCCCGATTGATTAAAGTACAGTGCCGACTGCAAGCATGGGGCAGTCAGGAAGTTCACCTTTGTTAGCTCCCTTAAAGACCCTTTTGAAGCAGTGGGGTGTCTCGGTTAGGAAGAGTTCCCTCCTGCGGTTCTTAGACGATGTTGCTGCTTTTGCACCTTGGTTCGCCCACTCCGGGAGCCTTAGTCTGCCTTCTTGGTTAAAACTTGGTAATGACATAGAACGGGCGCGCCGGATGGGCCTTTGTATGGACCCGATCCTGGTCCCTATCTGGGAAACCGTCCGTGCTTGCCCTGAGGCGGAGAATGCTGCAGGCCTAAGTCCGTCTTCCGCCCTGCTGCAGGCACGGCACACGCTCCAAGAAACTCAGTCAGTTTCGTCTGCGGACGGCTCCCGTAAAGGCAAGCTGCCAGAGTCTGGCGCTAGTTCAGACACCTCTGACTCAGAGTCAGATGGTGATGAGACCGAGGGTGCAGACGCGCCTCCGCTGATCGATTGGGGGAGGCCCCCTGTCTCACCCACGCAGCCTTCCGCCCCGCCAGCGCCTGCTGCAGGGACGCGGCGGCTTCCGGTGAATGGTTTTGGTGATCTCGCCAAAAACCCTCACCACGGGCTCCCTCTGGTGGCCGAATCAGGTAATTACAGTGGCTGCTCTCCAACTTCTAAGCGCTTGTTAAAAGGAATGGGATATGTCCCCGGCAAAGGCTTAGGAGCCTCATTGCACGGGCGCGCAAGGCCTATACAAGCTGTCTCCAATTCTGACAGACGAGGCCTGGGTTTTTCCTAGGGGCCACTGAGGGGAGACTCCCACCCACACCTATAAAACTAAAGTGGAAGACCAGTACCCCGGTGTGGGTGCCTCAGTGGCCCTTACCAAAAGAAAAGCTGTCAGCACTGCATACTCTAGTGTCTATACAGCTAAAAGAGAGCCATATCATTCCCTCCACATCGCCTTGGAACACACCCGTATTTGTCATAAAAAAGAAATCAGGCAGATGGAGATTGTTACATGATTTAAGAACCATCAATAACTGTATGGAGCCTTTAGGACCTGTTCAAATGGGGTTACCCCTCCTCTCAGCTTTGCCAGAACACTGGCCCATTATCATCCTAGATCTTAAGGATTGCTTCTTTTCCATCCCACTTCACCCTGAAGATACTCCAAAATTTGCTTTTACTGTGCCCTCTCTTAACCAAGAGGAGCCCTGTCAACGCTTCGAGTGGACGGTCCTGCCCCAGGGCATGACTAATAGTCCTACCATGTGCCAGCTGTATGTTGCTACAAAGCTAGCTAGCACTCGGCAGCAGTTCCCCCAAGTGAAAATCATCCATTATATGGATGACATTCTCTTAGCCCATAAAGACACAGATCTTCTTAAAACAGCTTTATCACATTTAGTCCTTAGTCTTAGAGAAGCCAACCTGGAAGTGGCCCCTGAAAAAATCCAGATGACAGAAATTACCACCTTCCTGGGGGCAAAAATCATGCCTCAGCATGTTTCCCCCCAAAAAGTGTCTCTCAGAGTAGATGACATACATACCCTTAATGATCTGCAAAAGCTTATGGGAGATATCAATTGGGTTCGTCCGTACTTAAAGATCACCAATGCCAAATTAACACCTTTGTTTGATTTGCTAAAAGGAGATTCAGACCTACACTCGCCCCGGTGTCTCACCCCAGAGGCGAGGCAAGCACTACGTCAGGTAGAACAGGCGCTCAGTAGTGCTGCTTTAAAAAGAATAGACCCCCAAAAGCCATTCGAAGCCTGCTTACTGCCAACAAAACTACAGCCCACGGCAGTGCTATGGCAACAGGGACCATTACTCTGGGTCCACCCTGGAATTTCCCCTAAGAAAAGTTTAGAGCATTTTCCTACAGCAATTGCAGAGTTGGCATTGGAGGCCATCAAGAAGGCCATACAGCATTTTGGCCAACAGCCTAAGTACCTCAGAGTACCTTACTCTTCTCAGCAACTTGAGATACTTACTGGATGTATAGATCAGTGGGCCATCCTCTGATGTACCTTTTCGGGAGAAATTGATAACCAATACCCAAAAGATCCCCTCTTACAATTCGTCACCCGTCACCCAGTAATCTTTCCTAAGGTAACTTCATCTAAGCCACTAGTGAACGCCCTCACCGTGTACACGGACGGTTCCAGCTCCGGTTCAGGAGCATATTGCGTAGAAGGAGGTTCTCCTAAAACTGTGTTCTTCCAACCACAGAGACCTCAATGGGTAGAATTACAGGTCATTATTACAGTCCTGAAAGAAATTACCGATCCCCTAAATATTATATCTGATTCGATTTATGTCGTAAATTCTGTAAATATTTTAGAGACGGTGGGCATTATAAAATATTCCTCCTCAGTAAGACCATTCTTTATCAAACTTCAAGAGACAATATGTGCCAGACAACATCCTTTCTACATAACTCACATTAGAGCGCATACAGGCCTGCCAGGCCCCATGGCACAGGGAAATCACATAGTAGATGTAGCCACTCGACAGCCACACATCTTCCCTGCGCTGACACCGTGTCAACAGGCCCAAGAGTTTCATACTAAATTTCATGTCAATGCAAGCACCTTAGTCAGACAGTTTCACATACCGCGTGCAGCTGCCAGAGATATAGTCAGAGCCTGCAATAATTGTGCAGAACAGAGGGTAGTCCCTTCAGTTGGAGTTAACCCTAAAGGTCTCATCCCGGGAGACATTTGGCAAATGGATGTCACCCATCACTCAGAGTATGGTAAAGTTAAATACCTGCATGTGTCAGTGGATACTTGTTCTCAAGTTTTATTTGCCTCTGCCGAATCAGGAGAAAGAGTCCACCAAGTAATTGCACACTGCCTTGCCGCTTGGGCAGCTTGGGGTAAGCCGAAAATATTAAAAACAGATAACGGACCTGCTTACACCAGCAAAGCCTTCCAAAGATTTTGTGCAAATATGGAAGTGCAATTAAAACATGGTATCCCTTACAACCCTCAAGGGCAAGAAATCAAAGATTTTGTGCAAATATGGAAGTGCAATTAAAACATGGTATCCCTTACAACCCTCAAGGGCAAGAAATCATTGAAAGAGCACACAGGTCTCTTAAAGACTTGCTCAAAAAACAGAAAGGGGGAATAGGCCACGGCCTGTCCCCGAAGGCTCAACTGTCTGTAGCCTTATTTACATATAATTTTTTAAATGAAAATGCACAAGGAATGACACCTGCCCTACAGCACACCACTCCGAGTCCTCCACATAGAGGTCTAGTCCGTTGGAAGGATGTCCTGTCAGGACAATGGCAAGGCCCTGACCCAGTGCTCAGCTGGGCCAGAGGCTCTGTTTGTGTTTTTCCCCAGGAGCCAGGACGTCAACCAGTGTGGGTTCCGGAAAGACTGGTGAGAACCGTGACATCGCCCGAGGAGGCCACGGAGCTGTTGCCTAAAAAACCAACAAGCCTTCAACCTGAACCATCAGATCAGGCCTCCAACTCTGCTGATGACGGCGGCGACTGACGAGATAGCAACGAAAGCGCCGGTCACCCTTCGATTGTTTAGAAGGGGGACCAGTTTTAATAACCCCCGTTGCCTTCGACCTTTCCAAACTGGGCGAGACTGTACAAAGTCTGTGGAACCGAGTCACCTCATGGTTCTCTTGGCCCAATTTGACTACTTGGATTCTCGTGGCAGTGGGACTATTAGTGGGCTTAGTCACTGTTAAATGTTTGTTAGAACGCTTGTTCCAGACACAGCAGCAACTACGTGTTTCTACCATGTTAGCTATGTCTTCCCAGTCAAATGTGGGTGTGCGTCCCTCCTCGATAGATAGCCCGTCTGAATCACCTGGGGCAAAGCTCTTGTCAGCAAGGTTTGTTGCAGGCTCCCTGGCCACTACCCGTGTTTAGCTAGGCACCAGAGGCTGTTAATTTTGCGCGCCTAGCCGCCTCGACGGTGGAGCTGCGGCCGCAGTCCTGGCCAGACTGGGCTTGGCTCTAGCCATTGCACCGAGGCCTCCGCAGCGTTTCCTATGCCCTGGCTGTCGCTCTCATAATCCCCGCTTGACCCAGTTGCGAGGCGAAGCACTGCAGGGAGGAGTCACGTGGTATCCAGTTCACGGACTCTCCGGTCTCTATATGAGGTGAGCATTCTGGTCGGTGCCAGAGGCTCCGTCGTGTGATGACGCGAGCCTAGTCCAGACTCCCCAAAGCACCAAACTATGTTGTGAGCCACTCAGGCCCACGGGAGCACCATCATCAATAGAGACACTGGGTACAAGAATACGGTCTACGGACCATGCCTCTTATAAAAACAAAAAGGGGGAGATGTAGAGAGCCGCTTTCCGGGTTTGGCCTAGTGGACACGCTGCAGCCTGCTCTAGAGTTCCCCCCGCCCATCGAGTGAGCTAAGATGGCGCTCACATCCTGCTTCCGCAAATGACGCACACGCCCACCAACCCTATCTTCCAATCACCTCTGTATACGTGGCACTAACCTATTGGGTTTGGGCACAGTATATAAGAGGTTACCCGGACGGGGTGGGTGGAGACGACCCACAGGGAGCCGTGCCTGACGGCCGCATAGAGGTTGTTCCCCCGCGGGAAATTTCGCCCGCGCGGAACCTGTAACAGAGAATGCAAGCTTAACTCCAGTAAAGGTCTGTGCTTACAACTGCTACGTGTCTTGGATCTGTGTTTCTCACCAGCGCGGATTTGTCTGCGTCTGTCTCTCTCTCCCTCCTGTTCCCTCCGCCGGCCGGGGACCAGAAGCTGAGCGAGAAGTCGCGGACAGAAAATGACACCTGAATCCACCCAGATACTCAAATCAGAAACCTGGGAATCATCGCTGACTCCTTCATCTCTACTGGTTACCAAGATCCATCCATTCTATGTCCTTAAATAGCTTTCAATTCCATCCCATTCTCCCCATTCCCACAGTCTGCACCTTAATTCAGGCCACCTGAACTCTTGCCTCAATTAATATAGCCTCTGAGCGGTTCTCATTTCCAATTTTTTAAATTTTCTCCTTTGCAACTAAAGTGATCTCCCTAAAAGACAAAACTAACCAAAAAAGAAACCTATGCTCAATTTTTTCCCACCCTCAACTCACTTAAAACCTTAAATGGACTCTTGTGAAGATGTCACAGAAAGATCAAATCCTCAGCCTGACATTCAAGGCTCTGCCCATCTCTCCTGCCCCACTTCTAGCAGTTCAGCTAGAGTCTATTTGGAGTCCCAGACCTTATCACTCACTTCACCATTTCTGAGCCTTTACTTATGCTCATCCCTCCACCTAGAATGCCTTTCCCTCTCTACTTCTCCAGTGAGCAAACTTTGGGTCATTGTTTAAACCTAGCTGAGTTATTTCCTTTTCAGAGAACTCTTCCCTGACTCCCAGCCTGGGTAAAGGGCCTTCTTCGTATTTTTATGGTTTATACCCATGGTTACTCTTTCCCCATGGTGCAGCAAAAACAATGAGCAGCTTGAAGGCTTTTAATCTGTGTCCTAGCACAGCGACTAGTACACTGGATGCATTCAATAATTTGGTTTTATCAATGAGTCAATGATGGATGTGCGGAAGGAAGGAAGAAAAGAAGGATGGATCGTGTGCTGGTTTGAATCTATGGTGGACCCCAGAAAAGCCATCTTCTTTCATCTTCACTCAGTATGGCTGGGTGGGAGTATTTTGATTGTTCCCATGGAGATATGACTCTCCCAGTTGTCAGTGGTAATTTTTGATTAGATGATTTCCATGGGGGTGTGTCTCCACCCATTGAAGGTGGAGTTGCTTACTGGAGTCCTTTAAAAGAGGAAACATTTTGGAGAGAGTCTCCTTTTTGCTGAGCCATGAGAAAGCCAGCAGATGATGCTGTGTTCACCATGTACCCTTTCAACTGAGAGAGAAACATTGAACTTCATCGGCCTTCTTAAACCAGGCATCTTTTCCTGGATGTCTTAAATTGGACATTTCTATAGACTTGTTTTAATATGGACGTTTCCTCAGCCTTAGAACTGTAAACTAGTAACTTATAAAATTCCCCTTTTTAAAGCCATTCCATTTCTGGTATATTGCATTCCAGTAGCTAGCAAACTAGAACAGATGAATAGGTAGGTGAATGAAATCATCCATAGTTCTTAATTTCACTCCACATTATTATTCCATAATGCCCTCTAGTGACTGGTAGGTTGATTTTAGGTTTTCAAGGATCCTGGACCAATTAGCAAGCATGCATTGAGTAAACCTAAAGTGTGAAACTCCCAATGCTGGACAAGTAAGAGACCTACTGGAGAAAAAAACACATGTACCAAAGAATAATTATATTCCGAGTGCTATATAAAGCAAAGAGGCAGGAAAAGTAGCAAAGGAAAGTCTGGAATAAACAAACTAGTGTTCTGTCCAGTTTGTCCACTGGCTGGACAAATTTCTTAACCTTTATAAAACTCAGTTTTCTCATCTCTATAAGTGGGGGTCATAATACCTTTCTCAGGTTTGTTAGGAGAACTAAAAGAAAAAATGTTTGTTCTAAATATGTGCTAGGTGCCTTACAGAGTAGGCCTTCAACAAAAGTTATGTTCTTGACACTCTACCTGCCCCACTCTCTGATGAATCTGTAACTCTCTGGAACCAATTAAAGCTGATTTGAAACAAGGGTTGGTACATCTTAGTTGGATGGTAGACTTGCACATCCTTGGTTTTAAAAGGCTGACTTTTTCCCAGGGAGTTTACATGGAACCCAGAAAAGCAGCTCCCAGAACCTGGAACATAGAACTTGGACCTCTTTCTGTTCTGTAGGCACTGAGATGGGTTTGTATGCAGCTGAAGCATCCCTCTCTTTCTTAGTCTAAACAGGGTTATGGCACCTGGTGTTAACACACTTTGCTTCCTTATAGTGTCTGGAGATGACCATGGCATTTCTTGTTAAAGTCTTCATTGCTACCTATAACCTAAAGGATACAAACCCAACTTCTAAGCATGACTTGTGAAGTCTTCCAAGCCTGGCCCTTCTCTCCCTCTGCAGCCCACCTGTCCTTTGTACCCACATTTTACAGAGCCATTATATGAACCATAATCCCCAAAATGCCTTGCTTTCTTGCACTTCTGGGGCTCATTATGCTGTTCCCTCTGCCTGGAATGCTACCAAGTTCATTGCCTGGTAAACTCATCTTCATTTTCTAAGGTCCAGCTCAAATGTTCAACTCCCATGAGCAGTTTCCCCAAATCTGAGTAAGATGCCCCTCCTCACTGTCTCTATAGCTCTTACCATAGCATATAGGCCACTGTATTAACCATTTCCTTTACTTTCATGTGTCCCAACTTAACTCTGAGCTTTACGAGAGCAGAAAACTAGGTCTTATCCAACACAGAAACCTCCAGTCCTCACTTGGGGCCTGGAATTCAGGAGGTACTCAGTAAAGGTGTTGAAAAAAATTGACCCACTGGGCTCAAGAGAGTCACTCTTTCAGAGTCCCACGTCTATTGGCAAATATGGGTTGCTTTGGCCCACTGGACCACAATCTGCCCAAATCACATTTGAGGATTATTTAATACCATGGCCAATGGCTCATATCTGTCAAGCAGAACCATCCTTTTTGGTAATTTCTGCCCACTTTTAGGCCATGTGTGTTAAGAAAGGCAGAATCAAAGTCAAAGGGGTAAGTCTAGTGATATACAAAAGTCCAAATTAAACGAAAGTCCAATTAAAGGAAATGCACAGCTATACATATGAGGTTGTACATTAAATGTTTTCTTTTAAACACTTTACTCGGGAACTGTCAGGTGCCAGGAGCACTTCTAAGTGCCTTAATATACCAGCTCATGTAATCCGTACAATTGCTGTGTGAGGATAGTCCCATGTTACCCTCATTTTACATATGGGCAAAACCAAGGGACAAGGAACTTGATCAATGTCTCAAAGCTAGTAAGTGACAGAACTATGGTGAAGGGCAAGTTGGACCCAGAAACAGGTGATGAAGCAATTCTTTCTTTTTTTAAAACTTTTAATAAAGTCACAGGTGACTTTAATTAAAGTCACAGGTTTACAGAACAATTATGCATAAAATACAGGATGCCCATATACCACCCGACCAACACCTTACATTATTGTAGAACATTTGTTGCAATTGATGATAGCACATTTTTATAACTCTACTGTTAATTAAAGTTCATGGTTTAATTTAGGGTTCACTGTTTGTAGTCTCCTAATTTTTTTTTTAATTTTTTATTCTGTTACCATATGTATAATCTATTCTTTCTCCCTTTTAATCATATTCAGATATATATTTCAGTCCTGTTCATTGTGCTCACAATGTTGCACTACCATCACCACCATCCATTACCAAAAAGCAATACTTTCAGAGGCAAAAATAATCAAAAGGAGAAAGGTGAGCAGTGTGAGGAATGAAGCAGACCAGGCAGTTAGACCTCTACTTAGTCATTCATTCAATAAAAATGTTGTGCATTTGTACTTGATTCTATTAGGTTCTGGAATTACTGTGATAGTCAAACAATCTCGGTCCTTGGCCTTATGGTATTTATGGTGTGATGGGGGAGTGGGGGTGGGGGGTGGGAGAGAGGATCAAACAAATAATCACACAAACAAATAAATAAGCACACATTGTAGGAAGTGCTGAAAGAGAAAAGTACATAGTGCCATAAGAATGAATCGAAAGGGGTATCTAAATGATATTGGGGATCTGGAAGTCCTCTCATAAGAAATGGCATTCATGCTGAATGAAACATGAAAGGTAAGCTGGCCAAATGAAGAATGGAGGGAAGACCATTCCAGGCAGAGAGAGCAGCATGTACAAAGGTCCTGAGGCAGGACGAGGTTTGGATATTCAAGGCACTGGAAAAAGTTCAACAGGACAGAGACACAAAACATGGTTGGAGAAGTAGACACAGGCCATTCAGTGACTCACTCAGTAATTTGGGGCAGAACATGTGGGAAAAGGAATAATGAGACATTGGGAAGGGAAGCTGGAGACAGATAACGAAGAGTCTTGAATGCCACACTTAATAGTTGGCATTTCATGTTTGAAGCTCAAAGGAGTGAAGACAGGGTATTGGGTATATCACTTTAGAAATTAAAAATAAAAGCAAATAAAAATGTGTATGCTGGGGGTTAAGGTGGAAGGTGGACTGGGGTAGGGTGGCAGTGGGGGGTGTTGAAATGTTCAGAAGAAGAGCAAAATGACCAGACAAGTGGTCCCAACTTGGAAACAGTTAACCCCTTCCTGCCCTTGATAGCTTCATCAACCCAAGCACCCCTCAAAATAATAAGCTATCATTTATCAGTGTTCTGCAAAGTTAGCATTTAAAGCTGAAGCAGAGCCATAAATCAGGCCCCTATAATTTGAGCCCTGAAGTATAGTAATTCTTCTTTTAATGCAACATCTGGTATAGATAATACAATTTGCAGGGGGGAGGGAGCAACAAATGCTGTGCGGGGCTCTCACTATTGTGCAAGCAGGGCTTGAAGTCTGATTCCCCTCCCAAGATTTTTCCCGCGGACTTAAAAAAAAGGAGCTTTATTGTTATTCCCTCGGCTGGGCAAAAGGGGAGTCAAGTTAATTATAGACTTGTTTGCCAGTTATTAATTAAACCCCAGCTAAACATAAAAACACAGGGGAAGTGCCATTTCCCTCTCTGGGCTTCCAGCCTTTCGGAATGGAGGCGCTGCATTGATATTCCTGCCTCTGCAGCCCAACCCATGTCCTGTTTCCTCTGCAGATTTTCACAGGAGGGTCCCAGGGCCTTTGCCCTGCGTGCGAACAAAACCTTATTTTTAGCTGGGAAGGAACACGAGATTGAAAGCTCTGAAATGGCAGGGGGACAATAGGAGGAAGCTTGCAGACACTGACTGGTCAGTGAGGCCGGGGCCGCCACCCCTTCTGTACCTCACAGCCGCCCGGGTTCTCTGGGCTCTCTGGTCCTCAGTTGGCTGTCCCCAGCTTCGCCTGCACTTCCCTGTGAGGCAGCTCTACATTGGGAGTGATTAAAAGGACAAGCTTGGTGGCCTAGAACCAGAGCTCCAAATCTCCCCCTACTTGCCAGCTGCACAACATTGCTCTAAAATGCTGATACCAACAGTAACCCCCTCACGGGTGTGCTGTGAACGTTAAATGAGACGATGTTTGTCAAGCACTCAGTGCTGCACCAGGCACGTGATTGCTAATAAATATGTTTCTTTTCCTCACTCCTCTGGGAGGACAGGCTTCATGTCTGTCTCCTATATAAGTACCAAATTCTAGAAGATGCACATGTGACCTCAGGCAAGTCTCAAACCTATCTAAGCTTCTATTTTCTTATCCCTAAAATGGAAGCAACGACAGTGGTCACTAGGCAGGACCCTTGGGAGAATTAAATGAGGTAACAGGAGCAGCCCAGTGCCTGCCTCTGACCAGATGCCTAATATCTGTTACTTACTGAAGTATTGAAAAGCAATCCTCAATATAATTACAGAATGAATTATCAAACCACTGCCTATGACATGTAGGAAAGAAAGGAGAGATTAATGAAAAGAATCACATCAAACGAGTCTCATTTCCAACTGGATTTGGGAAACTGAACTCCAAATCAAGAGCACTTCAGAGATACTGAAACAGACATACGAGAATGTGCTGGATTCCCTAGCAAAATCCAACGATGCCATCAAACTAGCCTTCTCAAAATCAACCAGTGGGCATCTTCTCTGCTTGTCCATAGTCACCTGTGACCGTCATTGTCTGATTAGCCTTGCTCACATTGTTTTACCAGTAATCTCCCTCAAAATAAGATTCCTCAGTATTGCTAGTGCATGGAAGAAAACAGAAAGCATCCTAGAGAAATTTGCAGATGAAACAAAACTTGAGGGACTCGTTCCCATGCCTTCCAGCCTTCCAAGACAGAGCTCTTTCCCACCCCATCGCTCTGCATTGCCAAACTAAAAACTGTTGAGTCAACATCAAAAATTGTAGAACCCCCCCACCAGAGCAGGTGTGGACAGCATGTCAGAGCCTGCACTGGCATCTGCTTTACAACTTGGGTTCATGAACCTTCATTGTCATCATTCAGTTCAATTCAAACAAGCAATTATTCTTCTAGGCTTTTATTAAGTTTTAAATGTATTGTTCCAGTTTATTGTTTCCACGTTCTGCCCTATCTCCTAGCAGCAATCTTAACCCTCAAAACCAAGTCTTGCTTTTGCTGCTAATTCTGTATAAGACAGATATTGAAGATACAATGGTCAGCAATGAAGGATATCTACAGCAGAGGCAGATGGTAAACAAGTAAAGCTATTTAATTACAATGTTGTTAAATAGTGGATGCTAAAAGAGCATATAACAGAAGGACCAGAGTTAGTATCTTATATGAGCTCCTAAAAATCTTCACAGGAGTAGTGCAAAATTTCTTATGCCTCTTTTAAAGATAATGAAGCCAGAAAGATCATGGATAGATACAGAAACACAGATAGGAAAAACATTTGTGAATTGAAAATGCTGTATATATACATATATAAAGATGATGACAACGGTCATTCTTATAATCTAGGATAGCTTTCACCAAAAGTTTTAAAAAGAGTTCACATATGAATTTCCATATTTCTTCCTTTTTCTAACCTTCTGTGGGATGGAATGTGATAGGAGTACGGGGTAGGAGGTAGTGGGGAATCTCATTCTAGATTCCAACCCTATACTCATTTATCAAGTGCCCCAACTTGGGCAAATTAATCGATCTCTCAAATTGTTCTTTCTTTGCATCTTCAAGAAGTGAATAATAATATTTATCTCCAGGATACTGTCATAATTAAATGAACCAACATTTCTACAGCCTGACACATACTAGGTGCTTGGTAAATAGCAAGGATTCCCTTTCCCCTCCCCCCATCCCTCCCTTCCCATCCCCTCCCCTCCACTCCCTTTGCTTCCCTCTGGGACAAGAAGGGACAAAATGAACCAGCATTAAAAAAAAAAAAAAAAAAACAGAACCAGCATTCTAGAGGCCTAGCAGGAGATTGTTGTCAGAGGCATGCCCTGCCCTGTCAGTATAAAAAAGGAAATATGACCCGCATGCACCTCACTCATAATTTCCCACTTACTGCTCATGGCCTTACCAATTGCATAAAGGGTAGAGCACTTCTGAGGCAAAATGTGTGTGTTTGTGTGTGCGTGTGTGTGTGTGTGTGCGTGTGCATTGGAGGGGCTGAGGGGAGGGAGAATAGCATGAAAAGTTTTTATTTGAAGCTCTGAGAGCCTGTAGTAGTTTGGTGAAAACACAACCTTCTCCCCACTCTCCCAGAGCTGAGTGGCAATGCATCTGCAGTTGTTAAACATTCAAAAGGGTGTGGAGAAATTGGAAGTGGAATTTGACTGTTGCATTCCAAAATCTTCATGATCCAAAATCTATAGAATTGCCACATCTCCTACGACCCCCGCATGCAAAATGAATTGTAGAACTTACTCTAGGAGAAGCTCCCTTTCTTTCTGGTGCTGAGAAAAACATGTCCCAGCCCCTATCCTCCACTCTGTGCTAGGGACGGGGCAGCTAGGAATGGGATGAATAAATCAGCAATACCCTTGCCCCTGAAGCTCAGGCTGGCTCTCTGCAGATTAGATGTAGCAAGCTGGAATAGTAAGGAAGTTGCATATCAAGAAATAAACCCACTCACTGGGAAGTAATGTTTATTATTAAGCAGCTACAATATATTAGGTATTTTTGCTCCTTTGGTCTTCCCATTCATTGTATATTTGGCCTTTATAATGATACTGAAAGGTAAAAGTTTCTGGCTGGGAAATCAGAGAGAGATTACTTATAACTATATTCCATATGATGATATGAACACTCAGAAGCCGTAAGTGGTGGAGCTAGAATTCAAACTCTGACTCCAGAGCCCATTCTCATCAGCCATCACACAGGTACCAAAAGGCATGAGAAAGTGAGGCTGCAAACAAAATTATTAAGGTAAGTAGAGAATTCCCAATTTCCAGCAACAATGAGGCCACTTAACGTTGGGGCAAACAGTCATTTTTCTTATATCCTACCCTGGTAAATGAGTGGTCCCCATATCCTTAAGAAAAGGTTAGAATATGGGCAGGATCCTCCACTAAAAAAGGCAAGGAAGCATGTAATTGGTTTTAGAAAGACTTCCATCCAAAATGATTAAATCAACTTTTGGCACATGAAAGGGTAAGCTTCAGTTATTGGAAAATTCACTTAGGTGACACAGCTCATTTCCTGATGAAGCCAGATTAATGGGACGTTACTGAATCTAATTCCTCTGGAAGTAAATGACTCACCTCTTCTCCTGCTGGGATGCCTGGAGAAAAGCTTCCATGTGCTTGGCCTCCTGCCCTTTCTGAAAACCCAAGTTCTGAGATGGGAAAATCAGTGGGTAGGAGAAATAAAGGGATTAATCCTTTTCGTACTTATCTTCCTGGTTTTCCGTGAATTAGGTCTTAAACCAAGTGGCATCTAGCTAGCCAAAATAGACCCCTTTCATTCCCAAGTTGAAGACACAAAGGTATCTGGATTCTACTCAGGAAGTTAAGGTGAAGAAAATGGTCAGTGGACAGAGTCTTGGAAATAACAATATTAGAGAATGGTATCAAAAAGGTCTGGGGGGTGAACATTTCAGAAGAGACA
This sequence comes from Tamandua tetradactyla, assembly GCF_023851605.1. Lineage (NCBI taxonomy): Eukaryota > Metazoa > Chordata > Mammalia > Pilosa > Myrmecophagidae > Tamandua > Tamandua tetradactyla. The sequence goes on from NC_135328.1 coordinate 165,797,414, forward strand.
CAGAGTATGAGAAGTGCTAAGTAGATGTTCACACACACACACGCACACACACTTGTTATCCACTGCAGTGGAGCACTCAGTAATCAGATGCTCAATATGTCCTATTCTGTGGTTAGGTAGCCTCCTTCCCCAGCCACCCTGAACTCATCAGTCAGAAGCAGCCAGTCTAATGGAATGGCTGAATGACCTATAGAAGACAGCTACCGGGCTGGCTAGATGATCGTGTGTCCCTAACCTTCATTAATGGAGAGTCTAAACCAGTAGTACTGTGCTACAGATGCAGCATATCCTCTGAACTACCAGTTACTATCTGATGCCACTTTCCCATTGCCAGGAAACCTGAATGTGAAAACCATGACGTGGGAGTGGCTTTTTTCACTATTAACTCTAATGACCCATTCACATTTTATTCCCATTCCTGCAAATTTGAGCTCTGCTGGTTGAGAGGTCTTAGTTCCCAAGAAAAGAGTGTTTCTACCAGGGACATAACAAGGGTTCATTGAACTGGAAGTCAAGACTGCCACCTGGCTGTTTGGGGTCCTCATGCCACGGAACCAACATGATCAGTGGTAAAATATAATGGAAGACCACAGCAACCCAACACATTTGGATCTACTACTGGTTTAGACTATCCATAAACGAAGGTTAGGGTCACACAATCAGGTAGAAAACCAACTGAGGTGCTGGATGAGGGTAAAGAGGATATGAATTTGGTGGTGAAAGAAGGAAGCTCTTTATATAATTATGCATTTTCAATCAATTGAGGAAATGAAGAAGGATGCTGCCGATGGCACATTTTCTCCCTTACTTTGTTATATTCTTTTCCCTTCTATCGTCTCTAAGTGGTAGTTACCTATATTCCAGGTAAGATCAATCATAAATGAATCGAGTGAACTGGGAGACTTTGTACGTTCCCTACAAGGGGAGGGGGGTGTATGGAGCAGTGTTACCAGCTCAAGTGAGTGTTTTGGACACTCACGCAGTACGGTAGAAGCTCTTTTATTTCTTTCTCATGAGAAAGGGCACTCACAGGGAGTGCAGAGTATGGCAGTGTGCAGGCTCCTTTTATCTTAGTCCCTAATGCAAAGGAGTCCCTCCATCCCCCCACCCCTCCACCCCCCACCCTCATTCACCATCGGCTGGCTCCTTAGGAGTTACAATCTAGTCTTGGAAACTAGCAAAGCAATAGGTGAGTTTTCTACACCTTATTATCATAATTATTCATTTAATTTTTAACCAATCACAGATTAGGGTAGGTTGAATCTTTAATCTGCATATCCTACCGCTCTTAGATAGAGGGAATCAACTGAATAAGCTTTATGCCCTAAGCACCTATCATATTTTAGGAAACTTCATATACTGACATGATCTGAAGGGAACGTGGGTTAGGTTAGGAGGTGGAGACTTAAACAAAGCAGCTTCCATACTTCCTTATTTGAGTGGGAGGGGATAAGCAGGGCTCTGTTTGCCTGCAGACAGATGCAGAAAGTGGCATCATCATCGTTGTTGCTGCTGTGTTGAAGTCTAAAACAAGAATGTGTATGGATACTGAGAATTCAAAGAGGTAGACTGTGCCAGATAGGGTCTGACGTTACTCAGCGCCATTCCTACCCTTCTAAGTAATCCCTGATTTGCTGAGGCTGGAAGCCTAGAAACTATATCACCAGCAGAGTTCTGGTTTATATTATGCAGAGGAAAGACCTAAGCAAGAGTCAGAATGCAAACGGGAGAAGGCCATCATTGCCTGGGTTTCAGCAGAATGCAGATGTAAGGTTTTGCCCAGAACTACTAGACATACTTTAGTAAATTATGGGGAACTGAGATCAATGGTAGCAATTGGTTACGTTTCCTCTACTTCCTGCTTTCCTGAATTCTCACAGTGATTTCCTTGATCTTAATAATCCCAACTCTTCCAGTGGTTTCATATGCTTCTAATTCCTTTGATTCTCTTCTTTCCTGCTTGAAACACCTAGAATGTTTTCTGGTTTCCTGAATGAACCCTGGCTGATGCATCTGACTAATGGATGTAATAAAAAATATATGTCTCCAGGAAAGGCTTCCCTTCCGAAATTAAGACAAACAAACAAAAAGAAACTCAGCAGCCTGAATAAAAGATCTGTAGTCCCTTCCTCCGCCCTGCCTAGAATGTTGATGTGTAAACCTGAAGTGTGCCAGCCATCTTGTGATCATGAGATGACATGATGAAGACAGACTCCAATAGGCAAATTATCAAGTGGAATGACAGATCTGTGTATCAGGTAAAAGAGGATCATCACACAATTGGATGCTTCCAACCCACCCTGGCTCATAAGGCATGTCCATAGTTAGTCCTAGGGCTCCACAGGACAGTTTGAAAGCTGCTGCTGAACAATAATCCTGCGGAAACTCCTCTCCTATTCTGCTACTTCAGCTAAGGAGACCTCAGCTCCAGCTTAATTCAGCTACTTGATGTTCCCCAGAGAATCCTTTTCCTATTGAATAGTCATATAATCCTTTAGTCATATAATCTCTTTGTTTTGAATACTTTTGTCACTCATGTCCTGTTCTTCATCTAGGCAGCTCCTACCAATATTTCAAATGCCACCTCAAATGCCTCCTACTTCAGGAAGCCTTCTTGAGCTCCTCAGCTTCAGTGATCCTTTGTGCAAGTTCCGTGAGACAGCTGATGTTTTGAAACCATCTCTGAAGCAGAGCACAAATGCCTGGCATATAGTTCCCACCATCAATTGATCTCTGTTTAGTTCATTGAGACCTCTCTCTGTCTTAGTCTGTCTTATTTGATCTGTATTCCCAATTTAACATATAGAAGTGCTCAATAAATATGGTGGCAATAAGTAGTAACAGGAACTGATGACTGGATGAACAATTAACATCCATAAATATTCAGATTCAATATACATTTACGTAGTGCAGTGGTCTGCAAACTATGAATCATAAGCCAATACACACTTTCATAGTATCCTCAGTTTTGCCTCTTGGTCCTCAAAGCCTAAAATATTCACCATTTGGCCCTTTAAGCCAAAATTAACAGTTGATGCTATGTAGTGCTTACTCTGGTGGGAGGCACTGTACTAGACAAACTTCAAAGATACATCATACTTCATGAAGCTGGCTTCCAGCTATACAGACACAAAATCACATTTTGTCCCTGAAATAGCTCTATGAGGTAAGAGACTATTATCTTCACTATAATTTTCTGTCTTCAGTGCCTTTACATGCTGCAAGTTTAAAACAAACCGTCAGAATCTGAACCTCGGTTTACCCATTCCAAGTTCTACGCTGCATTCTCCTGAAGCCAGTTCTCTCCAGCTTCATCTATCAGCTACTGCATGGAAGCCAAACTAACTAAAAGGAATCCTACAATGTTGTAGTTAAGTGGGTCCTTAGAAATTCATCTGCTCCAAGGCATCAACAACTTTTCCACCTAAGTACTGCTAGGGCAAAGGATACTGAACACACCCCACTCCCCACCCCATCCTGGGCTTCCAAGTGTATGCTTTAGGTTTCTATTGTTGGGATCTGATACAAGAACTCTATATCAGGCATATAAACTGGACCAGTGAGGAGAACTTGATACCGCTGCACTGCTAGCCCTGGATACCAGGTATACCCTCTGCTGCCACTGCCACTTCAGCCTCAGGAATTTAATCTTCTGTGGTTGCCATGACTACCAAGCATCTTGAGTATCCCCCCTTGATTGAAGTCTAGGTGCATTTCTCTGGCTTGCAGAAAGTAGGTGCAAGGGACACTGGGAAAGAGATTGCCTTAACCTTTCAGTTTCTCTGGTGGGAGATGACTCTGCCATCTATTGAGAATGATAAGGTGAGGAGGGGAGAGGGTTAAGACTAGGCAACCAAGAATAATAATAAGTTCTCCCACGTAGAAATATTTATTAAGGATGTACTATGATCCAGGCAATATTTGAATTGAGATTTCAAGATTAGGTGGGAGTAAGGCAAGTGGCTAGGATGAAAATAGCATTCCAATGAGAACAGCAAGAGTCCAGAGGGGGACTGGGGGCCCAATCAGTCCGTGGAACTGGAACAAAGAGTAGGTTGAAAAGAGTCAAGCAACTGGGACAGCATTGCATGGCTTGACCTGTGATAGGACGTTAATTCAAATACAGGTCACACTGGGGCCATGTCCAAACCTACAACCACAGGTCTCCACCCCCAGCTCTCCTCCTTGCTCCTTGCTAGTGGAGAATTGAACAATCTGAGGGCAAAGGGGTGACGACCTGGGCCTGGACCACCATAAACCTAAATAAGTATTGCTGGCCAATCCAGAGATGAAGGCTAAGGCTTTTCTCGGAAATGCAGGTATGGCACCCAGAGAGATCTCAGCGTGCTCACCAGAAGGAGACTGTTGGTTCCACAACCACAAGATTTGAAGAATATTCAGTCCCACTTCTTAGATGCAAGCAAATCCTTTCTCCCTACCTATCCCAAGTCCTAAACCCAAAACTTGAATTTCATCTGTACGCATAAGGAGTGGTCAATGTGAGAATAAAATATGGTTCTGACCAAAGGGAAGGGAAGAAAAGGAAGTCTAATTTGGTCATTGCCAAAAACCAGGGAGCAAGGCCCACAAACTGTCTCCCCAGGAAGTTCTATTAACTCAGACAATGGCCCAACTGTTCTCCCCTGCAGATCAGAACCTTGCAGTCCCCAAAGACAGCCACTTGCTGTCTTTTTCTATTTTGTTCCTTGAAATACAATTTATTGGAAATACTGCCAGATCTCCAGGGGGAAAACAAAAGATTGGCAGTAAAATGAAACACCTAATTAAGGGAGAGAACTGCTGCACTGTTGCCAAAGAACTTTCTGCAAGACTCCTGGCTCCTTGAAGAAAGAAGGGAGTTAGAGGGGAGGGAAACCAAGGAGGACTGAGTACCTATTATTATGGACTTCATGGTGGCAAAAGGCAGGCAAGAATAGTTGCTAGGAGTGTTTGCTTTGAAGCCGGATTGCCTAGGATCCAATCCTACGTTTCCCACTTACTAAAGCTAATTGTATGACCTCCCTGAGCCTGTAAATTGAGGATAACTGTACGTCTTAAGGTTATTGTGAAAGTTAAATTAATCAAAGTTCTTGGGAAAGTACACATAGTAAATGCAGTATAAGTACTATGTTATTTCTATATGCTATGGAAGTTCATAATTACTTTATCATCTCACTTTATTCTTGCAAACCCTGGTTTAAGGATCATTATGCTCAACTCTCATGATGAAATTGAGGATCAGGAAAGTCAAGCTGCTAAACTTATGCAGCTTTTAGCTATTACTAAGTACCAAAATCCATAGCTATACAATTTTAAAAATTGGATATTTCCAGAATATCATCAGAATATCAGTGCTGCCCCCTTCCACTATGATAAAGTTTCTTATCATTTTGTCCATTTTCAGCTCAGAAGTTCACCGTTGGCTTGGTCTACTTAGGGCCCACAATCTTCTGCCTCTATGCTGGTTTATAAATTCAGAGGACAGTGGGAACAGAGGTCAGGGGCAAGCAAACCTTTTTAGGTAGTATCTAGACTGTCACAATTAAGAGAAAGGATATTAATAAAGGGGTGGATATGAGAAAAGAGAGAGAGAAAGAAAAGGGCAAGAGAGAAAAGAAAGAGCTCCCTTTGCTTTTATTTTTGGTTTGTTTATGCATTTGTATCCAGCCTTGTTTTTAAGGGATTATGCAACAGGATAAATTTGAGTCTTGTTTGGGGCAGCAAATTTCCAATCGGTCTCTTTGAATTTCTACCTCAGTGCCTTTCTTCAACTTTAATATATCATTTTTCAAAACAATATAAGGCCTTGGCAACTAGCCAACTTCTTTCTCCAGCATTCTACCCCCATTTGTTCCTGGCAGAAAACCACCAAGTAAAGCACCTAGCAAAATGTCTTACACATAGTGGTGTGCAAAATGTAAGATCAATACAGGACCAACAGGTCACTCCAGACAGTTCCCAATGAATTCATTAAACTTCCAAAGTAGCTGCTCCTCTGAAGTTTGAGAAGAACGCGTTTGTACAACCCCTTCCTTTCTCTCCCTACCCCTTAGGAAGTCTTATCCTCAGCCGAGATTGCAGGGACTGCCAGGTTTGTTGGATTTGCATGTGTGTCTATGTATATACATGAGTGTCTTTTCTGCATATGAAGTTCCATACCTCACTCCCCAGTCCCAAATTGGAACAAGCTGGTTGCAATTGTTAGTGAGCCCGGCTCACACCAGCTGGGCCCTGCTCGTAGGTTCAGAAAGTACTGTTTCATGTTCAATGCAAATAACTATTTCCTTTTAAGAGCGTGCCTCGGACCATGTTCCCATCTGAACGGGGAGGATAAGGGAGCAAGAGTTCTGGAAAAACATTTGGTCAGGACTGTCAGGATGAATTATGCTGCCCTGGAGCTTTCCCTGAATTCAGAGACTGGTCAGTGTTCCATAAGAGGTGCAGAGAGCAGGAGAAGGGGGATGTTCCCCAGAGTCTCCAACAGCTGTTCCCGCATCCATCCCCACTGCATGCCAACCCCTGAGGACTGGAACTTGTGAGAACTGTCATAGCCTCCAAGTGGTCCTGCTCCCTCCAGGCATACCCTCCCGAATCCACCCCAAATGCCTGCTGAGTGCTTCTATCATTCATTCACTCAAAAATCGACTGTTGGACAACTGCTTTGTGCCAGCTACTGTTCTAGGCACAGGGAATACAGCAGGAACCACATGGGGTGGGGGGGAACCTAACCTCAGGAACTTATATTCAAATGATCTTTCTAAAGTACACTTCTCATTATGTCACTTCCCTGAGCACAAAAGTCTTCAATGGCTGCCTATAGCCAATTGAATAAAACTGGACTCCTTAATACAGACTAGGCCCTCCAGGCTGAGACCCAAGTGTGCTTTTCCTCTCTTAAGTTTCATCCTTCTTCACTGCCATTGATCCAGCCAGGATCCTGTTGAAAACCTACCCCCTGCCAGATCTCACTTCAATGCCAACTCCCAAGAACACTCCAGGATCCCCCAATATGAACTCCCCCTTCTTTCATGTCCTCACACTTTCCCAAAAATTTACAGCTAGGGGAAATCGTGAAGATTATCCAAAAATCCAAATTTACTCTGTTGTAGTCCCTTGCTCTCCTTGCTGATACCCCACAGCCCTTTCTCTCCTCCTGGTGCACACATACCCTTGGGTACACAGTGGTTGTGCTGGAGCTACGTGTGCAAAGCTACAGGATTAACACTGGGCATCTTCCCAGGACATGCTTTTCACACTTAAGTAAATTAACACTATTGGTTATCAAAGATATATACATTAAAACAAACCAAGATGCTACATATTATTGAGTAGAATTTTGAAATTGAATTTTAAAGATGAAATGCAAGTGTTCAAATCCACTTTGCACCAAAGGAGGACTGCTTCGGGCAGCACTCCTGGCCCCCCAGCTGGCACCCATTCCATCTCCTCTGCCATGGGGGCTACTTGGGTGGAACATCTTTTTAAAATACTGCAATTTCTTACTCAATAGCATATGCTCTTCCCCTCATAAGAGCTGGGCCCTGCATGGGACAGATGACTGATCAATGTTAGTTGGCTAAATGATGTATTAATGATGAGTCGATCCCTCTTCTATTGTAACATCTATGGTTTTATAGGGATTTTTCCTGCTTTACCTTAAAAAAACATAATGGCAGAATTTCAGTCATTGTGTCAAGTGATAGAAAGGGATTATATTGTAGGGAGTTTTGAAGAGGAGGAGATTCAGTGCCCCTGAAGTGACTCTACTCCACAGCATTTAGAATTGATTCCAGCTACTCTTGACTAAGAGCAAGGCTGTATTTTTTAGTACAAATGAGCTCTGGAGAACATATGTTTTTGTTTCTGTTTTGTTAATTGTCTGGCAGGAGCAACTCAAATATAATATGTACCACATGAGCTACCATGCCCCTAACCTCTCTACCTCCCATGTCCAGGACAGACTTGGCTACCATTTCTGCTTGACCCCAGACTTAACCTCAGAATCCTTCTCAACACGGCACTCAGGCAGCCACTACCAGTGGATTAGAATTGGCACAAGGCATAAGTCTGAATTTGCCTTCCCTGATCTGGAGCACAGTCCTAAGATGACTTCCCAGGTCAGTTCAACAAGCACCGAGTGAGGACCAGCTTTACATATGCCCATGCCATAACTAGCACCCAAGAACCAGAAATCTGATCATGCTGCTTTCCTCTGTAAAACCCTTCTGTGGTTTCACATTCCCTACAGAATAAAGTCCACATTTCTTTGCCTGATATTTAGGGTCCCTACAGTCTGCCCCAGGCAAACTCTCAGGCTCTTTTCTCAGTGCATCTGCACAGTGACCCTGCACTCCAGCCACTGAATCGTGTTCCCACCTGGCCATCTTCTATCTCCATGCCTTTACATGCTGTGCAACCTTGGCCTGGAGCAACTTCTTCCCTTTCTTGTTTAAATGAGTGGCTTCCAAACGTAAGTGTACGTCAAAACCACCTACAGGGTTGGCTGAAACACAGATTGCTAAGCCTCCATACCCAGAGCTTCTGATTGAGTAGGTCTGGGTGGGCTCCAAGAAATTTGCATAGCTCACAATTTCCCAGAAGATGCTGATGCTTCTGGTCTGCAGACAATACATCGAGAACCACTGCTCTAGATAACTCTGGCCAGTCTTTCAAGCTCAATTCAGGTTTTATATCCTCCAGGAAGCCCATCCTGACCAGTCTCCTCCTCTACCGTGTTAAATGCCTCCTCTAGGGCCCAGCATCTTCCTCTTCCTCCCTTTCTCATAGCATATAAATAATTACACAAATTACCTGTCAATTTGCCTAGATCCCTTCTAATGTTAAGCTCCTGAGGACTCCAATACGACCACGTCTCATTCATCTTCAAATCCCTAATACTTCATAAGATGCTAGTGCACAATTAAGGTTCATTAAATTTTGTTGTATGAATGGAAATCCTTCGAGTAAACATGAGGCAAAGGGAATGGAATTGTAAGGGAATGCATGATGCAATGAGGAGGCACATTAAAGCGGGGGCCCTATCATACCTGGAAACTGCTCAGTTTCCTCCTCGATCCCCATGTCCCCAGCCTGAATGCTTCCCTTACATCCCCCACACTAACTTTCCTCAGCCATCCTTAAATTCCTCTATAACCCCACATGGCCATCAGGAGTAAGCCATCCTAGCATTGCAAGCCTCCAGGTTTGAGCCCCAACATAATTTTCCAGCCTCAATCTCTTACACACTGTGTTCTCAATAATCCCATACTAGTTTAGGCCCCTATGCCAGTTCTTCCACCAAGAATAGGCTTCATCCTTTTCTTCCAGTAAAATTTTCTATTCATGCTGCAAGGCCCAGATCAAAAATCACCATCTCCGTTAAGCTTTCCCTGATTACCTCACATAATCCAGGAAGTTGGGTCTTCTGATTTCTTCTCACAGCATGTTTTGTGATAATAATCTCTTTTTCAGTAGAATCAAAATAATAAAATGATCAGAAAAGGGAAAATATTATGGAAATATGTCAAGCAAATGGTGTGGCTAACATGTCCTCCCACAGACTTGAATGAAGAGCAGAAATTCAAAAGATCTTTGCCAACTCCCATTTCATGCACAAATGCACAAGTGTTCTGTTAGGAGAAGCAGAGAAAAACAGAGAGGGAGACAGACAGACACAGCAATGCAGAGATGCAGAGAAAGAGACAGATGGAGAACCAGATCTAGAGGCAAAAGGCAATGGAAGGTGAGAGAAGTTAAGGAGAGAACGACAAGGTGAACAAATACAGTGAGAGATAAAGGAAGACATGACAAAAATAGAGCCAAAAATGGAGAGACACAAAAAACAGAAAGACAGAGAAGGAAGAGATAGAGGCATTGGCAAAAAAAAAAAAAGTTACACCCACATATATATAGATAAGAGATGCAATGAGAAAAAGGCAAAGAAGAGCAGAGAAACAGACTAATGACAAATGAAGGTAGACTGTGCTCCTGAGCTGCTGTTCCTCACAGGCAGTATGGTGACTCGTCACAGTAGGTACTAATAAATGTTTTTGAATGAATGTGGAATGAATTCAGGGAGGAAGAGATACATAGATGGACAGAGAGAGAAAACAGGCTAGATCTCAAACTTGCCTGCTGTATTTTCACCACATATTCTGTAAGCAGTGGAAAAATTACAAGTCAGCCAAGAGCACATGTGAGCGTGAGATCTCTGATTTGGGCGATGGCCTCCAAAACCTTAAGGGCTATTCAGGAATGCAATGTCTTCTAGTCTCCTAAGGGCCAGACCAACTCTGGGAAGAGGCTGCATAGATCATAAAAATCCTCTCTAAAATCAACAGAGTTATAAGATGTTTATTCCATCCTTAATTGACTCCATGGAGCAGGATGAAGCAAACCAAGTGGGTAATCTGGGCGTCAGCTATTCTGTTCATTTTCAAAGAAGCCCTAATGTTCTCTGTGTTTCTATGCAATTCTGTTCTGCAGAACCCAGAAGTCTACTGATCAAGCAGCCTCAATGTCTCCTTGCCCAGTACCATCCTTAGACCTGGGTGAAAGGCAGCCCCTGCCTGGTGTCTGCAGATTACAAGGCTCTACATAGCACAAGCACACAAGTAAAATATGCTTATGAAAGAAGACATGGCCATCTCTGTCAATGAGGACTGGAGCTCAGCCTGGCAAGGTGCTACCTATAACTAACAGGGTGTTCTTGAGAGGAATGCTGTTCTGGTTCCAGGGAAAGGTTTCTCTTCCTCTCTTTGCGTATGTCCCTGAATCAAATGGCAGGTGGGTCCAAGGACTGGAAGAATTTATGCTTCCAACATCGGATATAACCCAGCTCCTGAGAGTGGAGAGGATTCGGGGACGGATAAGAGCCAAGACGAATTAATTCATCAAATCCTTCCACTCAGTAGATCTTGCAAAGTAAATTATTGCTTTCCAGCACTCCAGAGTGTCCATTTTCGTATTTCTTTTTTCAATGTTCTGATTCATAATTCCAAAAGCATTCACAAATGAGCTTAATAGTTACAGAGGCTAAGAAATATTTGTAATATTAAAATTTTAATATTTAATTGTAATATTAAACAGTTCAATGGCTTATAAATTCATATATATGTAAATCAAATGCAACATGAGTGAAGTGTGATAACTCCATAAAGGGGCAACTAGATGGTCATTGAATGTTAGCATTTTTAGTAATTATATTTTCATTAAAATATTTAAATATTCTTGAAATTCAATAAATAAAAAAGTGTTAGTTTTATTGAAATATTTTTAAGATTTGATACTCATTTAGTATACTTTGCTTTTTCCCTTTTGGTTTTAGTACCTTAAAAAATTAGCTTTTGAAAAACATATAAAGGAAACTTTTTACTTTTATTTTTGCTTTTACATTTATTAGTGAAAAATATTCAAATTTGATATACTTTGACTACAGTTACTGTATTTTGATACTTTAGAACAGATCATTGAGAATGAACACAAGTCAAGATTATGATAGAAATTGAAAATATATAAAGGTAAAATTCAAAAGAAGAAAAAAAGGCTAAAAGGAACATAGATATAGAAAACCTTAAAGAGGTAGTCTATCAATTTTCTTTCATTTGAAATAGTGAAAGTGCATAGACTTCACTTGCACACAGACCCCCACACAAAACTGTGCATTTCTTAGAATAAAAATAAGGTTAAAAATCATCTAAACTTCTATAATTTCCAAAAAGGCAAGAGATATTGGATATTCACATGATGTTTTAAAGAATAAAATTATGTGTCCAATATTTAGCCAAGCACAATGAATAATATTTTCATGACAATAAAGGCACAATATTTGCAGACCACAATGGAAAATTTTTAGGTTTAGTTAAAATGATTTTGACATTTGATGCTACAATAATAGAGTTGTAAAATTGATTTTTAAAATGAGACAAAAGATCACTCCCTAGGATGAAGAATTCAAATAAACTTTTTAGTATTAATAAAGAAAGAAGAAAAATATTTTTAAATTTTAAAATAATATTAATGTTCTAATATTAAGTAATAAATAATATTAAATAATACTAATAAGAAACAATATTACTTAGTTCAACTAGTTTGTAGCAGTTGTGAAAGTCATTTTGAACTAGAAAACAATTTGAAATAAATGAATATTAGATTGGTGTCATAACTTTTGTAAAAAGTGCAGGTTTTTATTTATTGAACCAGAAAAATCAACTTCAGCTTTAGGCATTAACTTAAAAGGTTATTGAGGATAAGACTATGACAAAGATGTAGTCCAGAATTATTCATTACACTTTTCATGGTATGCAATTTTAAATCATTACCTAAGAGTGCCAATAACAATATCATTCTATGGAGATGTCAAAAATTATATTCAGGGGGTGCGAGGGTAGTTCAGTGATAGAATTCTTGCCTGCCATGCAGGAGACCCAGGTTCAATTTCCCATCCGTGCACTTTCCCCCAAAAAACAAACAAGCAAAAACAAACAAAAACCAAACAAACAAACAAAGAAATTCAGCAAGTGGTGCCGCAATAACGGATACTCACATGGAAAAATAATGAAATGTGACCCCATCATACAGCATACGAAAAAAAATTAGGGCTGTGTCATGGTGGCTCAATGGCAGAATTCTCACCTGCCATGCCAGAACACACACACACACACACACACACACACACACACAAATTATATTCAATATTTCCATGATCTGCTCAACGGTATAAGATCTTGATGTAAGATCTTGACATGAGTATTTGACCTTACAACTCTCTCAAATACAAGGCAAGAATGTCAACTAAATGCATTAAAGTAACTAGGTTTTATTTTTTATTTTAATCTGTTTTACCAAGATAAAACTTCCAAGTCGTAAAATGCACCTGTTTAAGTGTGCAGATGAATTTTGACAAAGGTACACACCAGTGTATGGTCTAACCACCACCACAATCAAAATATAGAATATTTACATCACTCCAAAAAGTAACTTCATGTTCCTTTCCTGTCAATCCTGCCTCCCATCCACCACCCTTGACTCTAGGCAACCACTGATTGCCTTTACATCACTATAGACCCATTAGGCCTGCTCTGTTCATGTAAGCAGAGTCACATAGTATGTACTCTTTGGTGTCTGGCTTTCTTTCACCCAGTATTTAGTTTATAAGATTTGTATCTGCTGCATGTTTTTTTTAATTATTATTACTGGATAGTTTTCTATTGCATGATATACCACAATTTGCCTATCCATTCACCTGATGGTGAACATCTGGGTTGTTGCCGGTTTGGAAATATTATGAATAAAGGTGCTATGGACATTTGCTCATGTGGGTGTGTGTTTTCATTCCTCTTGGATAAATGCTTAGGACTAGAGTAGCCAGGTTGTATGGTTAGTGTTTGATTAATGTTATAGCAAACTGCTCAACTGTACCATTTTACATTCCCACTAGCAGTGTCTGAAACTTCCAGTTGCTTCACACTCTTGCCAACACTTAGTATGGTCAGTCTTTTTTAATTTTAGTCATTCTGGTGGGAGTATTCTAGAATCACTTTATAATTTTAATTTGTAATAGCTGACTAATGATGTTAAACATCTTTCACTTGTTTATTGGTCATTTGCATATCTTCTTTTATGTAGTGTCTATTCAAATTTTGCCTCTTTTTATTGAATTTTAGTCTTATTAATTGCATGATTTCTTTGCATATTGTTGATACTGTTGATTATAAGATATATTTATTGAAAATATTTCCCCCAGTCTGTGGCTTGAGTTTTCCTTTTTTCAATTTTACTTTGAAGAGCAGGTGGTTTTAATTTGATGATGCAAAATGTATCAATTATTTTCTTTTATGATCCATGCTTTTCATGTCTTATCTAAGAAATTGTGTCTTATTCCCAACATCATAATTTCTATAATTTATAATTTATATATACATCATAAATTTCTAGTTTATTTTTCTGTGTGGTGTGAGTTAAGGTTCAAGGTTCATAGTTTTTTAAATGATATCCAGGTCCAGTATTACTAGTTATAACCACCATCTGTTCTAGTTTGCTAGCTGCTGGAATGCAATATAACAGAAACGGAATGGCTTTTTAAAAAGGGGGGAGAAGAAAAAGGAGGGAATTTAATAAGTTGCTCGTTTACAGTTCTAAGACTGTGAAAATATCCAAGTTAAAGCAAGGCTGTAGAAACATTCAATCTAAGGCATCCAGGGAAAGATACCTTGGTTCAAGAAGGTTGATGAAGTTCAGGGTTTCTTTCTCAACTGGAAAGGCATGTAGCAACACGGTGACATCTGCTAGTTTTCTCTCCTGGATTCTTGCTTCATGAAGCTCCCCCAGGGACGTATTCCCTCTTCATCTCCAAAGGTCTCTGGCTGCATAGGCTCTGTGTCTCATGGCTCTCTCGCTCTCTAGGTTTTTCCAAATGCTTTCTCTTTTAAAGGATTCCAGTAAACTAATCAAGACCCACCTGGAATGAGTAGAGTTATATCTACCGCTAATCCAAGATTTATACCCATGACTGGGTGAGTCACATCTCTGCGGAGATAATCTAATCAAGTTTCCAATCCTATAGTACTGAATAGGTATTAAAAAAGGTTGCTCCCACAAGATTGGATCAGGATTAAAACTGATGGATTTTCTAGGGCACATAATCCTTTCAAACCAGTATGCCATCCTTTCTCCATTGGATTACCATAGTACCTTGATAAAAACCAAGTGGCCCTGTATTTGTAGGTCTCCTTCTGAACTCTATTGTTTCATCAATATATCTATCTATCTTTATCCCTATACCACTCTATCTTGATTACAGAGTTTCAAGGTAAGTCTTGATATCGTTATATAAGTCCTTCAACTTTGTTTTTTCCTAAAAGTGTTTTGGATATTTTATGTGTTTCCATGTAAATTTTAGAATCACCTTGTCAATTTCTACAGAAGAGATTTCTGGAATTTTTACTGGAATTTCATTGCAATTATAGATCTATTTGGGAGAGAATTGACATCTGACAAATATTGAGACAGTAGTATTTCTTCCTTTCCAATCTATTTGTCATTTTTCTCCCTTGCATTATTGACTGGCTAGGATCTCTAATATAATATTGAATAGAACTGGTGAAAATGGACGTCCTTGACACTAAGGGGGAAAGTATTCAGTCTCAGCCTTAAGCATGAAGTTAGCTATAGGTTTTACTTGGTTTTTGTAGCTGATCTTTACTGGGTTGGGGGAGCTCCTTTCTATACTTACTTTGCTGAGTATTTTTATCATGAATGGGTATTGAATGTTGCTAAATGCCTTTTCTATGTCTATTGAAAGGGTTGTATTGTTTCTTCTTTTGTTCTGTTAGTATCATGCATTGAATTAATTGGCATTCAGATGTTAAACCAATCTTGCACCCCTGGGATAGACACAATATACTGCTGAATATCAATTTTCTATTTTTGCTAATATTTTACATCTATGTTCAAGAGGAATATTAATATTCATATCTATGCCTCATTCTAGTACCAGGGTATAGTTTCATGAGTTGGGAGTTTTCCTTCTTCCTCTACTTTCTAAAACAGTTTGTGTAGTATTTGGTCTTATATCAATCTTAAATGTTTTAGAAGCCATCCAAATATAAAGATGGTTTATATTCTTTTGTTTTCTGGAGAAATTTATTTTTAACTTTTTGTTTGAGATAATTTTAGACTTACAGAAAGTTTGCAAAAAATTGGTACAAAGTGTTCTCATATATGCTTCTTCCAATTTCTCCTAATATTAATATCTCATATAACCATAGTCCAATTATCAAAACTAAGAAAATAACATCGGTATAATGCTATTAGCTAAACTTCGACTTTACTTGGATGAACCAATTTTGTCAACGAATGTCTTTTTTGCATTCCAGAATCTGATCAAGGATGGCACATTGCACTTGTCATGCCTGCTTAGTCTCATCCAATCTGTGACAGTTCCTCAATCTTTCCTTGTCTTTCATGAATCATAACCTGAGATGTGGAAAGCGCTAGTCAATTATTTTGTAGAATGACCCTCAAGTTGGGTTTGTGATTTTTTTTCATATTTAGATTGAAGATAAGCATTTTGAGGAAGAATATCTCAGAGTTGGTGTACCCCTCTCAGTATATTGCATCAAGGGACACCAATAATATACCTTATTATTGGTGATATTAACTTTGGTTATTTGGTTAAGTTGCTGTCTTCCATGGTTCTCTATTATAACATTTCTATTTTTTCCTAAAAATCAATACATATATATTTGGGAGAGGGATATACTTTGAGACCCTGACAACATTCTATTCTCCCCTAAACTTTTAAATTTTAATATCCATCAGTGAATCTTGCCTACAAGAATTATTACTGTTGAGTTGTAATGGTGATTTTTAATTTCCTTCATTCCATCCATTTGTATCCATTGGAATCCTTCTGTAAGGAAGAGTTATCGCCTTTTCCCATTAATTAATTAATTAGTTAGTGATAACAGTATAGACTAAAACATAATTATTCCATTCTTTGGATTATAACACTACCATTATTTATTTTGCTGCTCAAATCATTTCCCTGTGGACATTCTTTCTGATTGGTTCCTGTGGCCTTTCACATATCCTCATTTTTTTGCTTTATTTTTTTATTTTTAATGCTTCCTTACTTTCTGGCTTGACAAACTGCTCCAGAGTTATCTCATTTCTTCTTTCCTCTAGTCCTGAAAATCAACTACTTCAAGGATTTATGGTTCTTTTATTGGAGAAAGGAATTTATAAACCATGATGTGGGTGGCTAGGTGTTCTCATTGCTACTGGAAGTCACTGCTTCAGTGGGCAGAGCTAGGATATATATATATACTAACACATGAAGACATATCCAGATTTATTTCTGTAGCTATCAATTGATAATAGGTTTATGAAGAAAAACAACTATGACTTCATACTGATCCCTCTGACTCCAATTCAACACCATGGAGATTTTTTTTAGCCTACTGTGGGAAAGTAGTTGATTATGATTACGCTTTCTTGGTGTATTTAGGGCTATTTAGATTTTCTATTTCTTCTTGAGTCAGTTTTGGTATTGGTACCTTGCAAGGAATTTGTCCAGCTCATCTAAATTGTCTAATATCACCATTAAATTTTTCAAAAGATTCTCTCTTATTATGCATGTAATGTTGGTAAGACATGTAGTGATGCCCTTTACCCCTTTTCATTTTTGTCATTTGTGTCTCTCCTCATTTTTTGATCAGCCTGGCTAGAAGTTATCCATTTTATTGAACTCTTCAAGGAACCAACTTTGGTTACACTGATTTTCTCTAGTGTGTGTTTCTTTCCTTTCTCATTGCTGTTTGCTAGTATCTTTAATATTTATTCCTTTTACATACTTTGAGTTTAATCTGCTCTTCTATTTTTTAGTTTCTCAAGGTAGAAGCTTAGATCATTGATTTTAGATCTTTCTTCTGTTTTAAGATAAGCATTCAAAGTTACAAAGTTCCCCTAAAAAACATCTTTGATTACATTCCCAAAATTTTGTTATGTTGTCTTTTCATTTTCATTCAGGTTCAAATATTTTCTAACATGCTTCTGATATCTTCTTTTTTGTTCTGCAGGATCCTTATAAATGTGTGGTTTAACTTCCAAATACTTCGTGATTTTCCAGATACCTTCTTTCCTTGGTTTCTAACTCAATTCTGTTGTAGTCAGCATACATACTCTATAAGTTTTTATTCTTTTAAAGGTATTGAGATTTAATTTATAGCCCAGAATAGGGTCTATTTTGGCAAATGTTAATGTGTACTTGAAAATAATCTGTTTTATGGAATTTGGGCATGTAGCATTCTATAAATGTCAATTAGGTCATGTTGATTGATAGTATTGTTCTACGCTCTTAATAATTTTCTATTTGTTTGATCAGTTACTGATGAATTAGTATTAAAGCCCCAAATAAGATTATGTAGTTCTCTAGTTCCCTTTTCAGTTCTGTCAGGTTTTGCTTCTTGTACTTTATAGATCCATTATTAGGTGTATACACATTTAGGATTATGTCTTATTAATGAGTTGATCTTTTTTTCATTATGAAATATTCCTTTATATGCCTGGCAATATTGCTTACTTTGAAAATTAATTTTTCTGATATTAATATAGTTACTCCAGTTTTCTTCTTATTAGTATTTATATGGTAAATACTATTCCATCCTTTCAACTTATCTGTGTGTTTATATTTAATGTGGTTTCTTATAAACACCACTAGCTGTATCTTGCTTTTTTAAATCACTCCAACAATATCTGCCTTTTTAATTAGAGTCTTTATATCAATTATATTTAATGTAATTATAAATAAAATTATTTTTAAATAAAAGTTTTTCCAGGGGCTTTGGGGAGGGGTAAATGAGAAGCAATTATTTAAGGGGTATAAGCCTTCCTATTGAGGTGGTGAAAGTATTTTGAAATTAGATAGAGATGGTGAATATACAACAACATGAATGAACTAAATATCACTGAATAGTTTGATTTAAAATAGTTAATTTTATGTTATATGAATTACATCTCAATAAAAAATAGGCATTTTCACTGCAAATAATAACAATAACAATAATAATAAAAAACCTATTTATGAGTCTATAATTGGTGAAGCCAAGCTCTGACAATGAGGCAATGGGATATTTATGAGGATCTGTTCTGCCTTTATTAGTGTGGAAGGGGGGTGGTAACAGGAGCTGAAAGCCAATTCATAGAGATTTTAAATTTGCTCATGTTTTAAAACTAACAGTAAAAATGAAAATTTAGTTCTTCTCCTGATTGTACAATTTGCATGTTCTTTGGTTGTACAATGTGCATGTTCACTGAACAATCAAAGCCCATGTCAAGCCACTCAAAACTACAAACCAAATAGGGGGCAGTGAAACCCTGTTAAAATTGAAGAATTTCAGTCTAAACCTACATTGACTGCTACAGTAGCCATAAGCCATGTGTGGCTACTGTTTGCTTGAAATGTCACTAGTCAGAATCAAGATGAGCCATAAATGTCAAATACACACTGGATATTGAAAACTCAATACAAAAAATTTGCCAACTATTTCAGTAATCATTTTATATTGTTTATATGCTGAAATAATAATATTTGAGATATCTTGAATTAAATAAAATATATTAAAATTTAAATATATTTATGATTTTTCTATTTCTTTCCTTTTTCCAATCTGCTCTTTATTTGCTATTTCTTCTTCCCTTTTTATTGAGTATTTTTTAATATTCCATTTATATCTTATATTGGTTTATTACCTAAATCCTCCTTTTTAAAGCAAATGCTGTAGGCTTGACAGTATACATTTTTAATTTCTCACAGTCTCCCTTCAAGTAATAACACTTCATAGGTAATATAAAAACCTTACAACAGAATACTTCCACTTTATCTTTTCACTTCTTTATGCTATTGTTGTCATACATTATACTTCTATAAAACCCACAATGCATTGCTATTTTGCCTCATATAGTCAATTATATTGAAAGAAATTAGCATATTTTAAAAGTTTTATATTTACTCAAACGTTTACCATTTCCAGTGTTCTTCATTCTTTAAATTAGAGTTTTCTTTTGGTACTGCTTCCCTTCTGCATGAAAACTTCTTTCAATGTTTATTATAGTATGAATCTGATAGTGACTATCTCAGCTTTTATTTTTCTGAAAAGTTTTTTGCTGAATATAAACCACAAATTATCTGAAACTCTTGGTTACACTAACATGGATTACTAATTTTGCAGAAATGAGGGAAAGAAAAGTTAATTTTATGGAATAAGGGCATAAAATGTACGAATTACACATATCTTTTTTATCACTCATCCAAATATTGTTGGCCCATCAACAGAGCACTCAACTATAGTCATTAATAATTAAATTCGGTCATCTTTTATACTTTGCCAACTTTCAACCATTTAAAAATTACAGCTTGACAAGTTGCTTCTTTTCATTTTATCAAATTATGTTACTTAATAGTTCATTAAGTTGACTTATAAGTTTAAAATATTTGAACATATGCCATGCAGGCTTCCATTTGAATTCCTGTTCTGGGGACTGCAAGTGTTAGGAATGTGCCTGCACTTGCCATTAGATGAGTGCTCACCCCCAATCCCTCCCTGCTGTGTCTGTCCTCCTGGGAGCCCCCTTCTCTATAGATAATTAACACTGATCCTCTACATCAGCCTCCACAAAGGCACTGCTCTCCCCACAAGGAGGAATCCTAGACCCTTTCATCCAGTGATGGTTAGGTTCAGGTGTCAACTTGGCCAGGTAATGGTGCCCAGTTGTCCGGTTAAGCAAGCATTTGCCCAACCATTACAGCAAGGACATTTTGTGGCTGATTAATAAGCCAGAAGGCTGGTTTATTAAATCATCAGTCAGTTGATTGCATCTGTGGCTGATTACATCCATGATCAACTAAGGGAGTGTCTTCCATAATGAGAGAACCCAATCAGCTGGATTTAATCCAATCAGTTGAAGACTTTCAAGGGAGAAGAGAGAACTTTCACTTCTTCTTCAGCCAGCCAGCCACTCCTGGAGAGCTCATTGACGAACTTCATGGGAGTTGCCAGCTAGGAGCCTGCCCTACAGAAATTGTACTTGTGCATCTCCACAGTTTTGTGAGACACTTTGATAAAATCTCATATTTACAGATATCGCCTGTTGATTCTGTTTCTCTAAAGGACACATTCTTTGCTAATGGACCTGGGATTCAGATTCAACTCTTGAGGTTGCCATTAATACTGATTGCTCCAGCGTCAGTTCACCTCTCTGATCCACATAGGCCAATGGTGTAGCAGCCATTTTTGCCACCAGTGATATTTGAGGCACAAGATGCTGCAAACATGTGCAGGGCTACTCAACATCCTCCAATCCCCTGTGTTAATGTCCTCTGGCCAGTATAACAAATTGCTAAAATGTAGTGACTTAAAACAGCATAAATATGTTCTCTCATAGTTCTAGAGGCCCTAAGTCCAAAATCAGTATCACTGGGCTGAAATCAGGATGTTAGGAAGGTCACTTTTCCTTGGGAGACTCCAGAAGAGAATCCATTCCTTGTCTCTTGCACTTTTTGGTGGTTGCTGCCATTCCTTGGGTTGTGACTGCATCACTCCATTCTCTATCTCCTTGGTCATACTGCTGCCTCCTTTTCTGTGTGTCATCTCTGCCTCCAACTGATAAGGATATTGCATTTTCTGTGTGTCATCTCTGCCTCCAACTGATAAGGATATTATAAATGTGATTGCATTTAGGGCCCACTCCCCATCTCAAGGTCCTTAACTTAATTACATCTGAAAAAGAAAAATTCCTTTTTTCCAAAGAAGGTGACATTTACAGTTTCCAGGGCAGGGTTAGGACCTGATTAGGCCACTTTTCAACTTTCTATACCCCCATCCCCATCCTTGTTCATAGCCACCACTGAAATTATCTCAGCCTGTTTTCCTAGCTCAAAGACTGGAGCCAAAATCTTCTTGACCCTCCCGTAGTTTAAAATCTCTCTCGTGTTCTGCCCCAGAATTAACACTTCCCAGAATGACTGACAATGGAATCAATTATTTTCTTAAAAGTAAAGCCCTACTCCACCCATCAAATGTGGTCTTGCCTTTTGTTTCTAAAAACAAAATAAAATATCTTGACTTTGTAACCAACCCTTGGGAAATAAATGAGTCTTATCCATATTTACTTCTTACAATTCTCTATTATAAAAGCTTTTTGAGTTTTTGTACATTTTCTTTCCCCTGTAAATATCCTAATGTGCCCCTAGTATACAGGTACTTGGAAGACCAGTGTGGAGTCTGGCATTTTTGTCCCTCTTCCACACTCATCACCCTACCTCCTTACAGGAACTAGTTTTTAGGCAGTAAAGATATGCTTGCTTATTCAAAATTCATGATGCAACTTGAAGAGTCTTAGAAAATGGAAGGTTGAAATCCCTTTTCCAAAACCATTGTCTACCACAGTTGATAGTCATAATAATTGCACGTAGGGCAGCAGAGAGGATGCAAAAAAAGAGAGGTGGGCTCTAACTCCAGCTTTGCCATTAACTAACAGTGTGGCCAGAAAGGCGTCACTTCACTCCCAAGGCCTATCTTTCTTCCCTGCTGTTTTAAGTCACTGAGTTTTAGTGGTGCTACTGGTGAAGTGGGGTTACAGACTCAGATTGCTTTGGTTCTTAGGGCATTTCTAGGGCCAGGTGGATGAGGAAGCTAAATGGAATATAAAGAGCTGTGCAAACACTAGCTATTTTCCTTATTAATAACTCTGTGAAATGGATATTATCACCTACTTTTAAAAAGAGAATAGGTGACATGCTTCCCCAATCACACTCTGCTAATGAGCAGCAAAGCCAAGATTCAAACCCAAAACCCAGGTCTGATTCTTCTCTCACCCCGAAGAGACTGCTGATAACTTTTCAGTGTCTGACAGTTAGAAATAGGCATGCTTTCTCTTTTCATTACAGGAAGTTTCTGCTACTTACGATCTGCTGTATATAACTTGAATGCTAAGCATATTAGAACTGTGTGTAACATAAGAAGGCTATGTGTGAGGACCTAAAAGGGCATAAGATGTTTTAATTTTGTTCTGTGATTTCACAGATATTCTTTAGCCTATTTCACAATGTTTACATATTGGTTCTAAAAACATTTATGTAGGAAATAATAATAGTCATAGCAGTAGCAATGACTATTACTATTTTAACAATAGCTACCATTTACTGAATAGTTACTCCGTGTCAGGTTCTATGCTTTATAGGCCTCGAGGTGATAGATGAAAAAAAAAGACATGGTTGATCTAAGCTTTTTGGAGATAGAAACTAAATTGTAGGCTGTCAGAAAATGACCTCCAAATAAGTCTGGAAATAAGTTTTAAAAAGAGTAACTCTTCCAGGTGGGCCACAATGGCTCAGTAGGCAGAGTTCTAACCTGCCATGCCAGAGACCCAAGTTCAATTCCCGGTGCCTACCCATGCAAAAAAAAAAAAAAAAAAAGAGTAACTCTTCCTTGCTATGTCCTAAATATTTGTACTCTTCACCAAGAGCACAAGGACAGATTTTTCAGGATGGGACTGTGTTCAAGAGCAAAGGTTTATAGCAGTATCTCCCTCATCTAAAAGAAAAGGGGAGAGAAGTTTGAGTTGGGGGATTTGAAGTACAAAGCTCCCTGCTATCAGGCCATAGGTGAGACACCTATTCTTTGCTTTTTACCTTTACTCTGTACATAAAGTACTTTTTAAACAAACCCATTGTGAAGAAATACTTGTCATAGTGAAAAGAAGTTTGAAATACTAAAAAACTAACTTAAATCTTATACAGACCGTGAATCCTTTTTTATTCTCTCCAATCTTATCCAGCTATTAATTTGCTTAAAGCCTCTGTTGCAAATATTACACAAAGGAAAACCTTACCCTGACTACCACTGTCACACGATTTAGAATAACTCCCAGCTATTTCACGGAAGTGGTTAGGCAAGGCTCTGTTTGTTCTTAATAATCCCCAGCATTTGGAGAGTTTCTTGGTGTTTACAAAGCACTTGTCCTCTCATTAGAGCCTCACATAGACCTCACAGATGAGGCTAATGAAACTTAGGAAGGTCATGGGACTTGTCCAAGGTCACAGTCACTAAGAAGTAGAACCAGGACTAAGTCTTTCACCCTAGGGGAACTCCCATGATTAAGAAGAAGCAGAGAAGCTTACTTAAGACCTGTTGAGTTGAACAGAAGTCTTCCAATGGCAATTCCCAGAAAAGAAATAAGAATATGAAGCATTATAACTGAGGGATATTATCAAAGGTAATCAAAGAGGTAAGAGTCTTGAAGTCTTCTATGCTGGGTTTGAGTCCCAGCTCTGCCAATGGTTACACAAAGTCCCAGTGCTTGGACATGTGTGGTTCTCATCCATTTACTTCCTTTCTGCCTCACTGGAATGCTTGGACATGTGTGGTTCTCATCCATTTACTTCCTTTCTGCCTCACTGGAATGCCAGCTTCATGAGGACAGAAGCCCTGTCATTCTTGGTCACCACTGAATTTCCAGCAGTCAGCCCAATGCTTGCCTCATGATAGGAGCTTGAGGATAATAAAAACCAGTTTGAAGGATAGTATAGATTAAAGTAAAAAAGTAATGTTACCTTTCTCAATAAATGGCAATTCCCCTGCCTGCCTTTCTCAGTGCTTTGCCGTCTCACTATTTCTGGAAAATGCGTGCTCTGGAAGGTGAAAAAGACAGGAGTGGATGTGTAGGTGATGCTATAATTTCTAAGCTACTTAGACATGATATGACGCAGGGATGAAAGACAGCATTGCTACTGAGACTTGAAAACTGGCATCTCTTTAATTTCTAATGTCCTGCCAACAGAAGTGCCAGCCACTTTAGAGGACTGAATGTCCCATCCATATTGCCCCATCTAGAAATTTTTTTTTTAAGGAAATAAATATTTTTGTTTGCTGGATGTCAATTTAGCAAAAGTAAAAAGAGATTTAGCAAATTCGCTACTCCTTTTATCAGCATAGTCCATGCAAGTCTCCAAGCTTATTGTTCAAGAGTTCTAGCCTGCCATGCTAGATATGTTCAAGATAGATTTTTTTGCATTCAGATTTTCCCTAACCTCCCCCTCTTTATCTTCCAGTTTAGGGATTGGATTTGAAGAACCTAGAGTGTAGTGTCAGACAGACCTCATTCCAATCCTAATTCCACCCCTTACAGGCACTTAACCTTAGAAAATATCCTCTTGATTTCTCCATCCATAGGTGAAATACAGACAAAATGCCTAGAAAAGCCCCTGGCCTATAGCAGGTATCTCATAAATGCCACTTAAGGAATTGTACAGCCCTACAAACATCTGCATTTGCCAGGAACTGTTCTGGACACTGGAGATGTAGAGATGAACAAGACCTTGCCCTTGAGGAGGTTCCTTCT
Organism: Tamandua tetradactyla; assembly: GCF_023851605.1. NCBI lineage: Eukaryota > Metazoa > Chordata > Mammalia > Pilosa > Myrmecophagidae > Tamandua > Tamandua tetradactyla. The sequence continues at coordinate 165,822,314 of NC_135328.1, forward strand.
GGAGAGGGAAACAATGTATCGACTACTACCCATGATGCGGGAGTCCAAAGGAAATGGACCCAACATAGTTGAAAGAGCTAGGAAAAAAGTCCTTTCCTGGAGAAAGTAATGCCTGAGCTGGCTCTATAAGGGTGAGAAAGATTTGGCCAAGTCCAGAAAAGTAGAAATGTTATTCTTGGCAGAGATAAGAACATACCAAAGTCAGAGATCCAAAATAGCACAGTGTAGGTGAGAACCAAAGCAAACTGTGTCAGCTGGTGAGTGGTGAGAGATGAAGTTAGAAAGGTAGGCAAGGCCCAGTGATGGAGCAAGTTGGTGCCATGTCAGAAGAGTGATTGTCAGAGTTGTATTTAGGAGGATCTCTTGGGCTCTGGTAGAAGAAAAGTTAAGAGGCCTTCTCCTATGGTTCTGTTGCTTAGGTCGCTAGGAAGCTCAGAATCAAATGTGCAGCAGATACACACATACACCCACACACACCTACTTTTTTTTTGCACACTACAGGAAACTACAATTAGTATGTAATTTACTAGCGTTATTTCTGGCTTTCATTTTTTTCTGTCCTTAGGTATCAATCAGAGTTCTATCAGGAAATAGGTGGTACACTTGAATTAGAGAAATCCAAGATTTTATCTACAGTGGGACTATTTGCAAAAGTGGCTGGAGGTAGTGGAACCAGGGTCAATAAAAGTGGAATTCATTAGTCCGAATTCTGAAGGAAGGAGAAGTTACCTGCCCAAAAGAGAGCCTTGCTGAGATCAGCCTCAGAGAACTAGAGTTACTCCATAAAGAATACAGTCTGCCGGTAGCAACTTCACAGAGAGACAACTGGGAAATAAAAACTCAACCTCACTCTCCTTCCTCCTGCTCATCTCTTGCTGGTGGTCCCCATGGCCAAACCCAGTGGGGATCTAGAGGGGAGGAGCACCTCTTGATGTAGGCCACACAGGTTCACGTCCCAGTGCAGAGAGCAGGGCAGAGCAGGGTGGAGAGCAGAAGCCCAGCAAACCTCTTCATCATCATTTCCTCATTTATTTTTCATACCTGGTACTCACTGTTTTGATTAAAACATCTTAACCAAACAAAAAGGAAGATTAAGCCTAACTTTTTTAGAATAAAAAAAGGAATAAGCACCCCCAAAAAAGGAGTAGAAGCAGAGTTTCCAGGCCATTCCACCAAGGTGCTCTGAGTCCTCCAGATTGTGTGATCTGTGTGCAACAATCAGTTGAGTCACCCTGAGCTGTCGTAGAAGGCTGAGCCACCATGGAATCAGCCCTGTGCATATATTCTTCTGATCACTCAGCACACCACATAAACTCCCCGCAGGCTCCTTATCTCAAGGGCTTTCCAAGGACATACTTGCAGCAGGAGTCATCCTGGCACAAGTGCTTCTGACAGATGTTGCAGACTCACATGCAGAAGGGAGGCCCAGATGGAGTATTGGAGGGAGTAGAGCAAACCCAGGAGGGTACACAAGCTCCTCCTTTCACATGGAGAACACATCAGATAATTCTGTGCACATGTTGAGAACATCATCTTTCCTCCCAGCACCCCCACTGACTTCAGGAGTATTTAGATGCAGTTACTCAATGCCAGAGCTGGAAGAGACCCTGGAGGCCAAGTAGTGCAGACCCTTTGTAATATAAACACACAAGCTAGGGGCCAGAGAGGTAATAGCACATCACAGCCAGAGACTGAGTATCTACTCTCTTCCAGCAATGTGCCATGTGCTCTATTCATTCATTTACTCTGCTATTCATCAAGGGTCTGCTGAGCATCTGTTCTTTGCCATGCTAAGATAGAGATGCAACAGGGAACAAGGAGGACATTATCCGATCTTCCTGGAGTCTACAGAATAAGATTTAAAAAAAATTTTTAAATTGTATACAAAACAAAGAAAAAAACAATAATTTTCAAAGCACACTTCAACAAATAGTTACAGAACAGATCCCAGAGTTTGTCCTATTCTAACATTCCACCACCTCAGATTTTTCCTTCTAGCTACTCCAAAACACTGGGGACTAGAAGGAATATTAATACAGTAATTCAGCAGTCATACTCATTCTTTTAAATCCCATTTTCTCTGTAATAACTCCACCTTCTCCTTTAATCATTTCCCAAATTATAGGAATCTTTGGGCAATGCCCATTTTGACTTTTTCATGTTGAGAAGGGGTGTCGACACTAAAGAATAAGGGGATGCAATCAATTGATAATCGTGGAGAGGCTGGTCCCTTTGAGTTTCAAGATTTATGTGACCTAGAAATCCTCTGGAGATTATATGCTCCAGGAAGACAAACTTAGTGCCTGAAACCTTTATAGAGCCTCAGTTCAAGCCCTAGGTTTTCTTAAGAGTCAGCAGGACTGATGTTGGGTAGGGGTTAGCAAACCATAGAAATTAGCACTATCTAACTGAAACTTGCATAAGAGTAGCCTTCAGAATAGCCTCTTGACTCTATTTGACTTCTCTTAGCCACTGATACCTTATTTTATTACACATCTTTCCCACTTTTGGTCCAAAGGCATTGTCGATTGCACAGTGTCAGGGCCTGACTCATCCTGGGGAGTCATGCCCTGCATTGTATGGGAGACCTTCATCCCTGGATGAAATGTCCCATGTAGTGGGGAGGGTAATGATCTTCCTTGCAAAGCTGGAAATAGAGAGAGAGTCCATCTCTGAGCAACAAAAGAGGTTTCCTGGAAGCAACTCTTAGGACTCATTCTAGGTAGTCTTAGCTTCTCTATTGCAAAAATAAGTTTCATAAGGGCAGGCCTCAAAATCAAAGGGTTGGCTTATTTTCTTGAGAGTCCCCAGTGGTTGAGAGGGTACCTGAGGTTTCCCAGATGGGAAAGTTTAATAGTTTTAACTATTAAAATCTCTATCTATCTATCTATCTATCTATCTATCTATCTATCTATCTATCTATCTATTCCCCTTTGGACCCTCAAGGAACTATACCAATACTCTTCAATTATCAGCCCACCATTGTCTGGAATGCATCCTGGAATTACTTTATGTTAAACAGAACTACAAGGCCTCATTCCCATTCTGGACTTCAGGAGTTTGGGTTGTTTAAACGAGCTATCCAGACAAGTTGATTTAGATTGGGTGTTATATAAAATTTAGGTTCTAGACAAAATATTCAATAACTGTTATTACCAGTATATTACACATAGTAAGTATATAATCAATAGTCGTTATTGATTATATACCTCTCTGCTTTTAGTCTCATATAGTAGGTGAAGGTCTAGAGTACATACACTATCATCTTTCACCCTGCATTCTAATTTACTGAAGACCCAGCCAGATTGGCTTCGTTTTAAACTCTAATTGAGGCCTGATCTCTTTTTCAGTTACTTTAACTGTTATTGTATATAGCTATGCTAACTTTCAGGACTGCAGCACTCCATTTCTGGGTCTGTCACAGAGTTACTAAAGTTTCAGAGAAATACCAGTTGATATACATAAAGCTCAATGTCTCAGAATCTAAAAATACATTTATAACTTCCAACTAAGTGTGGCTGCTATAACAGCTTACAATCTAGGCTACCATTTTCTTATAAATATTTTCTGAGAGAGACCTTAGCATATTTGTTCATTTATTTCTGGCTTATTTTGCACAATGCATTGTCCCCAAGGTTTAGTCAGTTTGTTGTTCACCCTCCTTTTTGTAGCTGCACCATATTCCATCATATAAATGTACCACCATTCGCAGTGTGTTTCTTCATCATCGTATCCTTAGACTCCTTCCATTTATTGGGAATCTTTAATAATATCCAAAATAACCAAACCACCTCTTACAGCACCCACACTTGGCATACAATCAGCAGCACTCTCAATTTTAGAATTGAATAATAGGCTTTATAGACATCATCACTAATCTTTCCCACAACCCTGCAAGGTGAGGCCAGTTCTGGGAAACTTGAAAGTGACTGAGCCCCCTCACAAACACCATCCCTTTTTAAGTACCTGAAAATAAAGAAAATAAGGTTGTCCTCGGTAAGCCAAATACAAACACTTCATGAAGTATTGCAGAGATGTGGACTGTCATGTGAAGGTGGTAGAAAAGACCCCAGCCCTGGAGGACTTGATGGCAACCTAGCGGGAGATACGATATTTCCAGAGAAAAAGAACGCATCCATCCATCTGAAGGGGTTTGGGTCAGTCATAGAGACACAGAAAATAGACAATGGAGATTTTGTTTAGGAAAAGGTCAGAATACAGCACCTCAACTCTGTTGTAGGTTTTTTCCATTTTCCTTGAAGGAAATGAGAGAGGTGGAGTCTGTTTGCTTCAACTTCAGGAAAAAATGAATTTTCTTTTCAAATTGGCCCCCAGGTAATTAATTGATTCCATCAAACAGGGTTGGACTTAGCATTTGGCAGGCCCTGTGCTGTGACCCACACTGCCTTATAATACAGGCTCACTTTGGAGGGGCAGTCTCAGTGCTGCCCATGACAGAGGCACATTCACCAAAAAAATGTCAAGTAAGGAAGAACAGGGGCCTTTGCAACAAAAAACTTAGTTCAAGCCCTGGCTCCACCAGTTACCATGAGAGGTCTCAGTTCTCTTATTTGTAAAATGGGAATGATTATAACCCTTGCTGGAATTCTAAGAGGTAGACAGATATAAATAAAATTGTTTAACTAAATACCTTACATACAGTAAGTATTCAATAACCGTTATTACCAGTATATTACACATAGTAAGTATATAATCAATACTTGTTATTGCTATTAATAATAAGCAGCCAGTTTCATGGCTCACTTTGTTCCCAAAAGTAAAGTTATGAAGTAGTTTGTTGGATATACATTATTTCAAATAAAATGTTTGTCATGTCACCTTTCTGATTCTAAAAGAGAATTTACATTACTCATTTTAAAAGGAGAAAATGTAGAAAGAATAAATAGAAAAATTGTAAATACCCATGAACTCACAATCCAGAAATAATTACTGTTAACATGTTGGTGCATTTTTTTTCCAATTGCTTTTCCTCGTGTAAGTCTGTGTGTGTAGAGATAGAGATCATTTTTACAGAAATGAGATCACACTTTATATATATGGCCATTGTCCAAGGAAGATGTTTCTATAGTGCTCTACCTGCATATGCAGCATAATTTACGTGACCGTTCATCTATTGTTAGGTTTTTCAGAGATTTTTCTAATGTTTTTGTGCTTATAAATCATGCTATAAAGGGAATCTTTGTATAGAAATATTCTCCACACCTCTCAAACTTTCCTTAGGAGAAAATTCTCTTGGTGGAATTTTTAGATCAAAGGATATAAAAATCCCTTAAGTCCATAATACATTTTCGCAAATTAATTTCTAATAAGCAGAATGTGGGCTCCCATTTTTTAAATCTTTCACTTCATAAGTGAAAATATATTGTTTCTATTTTCATTACAAGTAATCTTGATAGCTATTGTTGGTTCTTTTCCTAAGAATTATGTGTTCACACCTTTGGCCCGTTTTTCTGCTAGATTCAGTGATTTTCTTATAATTATGCATGAGCTCTTTATATAATAAAAATATTTTTCAAATGTTGTCACATCTGTGGCAAATAAAGTTCACAGTTTATTGTTTGCCTTTTAATTTTTAATGATATTTTGACCAGAAGTTTGAAATTTTATATAGTTTGAGAACTTAATATAAATTATAATTAACACAGCTCTTACATTTGCATTTGCAGCCAACTCAAACTCTAAAACTCTTAAACCTCAACAATATTCATGGAAACTCAGTAGAGTTCACTACATTTACTTAAGCTAACAGTATAAAGTATAAATAATTTTGTACATTGACGATTTGCTGAAACTGGGTTGATGGATGCACAGAGATTTGTTGTTCTATTCTCCATTTTGTTAATGTTTTTAAAATTTCCCATAATAAAAAGTACAAAACATTAATTTGTAGTCTTTATTCCTTAATTAGGCATACAAGTCCCTATATTTGTTTCTGCTGACTTTTAATCTCCATGGACATTCATTGTTAATTTGTGATCTTGAACAAATTTTGAGATTTCTGTAAGCTTTGGTTGCCACCATGGGAAAAAAAAGTTAAAAATACACCAAACTTGTAGGATTATTAAAAGGAACAAATGAGATAACACACGCCTACAATGTAACATGGTGCCTGGTACATGGTAAGTGCTCAATAAAGGATTTCTTTTATAACTATGACATTTATTCTAACTTCAATATTATTCTTGCAGATTTTATTCCAGCGAGAAACAGAAGTTGATCCTCATTGATTAAGTAAAAGAGAAATTTATTTCAACGACATTAGACAGGATAGAGGACAAGCTCAAAGGCAAGCTCTAGGCCATCCTATCTAACAGCTGAAACCTATTATTGCTGCTGCAGTGCCACTGGTACTGAGTGAAAACTGCCCCTTCTGCCATCACCATAACAATACTATTTCTGCCCCGAAGCTGGATGCCCTGCAACCACATTGACAACCAAATGGATTCTGATAAGGTTCTGCTTCCTTGAATTGCTCCTATGAGTAACGCTGACTTAAGAAACCTTGAGAAGGCAGACACAGAAAGCTGAAAATTCTCCAAATAGGAGCTCAAAAACTACTGATAGGCAGAATCAATATTTTCCTGTGCAATGCCCTCCTTGGTTGCCCAAATTTCTTTCCCACTTCAATTTGAAAATAACAGCAAAAATAATCATTACAAGAACAAAAATCTCACTCCTAACACGAGACTCTCCATGCATAAAAGTGTGTTTGATCTCTCATAAAAGGAGGACAAACCAAAATCTTGCCAGTGATTGCACTTAGCAACAAGTCCAGAATCTCTGGTAATGCTCCTCCTCCAGCTCCAAAGCAATTTTATCTTAATATTCTGTAGGCTATGGGCTAAATTGTAAAGTTCACCATCATGACCAAATCCAAGTAAAATAGTAAGGGAACAAAGGAAGAAAAGGGAAAGTTTCTTAAAATATAACACAGTAAAGAATATATAGATTGAGAGTGACATGGACAGGGGTGAACCAAAATGGCAGCATACCACACTGCAGGGTTCCATTGTGCCACAGAATCTTTGAATAATTTGCAGAAACTGGCAAAGCCATCTGCCTCAGAGCTCTGGAAAACAGTTAGATGGTACAGTAACAGGTCAAGTGCTAAATCAAGAAAACACAGCTTAAAAAAAAAGATAGGAGACACTTCATAGTGCCATTGCTGGTACCTTCCCAACACCTTCCCTGGCACAGTGCCAAGCCACCCTGCACTCTCACTGTGGGGCTCCTTCCCTGACTAGAGCGTGGAGAGTAACCCCTATGTGTATACTGGGATGCCTTTAAGTTGGTGCCAATCTATTAGGTGCACCCTTAAAGACTGAACCAGGACATCTCTCTTGGGCCCCTTCCTCAAATTTGCCCAGTAGGTGGAAGCAGTTTGTTGACAGATAAAGCAGTGTAAAAACCAATCAAATTAAAGCAGCCTGGGACAAAGGACAACCAGTGTTTTAGTTTGCTAATGCTGCTGAGATGCAATATACCAGAACTGGGTAGGCTTTTATAAAGGGATTCATTAAGTTAAAGGCTTAGAGTTCTACACAGGCAAGGAAGACAATCTCTATATTAGGTGCTAATCCTAAAGAACACTTAGGGAAATATATAAGATTCCAAAAGTGTTCCATGCACTAGTATAACTTTCCAGAAACCTACAACCTCCAGAAAGGTCCCCGGATCAGATAAGTCCTGAAACCTAGAGGGCCCAGCCTCTCCAGAACATCAGATAGTTCATCTCCCTATCACATATTAGTGAACAGACCCTTCCAACATGAAAAAGTTAGAATGGCCACAGTCCAAATACCCCTAAAGAGAGGGAAAGAAAGATCAAAGGTGATGGTGGCATTATACAGAAAAGATAAGATTTAACAAATAAATATGGTTGCTGAATCATTAAATTGATATCTCTTTTAGTCTCCAGTACCTTAGAACAACTAGAAGTAAAAATAAAAAATTGTAACCTATATCAAACTCTGAAATATGTTCTACAACTAATTGTGGTGCTGTGCTTTGAAGTGTATTGCTTTTTTGTATGTATGTTATTTTACAAAAAAAAAGATAAAGAAAATGTTGACAGTAGTGATAAAAAAATATTTAAGCCTTCTAGCCTCCTACATTCTGGAGCAGCTAAAAGGAAAAAATCTGAGAGAATCATATGGTAGTCCATGACAAACTCTGGGACCTGTCCTGTAACTACTTATTGTAGAGTGCTTTGAAAACTACTGCTTTTTTATTTCTTTGCTTTATATATGTGTTGTACTATATAATAAAAAAAGTTAAAAAAAAAAAAAAAGCTTACAGTTCTAAGGCCATAAAAACATCCAAACTAAGGAATCTGGAAAAAGATACCTTGACTCAAGGAAGGCCTGTGACATCTGAACACCTCTGTTAACTGGAAAGCAACCTGGATGGCATCTTCTGATTCTTTGACTTCTGATTTCAAGCAGCTTCCCTAAGGATATTTTCTTTCTGCATCTCCAAATGTCTCTGTGTCAGCTCTGTGCTTCTTTTTCCAAAATAGCTCCCTCTCAGAGGAGTCCAGCAGGCAGATTAAGAATCATCTTGAATGGGCAGAGAAATGTCTCCATGGAAACCACCTAATCAAAAAGTCCCACCCAACTGTAGGACTTTTTTTGACATCTCCATGGAAACAACTTAATCAAAAAGATCTCACCAAAAAATAGATCTTCCCCCAAAAGATTGGATTAGGAAAAGACATGGATTTTCTGAGGTACATAACAGTTTTAAACCAGCACATTCCACCCTCTGGGTGCTAAAAAGATATATTCTTTCCATGTGCAAAATACATTCATTCCATCTCAATATCACAAAAGCCTTAAACCAATCCAGTAACAATACAAAGACAATACAAAATCTTATCAAAGTCAGTTACAGGCATTGTCTGTCCTAAGGCAAAATTCTCCTCTGACTCTGGACCTGTAAAATTCAGAACCAGTTTTCTGCTGCCAATATACAAAGGAAGGAGAGACATAGAATAAATGTTCCCATTGTTTTAATTGGAACATTATCTCAGCCTTAGAACTAAAAACTAGCAACTTATTAAATTCCCCCTTTTAAAAGGCATTCTGTTTCTGGTATATTGCATTCTGGCAGCTGGCAAACTAGAACAGATTTTGGTACCAGAGGAGTGGGGTGCTGCTGCAGTTTGTAAATACCAAACATGTTGGAACAGTTTTCTAAATGGATAAGGGGAAGATTCTGGAAGAGTTGTGAGGAGTTTGATAGAGAAGGCCTAGAATGTTTTAAGGAGACTGTTGGTAGAAATGTGGACTCTGAATATACTTCTGACAAGGCTCTAGATAGACATGAAGCATGTTTTATTGCAAAGGAAGACGATCCTTTTTTAAAAATAGCAGACAATCTAGCAAAATTGACTAGTGGCTTTGGCTGGAAGGCAGATTTTAAAAGCCATGAACTTGGATATTTAGCAGAAGAGATTTAAATTAAATGTGGACTTTGGGAAGATGGTTGATAGAGTGGCTCAAGATTAGCCCTGCTCCACAGAAAAATTGGAGAAAGGAAAGGAGGGCAACTGAGGCAGTGATTTAGGAGTGTGGCTGACCTGGAAGATCCTTCTGCATCACATGTGATAGCCCTGGTTGCGGAGGCTGAGGAACTAAAAGGCAGAAGGCTGGAGCCTGGAATGTAGCTATGGAGCCATGGAGACCAAGGGAGTGCATGGACTGGAGAAAAGGAATAGGAAGTAAATCAGGGTACGCTACCCTCACAAGTGCAGCACCATGACTGGCGACTCACCTCACACCCCAAAGCACCTGATTCCCATCACTCTCTCCCATTCCCCACACTCCAGGCACCTCCACCCCACCAGGCCCAGTGCATTTGCCTGCCCCAAACCCCCACCCCAAGTGCAGCCCAAACCACCTCTCCTGCACACCTCCTGAACCTTCCCTGTTCCCTGAAGTCTGTTGCCAGTGCATAAAGTTGCAGGCACTAACCTCCATACCTAGACTACCCCTGGCCCTTTCCCATAGTGTTGCACAGCCTCACCTTGCCCTCCCTGAGCTCAGAGCTTCCCTTTATAGGACTCCCAGGCCCATGCATGTGCACGGACCATGAATCACATCATTCAGCTCTGGGAACCACACTTTACAGCAGTCCTAGAAAAATACATGCACAGAGCCTTCAGCCTCACTTCCCAGCTCTGAGAAAGTGCTGACCTGTGCAGCTGGGTCACATCTGCCTTCAATCCATGAAGACATAATGCTGACCTGCTACCCCAGCTCTATGCATGCACGCAAAGGGCCCCAGGCCTTAGACCAGCACACACCAGGGTTACATATCCCCAGACCAGTGCACCCATGCAGCTACATCCTTCCTGGCCGCTCAGCACCCGGGTCCACAAACATCAGCATAATACCGCCAACCTGTGCCCATACCTGCCCTGAAATAAGTCACCATACTGGATGCTCCACCCCATGCCCTGCTCCCTGCTGTACAACCATCCCTCAAACACAAGGCCTTAGACTACTGAAAGAAATCAACTCCCAAAGTAAATCAATCAGAATATTTACATGTGATGAAGACAGCAGAAGATCACTAAGCATATCACAATGCAGACAGATATAGCCCTGCATAATGACCAAATTAAAAGACCAGAGGAGACATACACATTGGAACTACTAATCAAAGATATTCAGACAACTCTACTTAATAAAATAAGTGGGATAGCAAATGACATAAAGAAGATCAAGAAGACAGTAGAAGAGCACAAACAGGAATTTGAAAGAATAGAAAAATTTCAGAAATCACGGAGATTAAAGACCATGTTGACAAAATAAAAAACATACTGGAGGCACAAAACACCATATTTAAAGAGACAGAAGAAAGAATAAGTGATATAGAGGTCAGGATAATTGATTTTGAAGACTCAAAACAGCAAACAGCAAAAAAGATGGAAAAAATTGAATGGGAACTCAGGGAAATGATAGACAAAACAAAGCACACAAATATAAGAATCACTGGTGTCCCAGAAGGAGAAGAGAGAAGTAAAGGGCTAGGAACAGTAGTTGAGGATATATTGGGGGAAAACTTCCCAATCCTCATAAAAGACATAAATATACAAGTCAAAGAAGCCCAAAGAATTCCATCAGAATAAATCCAAATAGGCCTTCCCCAAGGCACACACTATTCAGTCTGTCAAATGTTGACGAGAAGCAGAAAATCCTGAAAGCAGCAAGAGAAAAACAATCTACTATATACAAGGGAAATCAAATAAGACTGAATTCAGACAACTCATCCAACACCCTGGAGGCGAGAAAGCAGTGGTATGATAAATTCAAGAACCTGAAAGAGAAAGACTTCCAGCCAAGAATTCTGTACCCAGCAAACTTGTCCTTCAAAATTGAGGGAGAGGCTAAAGTTTTCACAGACAAAGAAGTCCTGAAAGAAATTGTCAACAAGAGACCAGTCCTACACAAAATACTAAATGGAGTTCTGTTGGCTAAATTAAAAAAAAAAAAAACAGGGGAGAGAGGTCTGGAGAAGGGCACAGAATTGAAGAATACCACTAAGGGTAATTTAAAGACTACAAAGAGAAAGAGGGAAAAGAATATATAGATCTGACAAATAAAATAAAAAAAAGATAAGCTGGTGGAATTAAGAAACGCTTGTTCAGTAATAACTTTGAATGTTAACACACTAAACTTACCAATTAAAAGGTACAGATTGGCAGAATGGATTAAGAAACACAATCCACCTATATGCTGCTTACAAGATACTCATCTTAGACACAAGGATACAAATAGATTGAAAGTGAAAGGATGGAAAAAGATTTTTCCATCCAAGCTGTAACCAAAAGAAAGCAAGAGTAGCTATACTAATATTTGACAAAATAGACTTTAAATGTAAAGACATCATAAGAGACAAAGAAGGACACTATATACTAATTGAAGGGTCAATTCCCCCAAGAAGATGTAACAATCATAAATGTTTATGCTCCCAATCAAGGAACTCCAAAGTACATGAGACAGACATTCACAAAACTGAAGGGAGTGGTAGACGTTTCAACAATAATAGTAGGAGACTTCAGTACACCACTCTCCTCTATAGACACAACAACCAGAAAGAAAATCACCAAGGAAATAGAGAAGTTAAATAACTTGATAAATGAATTAGACCTAACAGACACATATAGGTCATTGCACACCAAAGCACAAAGTTTTGCATTTTTCTTTAGTGCTCATGGAACATTCTCCAGGCTAGATCACATGCTGGGGCACAAAGCAGGTCTTTATACATTTAAAAATATTGAAATTATTTAAAGCACTTTCTCTGATCACCATGGGATGAAGCTGGATCTCAATAACCACCAAAGAATGAGAACATTCACAAATTTATGAAGATTAAATAACACATTCTTAAACAACCAGTGGGTCAAAGAAGAAATTCCTAAAGAAATCAGTAGCTATCTGAAGATGAATGAAAATGAGAATACAACTTTTCAGAACTTATGGGATACAGCAAAGGCTGTGCTGAGAGGGAAATTTATTGCCTTAAATGCCTATATTAAAAAACAAGAAAGAGCAAAAATTGAAGACTTACAGAAAATCTGGGGGAACTTCAGAAAGAAGAGCAAACAAACTCCAACACAATAGGGGAAGAGAAATAGCAAAGAGTAAAGCAGAGATAAATGAATGGGAGAACAAAAGAACAATAGAAACAATCAATAAAACCAAAAGTTGGCTCTTTGAGAAAAATCAACAAAATTGATGGGCCACTAGCAAGACTGACAAAGAAAAAAAGAGAGAGGATGCAAATAAACAAAATCAGAAATGAAATAGAATGCATTACAACAGACCTTGAAGAAATAAAAGAAATCATAAGAGAATACTATGAACAACTATATGCCAACAAACTAGATGACTTAAATGAAATGTGTAAATTCCTGGAGACACACAAACAAGCTATACTGACTCAGGAAGAAATAGAAGATCTCAACAAACCAATCACAAGAAAACAGATTCAAACAGTCATCAAAAATCTTCCTACAAAGAAAAGCCCAGGACAACTGGCATCACAGGGTAATTTTGTCAAACATTCCAGAAAGAACTAATACCAACCTTGCTCAAACTTTTCCAACAAGTTGAGAAAAAAAGGAACTCTACCTAACTTATTTTATAAAGCTAATATTATTTTAATACCAAAACAGGGTTAAGATGTTATAAGAAAGGATAACTACAGGCCAATCTCCCTAATGAACATAGATGCAAAAATTCTCAATAAAATATTAACAAATCGAATCCAACAGCACATTAAAATAATTATACACTATGACCAAGTTGAGTTTATACCAGGAATGCAAAAGTAAATGAACTAATGTAATACAGCACAATAACAAATCAAAAGGAAAAAAAATCGCATGATCATCTTGATTGATGCTGAAAAAACATTCGATAAAATTCAGCATCATTTTCTGATAAAAACACTACAAAAGACAGGAATCAAAGGTAACTACCTCAACATGAGAGAGGAAATATGTGAAAAACTGATAGCTGCATTGTACTCAATGGAGAGAGACTGAAAGCTTAAGAACAGGTACAAGGCAAGGATGCCCACTGTCACCACTATTACTCAACATTGTGTTAGAAGTTCTAGCTGGAGCAATCAGGTAGGACAAAGAAATAAAAGACATCCAAATTGTAAAGGAAGAAGTAAAACTCTCATTATTTGCAGATGATATGATACTATACTTGGAAGATCCTGAGAAATCTACAGCAAAGTTACTACACCTAATAAATAAGTTTAGCAAGGTGGTGGGATATAAAATTAATACGTAAAAATCAATAACATTTCTATACACTAGCAGTGACCTAGCTGAGGAGTCAGTTAAGAAAAAAATTCCATTCAAAATGGCAACTAAAAGAATCAAATACTTAGGAATGAATTTAACTAGGGATGTAAAGGACTTGTACACAGAAAACTTCATAACATTGCTAAAAGAAATCAAAGAAGACCTAAGCAGGTGGAAAGACATTACCTGCTCATGGACAGGAAGGCTAAATAAAGTTAGGAAGTCAATTCTCCCCAAATTGATCTACAGATTGAAGACAGTATCAATCAAAATTCCAGCACCCTGTTTTGAAGATTTGAAAAAGTAACAACCAAATTCATCTGGAAGGGAAAGAGATCCCAAATAGCTAAAAGCATCCTAAGAAAAAGAAGAACGAAGTGGGAGGATTAACATTCCCTGACTTTAAAACCTACTATCAAGCCATAATGGTCAAAACAGCATTTTACTGGCACAAAGAAACATTGACCAATGAAATCAAATTGAGAATGCAGAAAAAGACTACCAAATCTATGGTGAACTGATTTTTGACAAGGCCCCCAAGTTCTCTGAACTGGGACAAAATAATCTTTTCAATAATTTGGCATGGAGGAACTAAATATCAATAGCCAAGAGAATGAAAGAGGACCCCTGTCTTACACTCTACACAAAAATTAACTCAAAGTGGATCAAACACCTAAATATAAGAATTAGCACCATAAAGCTTCTAGAAGAATATGTAGGGAAACATCTTCAAGGACTAGTAATAGGAGGTAACTTCTTAAACTTTGCACCCAAAGCACAAACAACAAAAGAAAAAATACATAAATGGGAACTCAAAATCAAATGCTTCTGCATCTCAAAAGACTTTGTCAAAACAGTGAAGAGGCAGCCAACTCAATGAGAGAAAATATTTGGAAATATCAGACAAAGGTTTGATGTCCTGTATATACAAAGAAATCATACAACTCAACAAAAAAATGAACAAACAATCCAATTTTAACATGGGCTAAAGATATGATGAATAGGTATTTTTCTGAAGAGCAAATACAGATGGCTCATAAGCAGAGATGCTCTTTTTCATTGGCTATAAGGGAAATGCAAATCAAGACTACAATGAGATACCATCTCACACCTATAAGAATGGCAGCTATTAAACAAACAGGAAACTATAAATGTTGGAGAGGATGTGGAGAAACTGGGACACGTATGCACCACTGGGGGGAATGTACAATGGTGCAGCCACTATGGAAGATGGTTTTGCAATTCCTTAGGAAACTAAATATCAGGTTGTCCTATGACCCAATAATAGCACTACTTGGTATATACTCAGAAGAGCTGAAAGCAATGACACAAACAGACACTTGCATACATAACAGCATTATCCACAATTGCCAAAAGATGGAAACAAACCAAATGCCCATCAACAGACGAGTGGACCAACAAAATGTGGTGTATACATACAATGGAATATTATGCAGCACTAAGACAAAATGATGTCCTGAAGCACATAGCAGGATGGATGAGCCTTGAGAATATAATGCTGAGGGAAATTAGCCAGACACAAAAGGACAGATACTGTATGATTTCACTTTTATGGCCAGCATAAAAGTATAATCAGAAGCTTATAATACAGAATATAGGGGACTTAGAGATACATAGACGCTAGAGCTGGGTGAACTGATAGCTAATGAGGTTGAACTCCAATGGAAGGGAATAGATAGGAATGACGGTGATTCTCTAGTGGTTCTAGAAGTAATATTACCATATTGAAGATGAACAAGAATGAAAGGGGTTGTATAGACCAATGTGCCCCACTGACTTACACTAGAAATATGAATGAATTCTCATAAGAATTACTTCAAAGATATGATTCTTGTATACAGAGTGTTTAAGTGCAGGTAACAGGGGCTAAACTGCTATTGCACGCTATGAACTATGTTCAAAAGAAAACCATCAGTACTACCACAGCAACAATAGAGGTAAATAATGGGTGAGGGACAAGAGTTAAGAGGAGGCTTAGATTTCTTATTTTGTGAGGGTGTGTTTATTGGTTTTCTGAGTCTTGGGAGTAACGAAATCGTCTAAAATTGAGAATATTGATGGACCATGAATTCAGGCCCTCTCTATATTGCCCAATGAATGCAGGTGGCTGAAGGATGCTGGAGAAGTAGATTGGCAAATGATGGTGTATACTTATGAATGAAGATTTTGCTCCTACAAAAAGGAACAATGTCATGAGGCATGTAATGGTGTGGATGAACATGTGGGACATTTGGTGAGACAAAATAAGCCAGGAACAAAAAAACAATGGTATGGTCTCCTTTAGAAAATGCTTATAAGAAAACAGGGGCCTAGATTGTAAACTTTCAGAGCCACATTAAGTCTGGAGTGGTAATTATTATTCCTGGTTTTTGAAAGGTTGTTCTATACATATATATATAACCTGATATTTAGAGATAAGAATGAAGCCAACAGATGGGGTTAAAGTAATTCAGCACATAGGGGTAAGTAAGAATGTGTCTATATTTTAGAACCATACATACTCTTTGAGATCAATGGAAGAAAGGTTTATTTGGTCTGGAACTGAAATTTTCTGAAGTGCATAATCTAATTCAACCTACTGTATAGTTCATTTGAACAACTGAAACACAGTAAGCACAGAACAAGAAAGAGGTCCTTTAAACCTATATAGATTATTGTAATGCCTGGAAACATCCTAACATGTATTAAGCAGATAATCAAAAAGTATTGGCAATGTCCCCTGAAGGAGGGGCAAAAGACAATGGAATTATTAAACTTTACCATCAGGGAATTCCCTGATACTGTGTCAAACCTTAGGGATACCCAAATCAATAGGCCATGCCCTTGATCATGTGGCTTACTCTTGTGAAGCTTACATAGGTAGTGGAGAAGACTCAACTACCTTAGGCATGCTTAAGGGTTACTTCTGGAAGACCTCTGTTGTTGCTCAGATGTGGCCTCAGTCTCTCTAAGCCCAACTCTGCAAGTGAAATCATTGCCCTCTCCAAAATGTGGGACATGACATCCAGAGGTGAAATTCTCCCTGGTGATGTGGGAGAGGACTCCCAGGGATGAATCCAGACCTGGCACCATGGGATCAATAATTCCATCCTGACCAAAAGAAGAAGAATTAGTAAAGTATCAGTGGCAGAGAGAGTTCAAATACAGTCAAAAGGCTACTCTGGAGGTTGCTCTTATGCAAGCTTCAGGTAGACCTTATTACCTATCATAACCTGACAACCCCCAACCAGGACCATTCCAGCCAATCCTAAATAACACCCACGGTAATATATAAGATTCCACAAGGGTTCCAGGCACTAGAGTAACTTTCCAGAAATCTACAACCTCCAGATGGGTACCTGGTCCATATAAGTCCTGAAACCTAGTCCAGACTCTCCAGAACATCAGATAGTTATATCTCCCTACCCCATATTAGTGACAGACCCTTCCAATAGCAAAAATTTAGAATTACCATAGCCCAAACAACCCCAAAGAGAGGTATGGAAAGATCAAAGATGATGGTGGAATTATACATAGAAGACAGGACTTAAAAAATGAATATGATTTCTAAATGTTGTGTTAATTTCTTAAAAAAAATGAATATGAATGCTGAATCATTAAATTGATATCTCTTTTAGTCTCCAATATTTTAGAGCAGCTAGAAGTAAAAACCTAAAATTGTGAAATTGTAACCCATATCAAAGTCTGAAATATGTTCTAAAACTAATTGTCATGCTTTGCTTTGCAAGTTATAGCTTTTTTTGTAAATATGTCATTGTTCACCAAAAAAAGAAGAAAAAAAAGTCAATTGTGATGATAAAAAAGTATTTAAGCCATCTAGCCTCCTGTATTCCAGAGCAGTTAGAAGGAAAAATATGACAGGATTGTATGGCAGCCCATGACAAACTCTAGAATCTATCCTGTAACCACTTTTTCAAGAGTGCTTTGAAAACTATTCCTTTTTTGTTTCTTTACTTTTTATATATGTTATACTATATAATAAAAAAAAAAGTTTTAAAAAAATGACCAAAAAAAATTAAACGTGGAAAGTGAAGCCTGGTTTCCTGCAGCTTATAGTGAAATGGAACAGGAGAGAGATAATCTGAGAACTGAATTCTTGAGTACAAAGAAACCAGAAATTGATGTTTTGGAAAATTCTGGGCTTCTGGGAAGGGGGACTCCAGAGAATAATGCCCCATGTGAAAATTTGGCCAAATGTGGAACCAGTCAGCCATTTCAGAGAAAGCCAGGATTGGACATGGAGTTATCCAGGAAGGATTTGTGGAAACTCCTTATGTCTGATGGGCATGATCCAACACTACTGCATAGAAAGCCAATGATAGTGTTGTGGGATCTGAATAAAGAGAACCACTGCCGGTCGGTTCATAAAAGTTATTTAACTTCAGAGGCACAGGCATGGAGGCTGAAGTTTGAAGTCAAGAAGCCTTGGGCCAGGAGAGTGGACCCACCCAAACAAGTGGAGAGCATGAGTTTGCCCCAAAGGCAGAGGATGGGCTTTCCACTTCATTGCAGTGGGAAAGCCATGCCACCTCAGACCTTGGAGAGGAAGGAGTGCATTCCTTGGGATTTGGGGAGAGCTTAGCTGCCGCCACATGGTGGGATTGAGTACATGCCCCGGAGATGGCAGAGAGCCTGGGTGCAGCCCCAATCCTTGGAGAGGGTGGAGCCAAGAAAAAGGTGGTCTCCCTGGTGTCGCCTAAGGTTGTGTTTGGAGTGAGGTGGGCCACTGCATTGGCCCTGTGGGACTGCTGCTTTCTAAAGCCCTGAAGGTAAATAAATGACTCTCAGACTTTGAAAACTAATGGATTTTTCCCTGCAAGTTTTTTAAACTGCTTAGGTCCTGTGACCGTTGTGTTCCTTCCAAGTCCTCCCTATGGAAATGTGTTTATGTATCCTATGACTGTTCTTCCTTTGTACTTTGGCAGCAAATAACTTGTTCTGTTTTAAAGGTCCAGAGACAGAAGAGAATTTTAGGACAGACCATGTCTGTAACTAACTTTGATATTTTATACTGTTTCTCCCTGGTACTGCATTTGTTTTGTAATTGAAATCTTTTGAGGATTTCTGATATTGTGGTGGAATGAGTGCATTTTGATTATGGAAAAAACATGTCTTTTTTAGGGTTCAGAGGGTGGAATGTGCCAGTTTGAAAGGATTTATGTACCCTAAAAAAGCCATGTTTTAATTCTAATCAATCTTGTGGGAGGAAGAGTTTCTTCTAATCCTTATTCAGTACTATAGGTGGGAAACTTGATTAGGTTATCTCCATGGAGATGTGACTCAATCAACTGTGGGTATTAAACTTGATTAGATGGAGACATGTCTCCACCCATTCTATGTGGGTCTTGATTAGTTTACTGGAATCCTAAAAAAGAAGAAGTATTTTGGAGAAAGCATCAGAACACCACAGAACCACGAAGGAGAGAGTTTACCAGCCAGTGACTTTTGGAGATGAAAAAGGAAAACACCTCCTGGGGAGCTTCATGAAACAAGAAGCTGGAAGAGAAAGCTAACAGATTTTGCCATGTGACCTTCCAGCCGAGAGAGAAGCCCTCAATGTCATCAGCCTTCTTGAATTTAGGTATCTTTCCCTGGATGACTTAGATTGGACATTTCTATAGATTTGTTTTAATTGGGACATTACCTTGGCCTTAGAACTGTGAACTAGCAACTTATTAAATTCCCCTCTTTAAAAGCCATTCTGTTTCTGGTATATTACATTCTGGCAGCTAGCAAACTAGAACCCCATACTAGAAAAACTAGAACACCTTGTAATATTGACATACATCTGTTCTACTTCACAAAAGAAAATTATTGTATTTGTATAATTAATAACAGTTATATGAGTTGATAATGATGGCAGTGAAGATGTTGAAACCATAATAAATGCTGAGTCTTTGCTATATAAACCTGCAATGTTCTACCCTGAGAAAACAGCTTCTTGACCTCCAGTCTGCCCTGAGGAGTCTATCACCCAACACCAGCTTGAGGAGATTAACCATTCAATGCCTGCCAAGTTTGTAAACCACCTGCTCTGAGGAATCAGCCCTCACTTGTCTTTATGAAGAGATTAGTCCTGTTTCACTAGATGAAACTGCAAGGGAATGCACTGGAGTAATTGGTTTGAAAGATACTTCTAATTCTTTTCATGACCCATCTCCACTATCCCTCTTTACTTACAGGCCTATAACTAGACTAAAGTCCCAACAGGCCTCAAAAAGGTGAGATACAAAATGTCACCCTTGAACAGGTATGCTGGAAATCAGAGGAATATGTGTGGGGTTGGGTATGAAAAATGTGGGAAAACAGTGAAGAAATGTAAAGCTGGATCAGGCTGAATGTATTGATATGGCTGACTAAGAAGAGATTCTGGATTCCATGTTGTAGTTTGAAGGTTAGAAAGGGCATTAACTGCTTGTTTGTATGGTTGACTGAAACATGGATCAAAAGATGACTCACATTACCTGAGGCTGAAATGCCAGAACTGCCTTGGTATAATGCAGATGAGGAGAGTCAAAGGCTGAGATAGATTGGAATGTTAGAGTGGACTTATCATGGAAGAGCTGCTCACACACCCCAGGAATGTCCAGACGATGCATCTTTTATGAGGACTGTGAGGAATAAATTTGTGAGACTTGCTCCATCATACCTGAAGAGCTCTGTAGTCACCCTTCTCTCTAGGCCATATATTATTGTGGGAACCACTGTCACTGAGCTAGAATCCTTAAACACAATGGAGATGATCAGATCCCAAGCTAGCAGAAGGCAGGTACCAGCACTTAATTGCCAAAGACCAGCTGGGTGTGGCTACCGTGATGGACAGCAGACTCAAAGCAGAATCAAAATACTCTGACCTGCAGAGACCTATGGCATTGGCTAGTAGATCATGGAGTACTGTGCTGGTTTGAAACTGTTATGTACCCCAGAAAACCATATTATTCTAATCCAACCTTGTTGGAGAAGACTTATTGTTGAGTGGGATCTTTTGATTACACTGTTTCTACTGAGATGTAACCCACCCAATTGTGGGTGGGACCTTTGATTAGCTTATTTCCATGGAGATGTGAGCTACCCAATTGTGGGTAGGAACTTTTGATGAGACGGAGATGTGACCCTGCCCATTCAAGGTGGGACTAATCTCTTTACTGGAGCCCTGAAGGAAGAGGCTAATAGGCAGAAAACATAAAGAGAGCTCAGAGCTGACACAGAGGGCAGAGAGATGAAACCAAGACACAGCCATCTGGAGATGCAGAAGTTGCTGAGAGAGCCATTTGAATACAGAAACCAGGAAAGGACATCAGATATTAGTGCTGCAAGCTGAAGCACAATGAAGGTCATTGATTAATTCACCAGGACATGTTGACTGGCTGACATAGAGATGAAAGTTCTCCTGACAACTGAAGCTATCACCTCTCCCTTAAAAGTCTTCAACTGATTAGATTAAACATATCTCACTGCATAAGACACTCCTCTTAGTGAACTGCAGATGTAAGCAGCCATAGAGGCAATCAATATACTAATGACTTTAGTTCATGAAATGTCCTCACAACAACAAATAGGCCAGAAAACTGGGTACCATAACCTGACAATCACGGTTCACCCCTTGTCAACTTGACAGCTCTGCACATCACCTTAAACCATACTTAATCTCTAAATAAAAAATTATAACAAATATATTTTTCACTTAATAATACTTAATTGTCCAGCATGCAACCTGAAATGCATTAAATATTTCCAGAATAGGGTGCAAGTCCTTGGGTAATATGCACTATTAAACTTCATGTCCTATAACTTAAATACTATGACATGAATAATACAACTTATGTCACACGGGAAGGGGATCATATATCCTAGGATAAGTTTATCATAGAATAAATGTTCCCATTTCCCTATGGTGATATTGGAAGGAAAACAGAGGCCAAGTTCCCAAACAATTCAGAAAGCGTGCAGAGCAAACTCCATTAGATTTCAAAGTCTTACAGTCATCTACAGAAAGAGGTTTATCCTCAGGGCTTGAGAGTCCCACTCTCCCCAGAGTCTTATGCAGTGACCTGCTCACTCCAAACAATCATTTGGGGGTTGCAACATTGGGGAGCATTGAAGAAACCACCTTATTCTCCATTCCACCTTCTTCAAGCATCTGGGTAACATCCAGACTCTTTGCATTACCTAGGGCACAGGCTCACCCATCTCTGAACAGTGAAGCCATGACCACCATCTCTGAAGCCTGGAGCAGCAACATTTTTCCTGAGCAATGGGGTAGAAGGCCCAGTCTCTGAAAATTCCAGGGAAAACTCACCATTTACACATGGATGGATGGGTCTCCTCTCCTGGCCTGAGTTGTCTTAGCTCCAGACCTTGGCTTCCTTGGGTCTGCCTTTGAAGTTACTTTTCCTTCAATCTGTCCCTTTTCTGTCCTTTTAGTTCATGCTGGAAGTGTATCCATTATACAGATCCCATGAAAAGCTTGTCAGTTTAGCATGCAGTATACAGGGGACACAATGATCAGACAATAGGACTTTCCACAAATCCTTTTTAGATGACTCCATTTTCAATCCTAGATTGTGCTGGCATGGCTGACTGGCTAAATCCCCACATGGAGTTTTATCCTCTGGGGACTTGACTTCTGGAAACTCAGAATTTTCCAAGCCATCAATTTCTGGTTTCTTTGTACCCAAGACATTAGTTCTCAGCTTATCCTTTTTCTCTCACATTTTACTATAAGCTACAAGGAGGAGCTGGGATGCATTTCCTACATTTAGTTTGGAAATTTCCTCAGCTAGATAACCGAGTTCATTTCTTCAAAATTCTACTTCCCAAGCAGAGGAATATCAATATTGCAGGGTGTTGAAAATAGATGGTCATTCATATTTTAAAACTTCAACTTCTGTGTGAGACAAAAGCAAAAAATGTTTATTTGGTACAAAATTTATGTTTTGTTGTGCAGGTTAATTGAACACCATAAGTACATGGAACGTTGAATAGGGCATGAGATTTTGTAAGTCTGTCCAGTGTGATGCCCTGATAAATCTCAGAGTGATTTGAACAGTGAATAAAGAAGTATTTGCAAAGTCCCCTTGAGGGAATGGTAAAAAAGAAGGAAAATTCAACTTCCCCATTTGAGAATTCCTGATATTCTCACAAGCAGTGGGAACAACCAAATCAATAGGCAGAGCCCTCAATCTTGGAGTTTGTTCATATGAAACTATCTCCACAAAAGATAGGCTGGGCCTAGTTAAAATTAGACCTAACAGTCACCCCCAGAGAACCCCTTTTGTTGCTCAGATGTGGCCTAGCTTTCTCTAAGCCAACATGGCAAGCAATCTCATTGCCTTCCCCTTCTTTACATGGGGCATGACTTCTGGGGGTATAAACTTCCCTGGCAATGTGGGACAGAAATCCTAGAATGAGGTGGGACTCAGTATCAAAGGATTGAGGAAACATTCTCCACCGAAAGCAGGGAGAGACAAATGAGACAAAATAAAGTATCAGAGGTTGAGAGATTCAAACAGAGTCAAGGGGTTATCCTAGAGGTTATTCTTATGCATTATATAGATATCCCTTTTTAAGTTTAAGGTATATTAAAGAGGCTAGAGGGAAGTGCTTGAAACTGTAGAGCTGTGTTCTAGTAGCCATGCTTTTTGAAGATGACTGTATAATGCTATAGCTTTCACAATGTGACTGTGTGATTGTGAAAACCTTGTGTCTGATGCTTATTTTATCTATGGTATGGACAAATGATTAAAAACTATGGATGAAAAATAAATAAATAATAGGGGGAACAAATATTAAAATAAATTGAGTAGGTTGAAATAGAGCAATGAAAGGGAATGGTAAGGGGTATAGAAAAAAATAAGGAGAACAAAGTTAATATACATTGGAAATATTAGTGGTCAAAAGAGGGAGGGGTAAGGGGTATGGTATGTATGAGTATTTTCTTTATATTTCTTTTTCTGGAGTGATACAAATGTTCTAAGAAATTATTATAGTGATGAATATACAACTATGTGATGATATTGTGAATCATTGATTGTGCACCAGGTGTGGAATGCTCATATGTTAAGAATGTTGATGTTTGTATGTTGTTTTGCTTTGTCAATAAAAATATAAAAAAATTTCTCCCTTCCTATGGGAGATGACTCCCAGGGATGAGTCTGGCCTTGGCACCATGGGATCAACAATGCTATCCTGACCAAAAGAAGGAAAAGACGTGTAACAAATAAGGTATCAGTGGCTGAGAGAGTTCAAATAGAGCTGAGAAACTACTATGGAAGTCACTCTTATGCAAACTTCAGTTAGACATTGCTACCTATCATAACTTGCCAAACCCAAGCCAAAACCATTACAGCCAATCCTAAAGAATACCTGGGGCAATATATAAGATTCTACAAGGGCTCCATGCATTAGGGCAACTTTCTAGAAACCTACAACCTCTAATTGGATCCCTGGACCAGGTAAGTCTTGGAACCTAGTTGGGCCAACCTCCCCAGAATATAGGCTAGTTCCATTTCCTGACCCCACATTATTGACAACCCCTTCAGTAAGTGTGGGATAAAAAAGTTAGAATAGGCATAGTCCAAATACCCAGAAAGAGTGGAATAGATAGATCAAAGTTAATGGTGGAGTTATACAGAGAAGGCAGGGTTTAACAAACGAGTATGATTGCTGAATCACTATATTGATATTTCTTTTAGTCTCTAGATCTTGGAGCAGCTAGAATTAAAACCCTAGAATTGTGAAATTATAACCCATAATGAACTCTGAAATCTGTTCTACAACTAATTGTTGTGCTATGTTTTGAAATTTATAGCTTTTTTGTATATGTGTACGATATACAGGGACCACCCAAAAGTGGACAGCTGCAGCACTGCAGCCCCTTTCTGGGATGTTCCTTAAAGACAGTGGTGAGAAGAAATCCTCCAACTGGGTGGAACCTGAAGCAATGCACCTGGTTGTTCATTTTGTTTGGAAGGAGAACTGGCAGGAGGTAAATTTGTATACTGACACACGGGTCATTGCCAATGGTTTAGCTGGATAATCAGGGACTTGGAAGGAGCATGATTAGAAGATTGGTAACAAAGAGTTCTGGAGAAGACATAGGTAGATAAACCATTCTGAGTGGGGAGAAAACATGAAGATATTTGTGTCCCACGTGAATGCACACCAGACAGTGACTTCAGCACAAGACATTTTTAATAACCAAGTGGGTAAGATGGCCAGTTCTGTGGATTCCAGTCAGCCTCTTTCCCTAGCAACTCCTGACATTGCCCAATAGGCTCATAAACAAAGTCATCATGGTGGTAGGGATGAAGGTTAGGCATGGGCTCAGCAACATGGATTTCCACTCACCAAGGTCAACCTGGCTCCAGCTACTGGTGATTGCCTAATCTGCCAGGAGCAGAGACCCACACTCAGCCCCTGATATACCACCATTCCCCAAGGTGATCAGCCTGCTGCTGGTGGTAAGTTGATTACTTTGGACCGTTTCCATCAAGGAAGGGTCAATGATTTGCTAACTGGAATAGTTACAGGCTCTGGATATGAGTTTGCCTTCCCTGCATACAATGCTTCTGCCAAAAGTACCATCCGTTAACTTACAGAATGTCTTATCCACCATCATGTTATCCCACACAACATTGCTTCTGATCAAGAAACCCACTTCACAGTAAATGAAGTGTGGGACTGGGCACATGCTCATGGAATTCTCTGGCCTTACCATGTTCCCCACCATCCTAAAGCAGCTCAGTTGAGAGAACAGTGGAATGGCCTTTTGAAGACCCAATTATGGTACCAACTAGATGGCAATACTTTACAGGGCTGAGGCAATGTTCTCTAAGAGGCTGTATATGCTCTCAATCAGTGTTCAATTTATGGAGTTTCTTCTCCCATAGTCAGCATTCATGGGTCCAGGAATCAAGGGGTGGAAATGAGAGTGGCACCAAATGCTATTACTCCTACTGATGCACTAAGAATATTTTTGCTTCCTGTCCCTGCAACCTGGAGTTGTGCTGGTCTACAGGTTTTGGTTCCAGAAGGAGGTGTCCTCCCACCAAGAGACACAACAATAATTCCATTGAAGTGGAAACTAAGACTGCCACCTGGTCACTTCGGGCTACTCATGCCCCTGGATCAACAGACGATGAAGGGGATTACTTTACTGGCTGGGGTGACTGACCCTGACTATCAAATGGAAATATGACTACAACTACACAATGGAGGTAAAGAAGAGTTTTTGTGGAATATAGGTGATCCCCTAGGGTGTCTCTTAGTACTGCCATGCCCTGTGATTAAAGTCAATGGGAAACTGCAACAACCCAACCCAGGCAAGACTACCAATGGCTCAGAAACTTCAGGAATGTAGGTTTGGGTCACCCCACCAGGCAAAGAACCACAGCCATCTGAGGTACTTGTTGAGGGTAAAGGGAGCATGGAATGGGTAGCAGAAGAAGGTATGATAAATATGAACTGTGGACACATGACCAGACACAGAAATGGGGACTGTAATGGTATGAATATTTATTCCTTTTAATGCAAAGATTACTGAGCATCTTTGTATTTGTACATAAAGGAAATATGTTTGTTTTCTCCTCCATTTTATTCCCTTTATCATATGGCATAAGTTGTATTGTTCATGTTATAATATTTTAGTTTTAGGAAATCAAGTTTAAGAGTGAATATTGCCCAAGGACTTGCACTCTGTTCTGGAGAGATTTAGTGCATTTCTAGTTATACTCATGACAGCTGAGTATTGGTATGTGAGGAAAAAATGAATATATTATTGTTTTCTAGTTGGAAATTAAGTATGGTTTAAGGTGATGTGTGCAGCTGCCAAATTGAAAAGGGGTAGACTGTAATGGTCAGGTTCATGTATCAAGTTGGCCAGGTGATGCTGCTTGATTGTCTGCCTTACATGTTGCTGTGAGGACATTTCATGGACTTAAATCATGAGCATGTTGGCTGTATCTATGGCTGATTCCATCTGCAGTCGGCTAAGAGCAATGTCTTCTACAATCAGTGATGCTTAATCTAGTCACCCAAAGGTTTTTAAGGAAAATTCAGAAGAGAGAATTACTCTTTCCACTTAATTGAGCCAGCCACATCTGGGGAGTTCATTGAGGACACTCATTGGAACTGCCACTTCATGGCCTGCCCTACAGATCTTGGACTCTTACCTCCCCACATTTGCATGAGACACTTTTATAAATCTCATATTTACACATATCTTCTGTGGTTCTTTTTCTCTAGCGAATCCTGACTAACACAAATGGTGTACAGGAAAAAAATACAATAAATGCAGGCTGGGATCTACAGTCAACAACAACATTGTAACATGCTTCCATTAAATTCAACAAAGGCATTATGCCAAAACTAAATGTCAACAAGTTGGGGATATGGGGAAGGGGTATGGATTCTTTGTGGAAGAAAATAAAATGCCTTCATATAGATTATGGCTGTGAAGGCATGGCTATTTACTTGGGTTGGATTGTATGATGTGTGAATAAAACTTTAAAAATGAACAGAGAGAAACAAGTGCTAGAAAAATGTGAAGAAAGAGATGTACTTATTTGCTATTGGTAGAGAAGCTGAGAGATGCAGCCCTTCTGAGGGAAGACTGATGATTCCACAGAAGACTAGAGGTGGGGTTGCCATATGATCCTGCAAATCCATAGACAGGTATATACCTGGAGGAACTGAGAATGGGGACACAAATGGACGCTTGCACACCGGTGTTTATGGTGGCAGTGTTCTCAATTTGCAATGGATGAAATGGCTTAAGAAAGGTAAAAAGGAAGGGGAAACTGTGGTGTATATGTGCAATGGACAGACTACTGAGAGGCTTCAAGGAGGAATGAAGTTGTGAGGCATAGTGTCCTTGAGGACACTAGGTTGAATGAAATGTCAGAAACAAAAAGACAAATATTGTCGTGTCCTACTTATGTGGGCTAACTATAATATACAAACTCAGAGATTTGAAGTTGAGAGCATGGGTTATTAGGTTGGGGTTCTTATAAAGGTCTTAGATTGTAAGTTCTTACAGCAGTCACATATATTCAGGAATTGTAACCGTTATTCCTAAATTCTGAAATACTGAGCTTTTTGCATATAACCTAGTCATTCCCTGAAACTGCGGGTATTTATGTGACACCTGAGACTTAGAATTAGAGCACTGAAACTATGAAAGTCATCTTTCCCCCATATAGCAACTGCTAAAAGAATTGAAAATGTGATCAGACTTCGACTAGACATATGAATAGTGTTGATCTAGATAAGACTAAGATAAATAAGAATATAGGGTAAAACATGATATGGTTGATATTTTAAAACTTCAACTTCTGTGTGAGATCAAAGGAGAGATGTTTATTTGGTGCAAAATTTATATTTTCAATAGTGCATTATTTAATCTAACTTGAATGATCAGTTTATTAGAACACTATACTTACATGGAATTTTTAATAAAGGCATGAGATCTTGTTTTGTACTTGTTAGTGTGGTGCCCTAGTACAACCCAGAGTAATCTGGGCAAAGAATAAAAAAGTACTTGCAAAGTCACCTTGAGAGACTGGGGAGAAAGAAGGAAATATTAAACTTCCCCATCTGGGGAATTCCTGATATTTTCACAAGCAAAGTGGACAACCAATTTAATAGTCTGAACCCTCAATCTTGGGGCTCAACCCTATGAAGCTTATTTCAACAAAAGAGAAGCTAAGTCTACTTATAATTATGCCTAAGAGTCTCCCACAGAGAACCTCTTTTGTTGCTCAGATGTGGCCTCTCTCTCTCTGAGCCAACTCACTTCCCTTACCCCCACATGAGACATGACTCCCAGGGGTGTTAATCTCCCTGGCAATGTAGGACAGGATTCCTAGGATAGGGAAGCACCCAGCATCATGAGGTTGAGAAACCCTTCTTAAACAAAAGGGGGATAAGAGAATTGAGAAAAAATAAAATTTAGTGACTGACAGATTTCAAACAGATTCAAGAGTTTATCCTAGAGGTTATTCCTATGCATTATATACATATCCTTTTTTAGTTTATGATGTATTGGAGTGGCAAAAGGGAAGTACCTTAAATTGTTTAACTGTGTTCCAGTAGCCTTGATTCTTGCAAATGATTGTATAACTATATAGCTTTTACAATGTGACTGAGTGATTTTGAAAATCTTGTGTCTGACAGGTTATGTGAATAGATGACATTTGTGTGGGCAAGTAAAAGTAAAAATAAGGAAATAAATAAGGAAATAAATAAATAAATAAAATAGGGATAGGAGGTAAAAAAAATGCGTAGGTTGAAATACTAGTGGTCAATGAGAGGGAAGAGTAAAGGGTATGGAATATATGGTTTTATTCTTTTTTCTTTTTTTTTCTGGAGTGATGCAAATGTTCTAAAAATTATCATGGTGATGGATACACAACTATGTGATGATATTGTGAGCCATTGATTGTATACTTTGAATGGACTGTATGTGTGCAAAGATATCTCAACAAAAATATTCTTAAAAAAAGAAAGACAGCACAGTATTTTAAGTATATGAACAAAGCAGAGTGTGAATATGGTTGAATGAGGAAGACTATGGGCATGTATGGCACTAGAAGAAAAGAGAATATAAAACTTGGGACTGTATAACTGCAAAACCTAGAGTGGACAATGATGGTGATTAAATGTACAATTATAAGAAAGTTTCTACATAAGGAAGAACAAATGAATGTTGGCATTGCAAGGTGTTGAAAATGGAATCATATATGAAAAAATGCAATAATGCAAACTAGGGTCTGTAGTTAACAGTAGCATTGTAATATGCTTCCATTAATTGTAACAAAGGCAATATGCCAAGGCTAAATGTCAATAAGAAAAGGTGTAAGGGAAGAGTATGGGAGTCTTGGTGTTGCTTTCTCTGCTTTTAATTTATTTATTTTTAAATGTTTTATCCTTCAGTTTTTTTTTAAATTTTTTCCTCTCCTTTCTTTTCAGAAGAAATGGATATGTCCTCATATAGATCGTGGTGGTGAATGAATAAGTGTGATTATAACAGGAGCCATTGATTGTTTACTTAGGAAGGATTACATGGTGTGTGAATAAAATTATTTAAAAAATAAAAAGAAAGATACAAGTGCAGGAGAAAATATGGAGAGAGATGTACCCATTCACTGTTGGTAGGGAAGTAGAATGGTGCAGCCCCTCTAAAGAGTAATGTGGTGGCTCAACAGCAGGCTAAGTATATGGCTGCCATATGATCCTGCAAGTCCATTATTAGGTACATACTTGGAAGAACTGAAATCAGGGATACAAATGGACATTTTGACACTGCTTTTTCTGTCAGAAATATTTACAATTTGCAATGGATGGATGTGGCCTAAGGGTACATTGACTGATGAACGTTAAGTGCGAACTTGTGGTTTATGCATATAATGGAATATTGAGTGGCTGCAAGAAGGAATAAAGTTATGAGGCATGCCACTAGGTGAATGAACCTTGAGGGCATTATGTTGAGTGAAATAAAACAGAAATGAAAAGATAAATATTGTAAAGCCTCACTAATATGGGCTAACTATAGTGTGCAAACTCTGACAATTGAATTTGAGACCATGGGTTATTAAGGGATAGCATGCATGCAGAAGTTGATCAATCAACAATTAGGAAGTACTGAATGTTCAACAGGCTTATTGTAAAGGTTCTTCGATTGCAAACTCTTACAGCAGTCACATCTATTCCTGAGTTTTAACTGTCATTTCTAAATTCAGAGATGCTGAGCTTTATGTGTACACAACGTGGTTTTCTCTGAAATTTTTTGTATCTGTGTAGACTCAGAGTTAGAGTTGTGCAGCACTGAAAGTCATATCCACATACAATAATGGATAAAGAAGCTGAAAAAGAGATCAAACTTCACTTAGAGATATGAATGAAGCTGATCTGGTTAGGAATAAGATAAATAAGACTAAAAGGTAAAGGACAACATTGACTGCATTTTAAAACTTCAACCTCTGTGTAAGATCAAAGGAAAAGATGTTCATTTGGTACAAAATTTATATCTTCTGTATCATGCAATATAATTTCACCTGTTTGGTCAGTTTATTCAAACAACATAATTACATGGGACATTGAGTGAGGAGTGAGATCTTGACATTTTGTACACATTAATATAAAGACCGATACACCCCAGAGTAATTTGGACAAAATATTTGCAAAGTCCCCATGAGGTACTGGGGGAAAATGTGGAAATATTAAACTTCCCCACCTAGAGAATTCCTGACATTCTCACAAGCATTAGGGACTACCAATTTAATAAGCCAAGCCCTGGATCTTGGGGCTTGCCCTTAAGAAACTTATTCCTGCAAAGGAGACGCTAAGCCTACTTATAATTATGCCTAATAGTCACCCCCAGTGCACTTTTGTTGCTCAGATGTGGCCTCTTTTTCTAAGCCAGCTCTGCACATAAACTCACTACCCTACCCCTACACAGGACATGACTCTCAAGGGTGTAAATCTCCCTGGCAACATGGGACCTGACTCCCAGGGATGAGCCTGGACTTGGTATCATGGATTGAGAAAGCCTTCTTGACCAAAAGGAGGAGAAGATATGAAACAAAGTATTTAAGATTTCAAATAGAATTGAGAGGTCATTCTGGAGATAATTCTTATGCATTATATAGATACACCTTTTTAGTTTCTGGTGCATTAGAATAGCTAGAAAGAAATACCTGAAGCTGTTGAACTATAACCCAGTAGCCTTGATTCTTGATGATGATTGTATAACTATATAGCTCATACGGTGTGGCCATGTGATTGTAAAAACATTGTGGTTGACACTCCTTTTATCCAGTATATGGGCAATAAGTTAGAAAATAAAAATTCAAAAATAAATAAATACATAAATAAATAATGAGGGAGGATAAGGGGTATGGATGTTTTGGGTGTTCTTTTTATATTTTTTTTATTTTTAGAGTAATAGAAATGTTCTAATTGATTGTGGAGATGAACACACAACTATATGATGATACTATGAGCCACTGATTGAATAGTTTGGTTTACTATATGGTATGTGAATACATCTCAATACATTTTTTTTAAATGGCCCGCCTTAAAATAGAAGACACAGGTTTGTTGAAAATGAAAGTATGGGAAAATATCCATGTAAATAGTAACCAAAAGAGTGTTGGTGGAGCTATTTTATAACATGCAAAATAGATTTTAAGTCAAAGACTGTTGGAATAAAACAAAGGAGACTATATACCAATAAAGGGGTAAATTTCAAAAAGAAGATATGACAATTATAAATGTGTACATTCTCTAACCACAAGAGCCCTAGAATACATACAACAAATATTGTATTTGAAGGGACAAATAGATAATTCTATATTAATAGTATAAAATTTCAGTATACCACTTCTGACAATGTATAGAACATCTAAACAGAAAATCAAAAAGGAAATAGAAGGATTGAACAATACTTTATACTAACCAGACCTAACAGATGTATATGGAATACATCACCAAACAACAGCAGAAGACACATTTTTCTCTAGTGTCCATGGATCATTCTCCAGGATAGACCATATGTTGTGTCACATAACAAGTCTTACCAAATTCAAAAATAATGAAATCATACAATGCATCTTCTCTGACCACAATGGAATGAAGCTAAAAAATTAAGAATAGAGAAAGAATTAGAAAACTAACAATTATGTGGAAATAAAATACACTCTTAAATAACCAATTGGTCAAAGGAAAATTAGGAAATATCTTGAGGTAAATAAAAATAAAAATACAACATACCAAAACTAATTGAATACAGAGAAAGCAGCGCTGAGTGATAAATTTATTGCTTCAAATACTTACATTAAAAGAGGCTGAAAATCTCAAATAAGAGAACTAACCTCACACCTAGAAGAACTAAATAAGCGTAATGAAAGAAATAAAGATTACAGTGGAGATAAATGAAACAGAATATGAAAAAAACAACAGAGAGAATTTTAAAAACCCAAAGTTGTTTTTTTTAAAATATTAATAAAAGCCAACAAATTTGAGCTAAACTAACAGTGAGGAAAAAGAGAGAGTATGTGGATAATAAAATAGAAGGGGTGGGGTGCATTACCACTGAACCCACAGAAATTAAAAGGATTTTAACAGGATACTATGAATAATTGTAAGTCAACTAAATAAATAAAGTAGGTGAAATGGACAAATCCATAGAAACACACAAACTATCTACACTGATTCCAGAAGAAAGAGAAGATCGCAACAGACCAATAAGAAGTAAAGAGATTGAATCAGTACTTTAAAATCTCCCAAAAAAGAAAAGCCTAGGACTGATAGCTTTGATAGTGAATTTTATCAAACATCTTAAGAAAAATTAACACCAGCCCTGCTCAAACTCTTCTGAAAACTTGAAGAGGAGGAAACATTTCCTAACTCATTCTATGAGGTCAGCATTATACTTATATCAAATTCAGATACAGATATCACAAGAAAATAAATCTACAGGCCAATATCCCTCATGAATATAAAGACAAATGTTCTCAAAAAAATGCTGGCAAACATAATCCAACAGCACATTAAAATAATCACATGCCATGATTTACAGAGATTTATCCCAGGAATGCAAGGATGGCTCAATATAAGAAGATAAATTAATTTATTAACTCACCACATTAATAGAATGAAGAAAAAAAACAAACATATTTATCTCAATTGATGTAGAAAAGGTATTTGACAAATCCAGCTCCCCTTGTTAAAAACACTTAGAAAACTAGGAACACAAAGAAACACCCTTAACATGATAAAAGGCATATATGAAAAACCCACATATTTAATGGTGAAGGTCTGTAAGATTTTCCCCTAAGTTCAGGGACAAGACAAGGATCCCTACTGTCACCACTCTTATTCAATATTGTTCTGGGAGTTCTGGCCTGAACAATTTGGGAAGAAAACTAAATAAAAGGAATACAAATTGGTAATGAAGATGTAGAATTTTCCCTATTTGTAGATGACTTGATCATATATATATAGAAAATAATGAAAATTCCACAACAGAGTTCTAGAGCTAAAACATTTTCAGATAAGTAACAGAATACAAAATCAACTTGCAAAAATCACATAAATATTTATGCACAAAGCCAGAGTGCTCCAAAGTACATGAGGCAAACACTGACAACACTGAAGGGAGAAATAGACACCCCTACCATAGTAGTTGAAGATTTCAATTCCCTGCTCTTATCAATGGATAAAACATCTAGACAGAGGATCAGAAAAGAAACAGAAAATTTGAATAATACAACAAATGAACTAGGCTTCACAGATGTTTACAGAACATTACACCTCACAACAGCAGGATACA
The DNA here is from genome assembly GCF_023851605.1 of Tamandua tetradactyla. Classification (NCBI taxonomy): domain Eukaryota; kingdom Metazoa; phylum Chordata; class Mammalia; order Pilosa; family Myrmecophagidae; genus Tamandua; species Tamandua tetradactyla. The sequence continues at coordinate 165,856,516 of NC_135328.1, forward strand.
CATTTTTCTCAAGTACTCATGGATCATTCTCAAGAACCAACCATATGCTGGGTCACAAAGCAAGCCTCAATAAATTAAAAAGGATTAAAACCATACAAAACACTTTCTCAGATCATAATGGAATGAAGATGGAAATCAATAACAGGCAGAGAGCCAGAAAATTCACAAATATATTGAGGCTAAAAAAACACACTCTTAAACAACCAGTGGGTCAAGAGAGAAATTACAAGTGAAATCAGTAAACATCTTGAGACAAATGAAAATGAAAACACAATATATCAAAATTTGTGAGACACAGCAAAGGCAGTATTAAGAGGAAAATTTATTACCTTAAATGCTTATATTAAAAAGTAAGAAAAAGCAAAACTCAAGGAATTAACCATTCACTTGGATGAACTAGAGAAAGAATAGCAAACTAACCCCAAAGCAAACAAAAGGAAAGAAATAACGAAGATTAGAGAAGAAATGAACACAATTGGAACATGAAAACAATTGAGAAAGTCAACAAAGCAGAAATTAGTTCTTTGAGAAAATCAATAAAATCAATGGGCCCTTAGCTAGGTTGAGAGAGAGAGAGTAAATAAATAAAATCAGAAATGGAAGAGGAGACATAATCACTGACCCCTCAAAAACAAAGGAGGTAATGAGAGGATACTATGGGCAACTATATGTTAATAAACTAGGCAACCTACATGAAATGGACAACTTCCAAGAAAGGCATAAATAACCAACATTGACTTGAGAAGAAATAGACGACCTCAACAAACCAATAACAAGAAAAGTGAATGATTCAGTCATCAAGAAGCTCCCAAAAAGGAAAAGTTCAGGACCAGATGGCTTCATATGTGAATTCTACCAAACGTTCAAAATAGAATTAGCACCAATCCTGCTCAAACTCTTCAAAAAAACTGAAGAGGAAGGAAAGCTACCTAACTCATTCTATGAAGCCAACACCACCCTAATACCAAAGTCAGACAAAGATCCTATAAGAAAATTACAAATCAATTCCTCTAATGAATATAGATGCAAAAATCCTCAACAAAATACTTGCAAATTGAACCCAGCAGCATATTAAAAGAATTATACACCATGACCAAGTGGGATTTATTCCAGGTATGTAAGAATGGTTCATCATAAGAAAATCAATTAATGTAATACACCGTTTTAGCAAATCAAAGCAGAAGACCACATGATCATCTCAATTGATGCAGAAGAGGCATTTGACAAAATCCAACCTCCTTTCTTGATGAAATCACTTCAAAGGATAGTAATAGAAGGGAACCTCCTCAACATGTTAAAGGGTATATGAAAAACCCACAGCTAACATCAACCTCAATGGGGAAAGACTGAAAGCTTTCCCTCTAAGATTAGGAACAAAGCAAGGATGCCCACTGTCACCATCGTTATTCAACATGGTGCTGGAAGTTCTAGCCAGAGCAATTCAACAAGAAAAAGAAATAAAAGGCATTGGAAAGGAAGAAGTAAAACTCTCACTGTTTGCAGATGATATGATATTATATGATGGAAATCTTGAAAAATCAAAGCTACTACTGCTAATGAATGAGTACAGCAAAGTGGCAGGTTACAAGATCAATGTGAAAAATCAGTAGGGTTTCTATACACTAGTAATGAGCAATCTGAGGAGGAAATCAAGAAAAAAATTCCATTTACAATAGCAACCAAAAGAATCAAATATTTAGGAATAAATTTAATTAAGGATACAAAAGACCTATACACAGAAAACTACAAGAAAATGCTAAAGGAAATCACAGAAGACCTAAATAAATGGAAGGGCATAACCATGTTCATGGGTTGGAAGACTAAATATAGTTAGGGTGTCAATCTACCCAAATTGATATATAGATTCAGTGCAATTAAAATCCCAACAGCTTATTTTGCAGAAATAGAAAAGCCAATAACCAAATTTATTTGGAAGGGTGCCACAAACAGCTAAAACTATCTTGAGAAAGAAATGTCACACTAACTGACATTAAAGCATATTATGAAGCTACAGGGGTCAAAACAGTATGGTACTGTCATAAAGATAAATATACTGATCAATGGAATCAAATAAAGTGTTCATATATAGACCCTGTCATGTATGGACAATTGATCTTTGATAAGGTGGTCAAGCCAACCCACTTGGGATAGAGCAGCCTCTTCAATAAATGTTGCTTGGAAAACTGTATATCCATATGCAAAAGAATGAAAGAGGATCCATATCTCACACCTTCTATTAAAGTGGATCAAAGACCTAAACATTAGAGCTAAGGCCATAATAGTTTTTAGAAGAAAATATGAGGAAATATAAAACTTGCAATAGGAAGGGGTTTCCTAGGCTTTTCACCCAAATCATGAGCATTGAAGAAAATCAAGCAAAATTAAACACTTTCATGTATCAAAGAACTTTGTCAAGAAAGTAAAAAGGCAGCCTACATAATGGGAAACAACATTTGGAAACCACATTTCAGATAAGCGTTCAGTATCCAGAATATATAAAGAGATTCTTCAACTCAACAACAAAGAGACAAACAACCCAATTTAAAAATGGGCAAAAGACATGAACAGACACTTCTCAGAAGAGGAAATACAAATGGTTAAAAAACATATGAAAAGATGTTCAACTTCACTGGCTATTAGGGAAATGCAAATCAAAACCACTATGAGATATCATCTGACACTTATCAGAATGGCCATTATCTAAAAAACAGAAAACAACAAGTGCTGGAGAAGATGTGGAAAAAGAAACACACTCACCCACTGGTGGTGGAAATTAAAATGGTACAACCTCTCTGAAGGCAATTTGGCATTTCTTTAGGAAGTTAAATATAGAATTGTCATAGATCCAGCAATCCCATTACTAGATATACATTCAGAGGACCTGAGGCAAGGACACAAACTAACATTTTCACATCAATGTTTATAGCAGAATTATTTATGATTGCCAAGAAATGAAAACAGCCCAAATGTATGTCAGTGAACAAGTGGCTAAACAAGCTGTGGTATATACCTACAATAGAATATTACACAGCTGTAAGACAGAATAAAGTCACGAAGCATGTAACAACATGGAAGAAACTTGAGGACTTTGTGCTGAGTGAAATTAGCCAGAAACAAAAGAACAAATACTGTATGGTCTCACTAACATACACTAACATTAATAAGTGAACTTAAAGAATTGAAGTTAAGAACACAGATTATCATAAGATGGAAATAGGGTAGAGATTGGGCAATTGGTGCAGAAGAAATACAGATTTTACAACAGGACTGACTGTAAAAATTCAGAAATGGATAACACAATACTACCTGAATATAGCACAATAATATAAATGCTAGATGAAACTGAATGTGAGTATGATAGTGGGAGAAGGGCTGGAGACACATATGAAACTAGAAGGAAAATAGAGGATAAAGACTGAGACAGCATAATTTAGGAATGCCTAGAGTGGACAATGATGGTGATTAAATGTACAAATAAAAAACATTTTTCCATGAGGAAGAACAAATGAATGTCAATATTGCAAGGGGCTGAAAATAGATGATGTATGGGAAAAAGTACAATCAGTGCAAGCTAGAGTCTATAATCAACAGTAACATTATAATATGCTTCCACTGAAAATAACAAAGGCATTATGCCAAAACTAAATGTCAACAGGTGGGGGGTCTGGGGAAGTGGTATGGATTCTTTGTGGAAGAAATGGAAATGTCTTCAGATAGATTATGGTGGTGAAGTCATGCCTATACACGTAGGTTGGATTGTATGATATGTGAATAAAACTGTTTACAAATGAACAGAGAGAAATAAGTGCTAGAGAAAACACGGAGAAAGAGATGCACCTAATCATCATTGCTAGGGAAAATGAGAGGTGCAGCCCCTTGGAGGGCAGGGTGGTGGCTCCCCTGGAGGCTAGGGGTGTGGTTGCCAAATGATCTTGAAACCCTGTTGTTCAATATATACTTGGAGGAACTAAGTGTGGGAACACAAATGGACATTTGCACACTGGTGCTATCCACAATGGATGGTGGTGGCCTAAGGATACCACAACTTAGGAATGGAAGGGATAACTATGGTGTATACATACAACAGACTACTGGCCGGCTGCAAGAAGGAACAAAGTTGTGAGGCATGCAACTAGGTGAATGAACCTTAAGAACTATACGTTGAATGAAATGTCAGAAACAAAAAGACAAATATTACCATGCCTCATTCATATGGACTAATTATAATATAAAAACTCAGAGCTGAAGTCAAGAGCTTGAGTTATCAAGCATGAGCCTCTTGTAAAGGGTCCTAGATTGTAAACTCTTATAGTAGTCACATATATTCATGAGATATAACTGTTATTTCTAAATTCTGAGATACTGAGCTGTTTGTTCATAGCTTGGTCATTCCCAGAAACTTCAGGTATTTATATGACATCTGAGACTCAATATTAGAGCTCTGAAGCTATGAAAATTCAGCAAAATTCATACAGGAACTGTTTAAAAGGTTGAAAAAGGGATCTGACTTCAAGTAGAGATATGAATGAAGCTGATCTGGATATGACTAAGGTAAATCAGAATACAGTGTAAAGGACGATATCATCCACATTTTAAAACTTCAACTTATGTGTGAAATCAAAGGGAAAGATGTTTATTTGGTGAAAAATTTATATTTTGGGTAGTGTGTTTCCTAATTTCACTTGTATAGTCAGTTTAGTTGAACACCATAAGTATATGGAATCTTGAATAGGGTGTGAAATTTTGTTAGTTTGTCCAGGTTAGCATGATACTCCAATGTATCCCAGAGTAATTTGGACAGTGAATAAAGAAATATTTGCAAGGTCCACTTGAGGCACTGGGGAAAAAGGAGGAACTATTCATCTTCCCCATTTGGAGAATTTCTGATATTCCTTCAAGCAGTGAAAACAACCAAATCAATAGGCCAAGTCCTTGATCTTGGAGTTTGCCCCTATGAAACTGACTTCTGCAAAGGATAGGCTAAGCCTACTTAAAATTATGCCTAAGAGTCACCTCCAGAGAACTTCTTTTGTTGCTCAGACATGCCTCTCTCTCTAAGCTGATGCAGAAAGTGAACTCACTGCCCTCCCCTACAATGTGGGACATGACTCCAGGGGTGTAAATCTCCCTGGCCACATGTGACAGAAATCCAAGGATGAACTGGGACATGACTTCAAGAGATTCGGAAAACCTTCTTGATGAAAAGGGGAAGAGAGAAATTAGAAAAAATAAAGTGTCAGTGGCTGAGAGACTTCAAACAGTTGAGAGGTTATCCTGGAGGTTATATTTATGCATTATATAGATACCCCATTTTAGTTTATGGTGTATTGGAGTGGCTAAAGGGAACTACCTGAAACTGTAGAGCTGTATTCCAGTAGCCTTGTTTCTTAAAGATGATTGTATTCCTATATAGCTTTTACAATGTGACTGTGATTGCAAAAACCTTGTGTCTGATGCTCCTTTATCTACGATATGGACAGATGAGTAAAAAATATGAATAAAACATAAACAAATAATAAGGGGACAAAGGTTAAAATAAGTTGGGTATATGGAAATACTAGTGGTCAATGAGAGGGAGGAGTAAGCGGTATGGCATGTATGAGTTTTTTTATTTTTTATTTCTTTTCTAGAGTGATGCAAATGTTCTAAAAACGATCATGGTGATAAATACACAACTATGATGATATTGTGAGTCATGATTGTACACCATGTATGGAATGTTTGTATGTTAAGAATATTTGTTTATATGTTAAGATTTATCAATAAAAGTATCTTTAAGACATGCAAAAATCAGTAATGTTTCTGCACACTAGGAATGAACGATCTGGAGAAGAGAGGAATTTTAAAATTCTATTTACAACAGCAATTAAAAGAATCAAATATCTAGGAATAAATTTAACTAAGTATGTAAAGGACTTATACATGGAAAACTATAAAAACTACTGAAAAAAATCAAAGGAGACCTAAATAAATGGAAGGACATTCCCTATTCATGGATTGGAAAACCAAATATAATTAAGACATCAATTCTACCCAAAGTAATTTACAGATTCAATGCAATCACAATCAAAATTCCAAAAGCCTTCTTTGCAGAAATGGGAAAGTGAATCAACAAATTCATGTGGAAGGGAAAAGGTCTCTGATATTCCAAAACTATCTTGAAAAAGAACAAACCTGGAGGACTCATATTTCCCATTTCTAAAACTTATTCTAAAACACAATGATTATCACAAGGGCAATGGAATTAAATTGAGAGCTCAGAAGTCACCCTCACATTCAAGATCAAGTGATTTTTTGCACGGGTGCCAAGTCCACTCTAGGGAAAAGAATAGTCTCCTCAACAAGTGGTGCTGATAAAATGCCGGGACTTCCCTAGAGAACAGGGAAGAAGAAGGGACATCGTGCAGGATTAGGAAATGACAGACACAAGAAGTTAGTTAAGTGGGGTGAGGGGACACAAGCTCATCAGGTGAAAGAGCAAGAGCAAGAGCCCAGAATAAACTGGCGTCCACATATTTATTGTGTTCTATAAACTATAAACATGGGAACTGCTTCCAGGGAGTATAATCAAAGCAAGATTTATTTTGAGCATCTGTCATGCGGGCAAAGCTACAAAGTTTGGTTCCCAGCTCCTTGTCTCAGGAGCTGTTTATTTCTTATCAGCCTGCTCTTTATTCAGGTCTCTTCAGGCTCTTGAGTCAGCTGCTTGAGAGCATTTGCTGCAGCAGATTACCACATTAGCAGGGCACTGCGGGCCTATGCCCCATGTTCTCAGTCAGCCCTGAGAACATTTGCCTCTGCAGTTCACCACATTAGCAGGACACAGCATGCCTATGCCCCATGCCCTCAGCCAACAGTCAATCACTTGAGCCTTCAGAGAGCCATCTCCAACAATAAAATTTTATATATATATATATATATATATATATATATATGCAAAAAGAAGAAGAAGAAGAAATGAAGGTGGTTGTGCTAGTTTGAAACCGTTATGTACCCTGGAAATAGTATGTTTTAATCCTGATCCAATCTTGTGGGGCCAGACCTGTTGTTTAGGGTGGGAAACTTTGATTAGATTGTTTCCATGGAGATGTGACCTTTGGTTAGACTACTTCCATGTTGACGTGAAGCACCCAGTTTGTAGGTTTGGTCTTTTGATTAGATAGAGATGTGACTCAACCCATTCAAGGTGCATCTTGATTAGTTTACTAGTCCTTTAAAAGGGGAAACATTTTGGAGAAATCTCAGATGCAGATGCTTGGAGAACAGTTGCTTCAGAGCTGACAGAGATGGATGTTTAGAGATGCCTGGAGTTCTGACAGAGAGAGCAGAAGCCAAAACAGGGATTTTTGGAGATGCAGAGCCCAGCAGACATTGTCCTGTACTTTCCCATGAGGTGCTAAGCAAGGCAGAACCCAGAGTTGTGTCCTGGAGTTGGTAAGTGAAGGCTCAGAGAGGAAACCACTGGCATCAGAGGCCGGAAGCAGTAGAATTGGAAACAAGGACCAACAGATGCCAACCATGTGCCTTGTCATGTGACAGATATTGACCTTCCTTGAGTTAAGTATCTTTGTCTAGATGCCTTAATTTGGACATTTTTATGGCCTTAAAACTGTAAAATTATAACTTAATAAATTCCCTTTTTAAAAGCCATTCTGTTTCTGGTATATTGCATTCCAGCAGCTTCAGCAAACCAAAACAGATTGATACGAAGAGTGGGCCGCTACTGTGGTTCCAAACATGTTGGAATAGCTTTCTAAATGGATAAGGGGAAATTCTGGAAGAGTTGTGAGGATCTTGATATAAAAGGCCTAGAATGCTTTGAAGAGACTCTTGGTAGAAATATGGACTCTAAAGATGCCTCTGACAAGGCTTTATACAGAAATAAGGAATGTGCAAACTGGAAGGAAAGTGATCAATTTTTAAAATGGCAGACAATTTGACCAAATTGAGTACTGCTATTGGGTGGAAGTTAGAATTTAATAATGGCAACCTGGGGTATTAGCTAAAGAAATTTCCAAACTAAATGTGGAAAATGCAGCCTGGCTGCTCCTTGCAGCTTATAATAAAATGGAACATGAAAGAGAAAAGTTGAGAACTGAGCTCTTGGGTACAAAGAAAACAGAAATTGATCGACTGGAAAATTCTGGGCTTCCAGAGAGTGAGACCCAAATGAATAGTGCCTGACATGAAGATTTAACCAGACATGGAACCAGTCAGCCAATACAGGACAAGCCAGGATTGGAAATGGAGTTATTTAGAAAGGATTTATGGAAAGTCCTATTGTCTGATGGCTTTTATCCTTGTCTACTACATGGAAAATCAACAATTTTTTTGTGAGATCTGTATGAATGGATCCACTGCAAATCTGGACTAAAAGTGATGGAAAAGGCACAAGCTGAAGGAAAAATGGCTTCAGAGGCAGAACCATGGAAGCTAAGGCATGGAGCCATGAGATCTCAGAAGGAGAGTGGACCCACCCCTACATGTGGAGAGGGCGAGTTTGCTCCAGAAGCAGAGGGCGAGCCCGTGTCTTGCTCGGGAGGAGTTTTGGTGCTTCAGGCCTCAGAGAGAGTGGAGCACAAAAACCTGAGATTGGGAGGAGCCTGGCAATCACCCCACTCTTCTGAGGAGGTTGAAAGTGCCCCGGAGATGACAGAGCCTGCATGCTACCCCAATGTTTGGAGAGAGTGGAGTTGAGCAAAAGGTGGTTCCCTCAATAAGCCCCAATCTTGTAACACTCACCCCAGCATTTAGAGAGCAAGGCCACCGTGTAGATCCTTGGAAATGTGGGATCACCACTTTCTAAAGCCCTGAGGATAAATGTTCTAGTTTGCTAGCTGCCAGAATGCAATATACCAGAAACAGAATGGCTTTTGAAAGGGGAATTTAAGAATTTCTAGTTTACAGTTCTAAGGCTGAGAAAATGTCCCAATTAAAACAAGTCTGTAGAAATGTCCAGTCACAGGCATCCAGGGAACGATACCTTGATTCAAGAAGGCTGATGAAGTTCAGGGTTTCTCTCAAGTGGAAAGGCATACGGCGAACACAGTCAGGGTTTCTCTCTCATCTGGAAAGGCACATGGCAGGCAAGGAGTCATCTGCTAGCTTTTTCTCCTGGTTTCCTGTTTCATGAAGCTCCCCGGGAGGCATTTTCCTTCATCTCCAAAGATCACTGGCTTGTGGGCTCTGCTTCTCATGGCTATGTCGTTCTTCTCTGCTCTCTCTGAATCTCTCATTCTCCAAAATGTTTCCTCTTTTATAGGACTTCAGAAACTAATCAAGACCCACCCAAATGGGTGGAGACGTGACTCCACTTAATCCAGTTTAACAACCACTCTTGATTAAATCACATCTCCAGGGAGATGATCTAATTACAGTTTCAAACATACAATACTGAATAGGGATTAGAAGAAATGGCTGCCTTTACAAAATGGGATTAGGATTAAAACATGGCTTTTCTAAGGCACACACATCATTTCAAACCAGCACAGCAAATGACTCTCAGACTTTGAAATCCAGTGGAGTTTGCCCTGCAGGTTTTCAGAACTGTTTGGGTCCAGTGACCCCTGCTTACCTTTTGATTTCTCCCTATAGCAATGGAAACATACCCTATGACTGCCCCTCCTTTGTATATTGGCAGCAGATAAATTGTCCTGCGTTTTACAGAGGAGAATTTTTTGCCTTAGGTCAGACCATACCTGAAATTGACTTTGAAATTTTGTATTGCTTTTTACTTTGTATGGTATTTGGGATTTAGGGCTTTTGTGATATTTGAGAGTGAATATATTTTGTTTATGGAAAGAACATGTCTTTTGGGGGGTCCAGAGGGTGGAATGTGCCAGTTTAAAATTATTATGTACCCCAGAAAGGCCACTTTTAATCATGATCCAATCCTGTGGGGCCAGGCCTGTTGTTTAGGGTGGGAAACTTTGATTGACTTGTTTCCATTTAGATGTGACACACCCAGTTGTGGGTGTCCTTTTGAATAGATGGAGATGTGACTCCACCCATTCAAGGTGGGTCTTGATTAGTTTACTAGAGCCTTCTAAAAGGGGAACCATTTTGGAGAAACCTCAGATACAAACACATGGATGGAGACAATCCATTCAAAAGTTTCCAACCCCCAGTATTGAATCAGGATTAAAAGAAAAGGCTGCCTCCACAAGATTGGATCAGGATAAAAACATGGCTTTTCTCGGGTACATAACACTTTCAAACCACCACAGGTTTTAAAAACTCAAAACAGCGCTCACTTCGACAGCACATATACTAAAATTGGAACGATACAGAGAAGATTAGCATGGCCCTTGCGCAAGGATGACACACAAATTTGTGAAGCGTTCCATATTTAAAAAAAAAAATCAAAACAGTGGTCCACTGAAATATAGTAAAGACCCAAATATAAAAACCAAAACTATAAAACTCTTAGAACAAAACATAGTGAAGCATATTTAGGGTCTTGTATTAGGCAATGGTTTCTTAGACTTTACACCAAAAGCATGAGCAATAAAAGAAAAACATTAATGGAACATCATCAAAATTATAAAGTTTAACATGTCAAATGACTTCATCAAAAAGTAAAAAAATGAGCTACAGAATGGGAGAAAAATGGGAGAAAACCAAATACTGATAAGGGTTTAATATCCAGATCATGAAAATAATGCAACAACTCAACAACAAAAAAGACAAACAACCAATGGGGGGAAGTCTTGAATATACTTGAATACAATAAGGACATGAAAAGATGCTCAATAATATTAGCCTTTAGGGAAAGGCAAATCAAAACAACAATGAGATGCCATTTCATATCACTAGAATAGCTACCATTTTTTTAAAAAAAAAAGAAAAGAAATGGAGGGAGGGAGGAAGGGAGGAAGGGGAGAACAAGTTTTGAGAGGATGTGGAAAAAAGAAATTCTTGAACATTATTGGTGGAAATGTAAAATGGTGCAGCTGCTATGGTAAACAGTTTGGCATTTTCTCAGAAAGTTACATATAGAATTCCATATGACCTGGCAATTCCACTTCTAGGTATATATATAAAGAAGTAAAAGCAAGGGCTCAAGCTTCAGCTAGCTATTACTAAATAGCATGTCTGCCAAACCCCAAACAACACCATTACTGTTAACCCTAAAGAAAACCTAGGGCTCTATCTAGATTCTAAAACAATTTCACACCCTAAGAGTTCTGAGTACTTTCCAGAAATCTACAAGCTGCAGATGGTTCCAAGGCCAAATAAGCCCTAAAACTCAAAGGGGCCAGCCTTTCCAAGAACATCAACTACTTCCATCCCCCTTTGCCATATTGTAGACATCCCTTTCCAACATGAAAAGGCTAGAATGGGCATAGCCCATAAATATTGGGAGAAAGATAAAAGGAGAAGGAAAAATTATAACAAAGAAGATAGGATTTAACAAGTGAGTATGACTGCTGAATCATTATATTGACATTTCTTTTAATCTCCAGTATCTTGGAGCAGCTAGAAGGGAAAACCTGAAATTGTGGAACTGTAACCCATACCAAACTCTGAAATCTGTTCTATAACTACTGTTACAATGCACTTAAAAATTCATTGCTTTTTTTTGCATATGTGTTATATTTTACAATCAAAAATGTTAAAAAAAAAAAAAAAAAGCAAGAGCTCAAGCAGATATTTGCATACCGATGTTCATAGCAGCATTACTCACATTGCCAAAAGGTGGAAGCTATCCAAGTGTCCATCCACAGATGAATAGTAAACAAAATGTGGTACATACAAACAATGGGAATATTAATCCGCCATAAAATGGAATGAAATTCTGATACATATGACAACACGGATGAATCTTGAAGGCATCATATTGAGTGAAATATGCCAGACATAAAAGTTCAAATAGTATATGATCTCACTGATATGAAATAAATGGAATAAGCAAACTCATAGACCAGGAACTAGATTATAGGCTACCAGGGTGTGGGCAGTTAATGCTTTATTGGTACAGTTTCTGTGGAGGTGATGGAAAAGTTTGGGTAGTGGATGTGATGACGTTAATGCCACATTGTGAGTGTAATTAACACCACAAAATTGTATATTTGAATGTGGATAAAATGGGAAATTTTAGATTGTATTTATGTTATCAGGATAAAAATAAAACCCATAGGACTATACAACATGGAGTGAAACCTTATGTAAACTATGAGCTATTATAATAGTATAATTAGAATAATATTGTTCATCAGTTTCAACAAAGTTAACGCACTAAAACAAAGTGTTGATGATGGGGAAAATTGTGTGGGTATATGGCATCTCTCTACTATCTGCGTGATTTTTCTATAAACTTACAACTGCTCTAATAAAGATAATTAAAAGCAGAATATATGGGTTGATATCTTCTGCCACAGGTCATGAAACCATAGTTAGAAAGAGCAATGGAGAAAGAAAGATGTAAATATCATGTTTGTTCTACTCTCAGCCAACATCTCAGATGATCAGAAATCACGACTTTGTGGGTGATTCAATCTAAATTTTCATTCTTCAGGAATCTGAGTCATTGATATTCTTTCCAGAAAGGAGATGTCTTAGTCCTCCCTTGTTTTTTAAATCTGAATATGAAAAAAAAAAAGTAAAACATCAAACAGGATCTTCTCGTCCAGATATACTCCTCCCTGACCAGTTTTTTAGAGCACTCTTATTTCCCCCAGATAATCAGGATTAATCACCCTAGAAAGGATAGCAATCTCCTTTTTGTTCTGTTCGTCAAGAACATGAAGGAATCTGAAATAGCTTAGATGGCAGTTCATTTTCTAATGCAATGGAAAGGTTATTGTGCGCTCTGATGGAAGACTGTATCATGTGGCTATCAAGACCTCCAAATGAACAGAATCCAGAGTCTCAGGAATGGAAATCTAAATTTCCACAAGTGGGTTATTAGGCATAATAGATAACGTGGCCTTTGCAGCTTTACTTCTCAGAGATCACTACACTCAGATATCCTGTCAAGGAGAAAATGACCCACATATGGTCACTGGTTCAGAACAGCTCTCCAACCTTGCAAATTTAATGACTTGAGTCATCAATAAACCATTTTACCACATTTTGAGATATAGTAAGGCCACTTGGCACTTATATTTCTCAGTGTCTTCTTATGAATCAGTGATTAGTTAGTTATCAATTAATTATAATATAAAGAAAGCAGTTGTTCTAGTTTGCTAGCTGCTGGAATGCAATATACCCAAAACAGAATGGCTTTTAAAAAGGGGAATTTAATAAGTTGCTAGTTTACAGTTCTAAGGCCGAGAAAATGTCTCAATTAAAACAAGTCTATAGAAATGTCCAATCGAAGACATCCAGTGAAAGATACCTTGGTTCAAAAAGGCTGATGAAGTTCAAGGTTTCTCTCTCAAGTGAGAAGGTAAATGGCGAAAACAGTCACAGTTTCTCTCTTGGTTGAAAGGGCACATGGTGAGCAAGGCATCATCTGCTACTTTCTCTCCTGGCTTCCTGTTTCATGAAGCTCCCTGGGAGGCATTTTTCTTCTTCATCTCCAAAGGTCACTGGCTTGTGGGCTCTCTGCTGTCACGGCTATGTCATTCTTCTCTGCTCTCTCTGATCTCCCATTTTCCAAAATGCTTCCTCTTTTATAGGACTCCAATAAACCAATAATGACCCACCCAAATAGGTGGAGACATGTCATCACCTAATCCAGTTTAACAACCACTCTTGACTGAATCACATCATCCAGAGAGACGATCTGATCACAGCTTCAAACATACAGTATTGAATAGGGATTATTCTACCTTTATGAAATGGGATTTTGAATAAAACATGGCTTTTCTAGGGGGCGTACATCCTTTTAAACCAGCACAGCAGTTTATCAGTTAAATTGGTAGACTTGAACTAGTTCCCAGAAACTCCACAGTTTCAGGGCAAATCATATATGTAGAAATTCTTCCATTACATTGAAGTTGAGAAGAGCCTGACTAGTGATAGCCCCTCCCATATATTACTGCCTTGGAAGGTCTTCTCTGGGTATGTGGTCCCCTTGTCTAAGAACTCCAAACATCCAGAAACCTGACTTCAGGATACTGAGCGTAAAATTTAGAGTTCTGGGGTGGCTGGGACTTTCCCCTTGGTATTCTGATTACTTTATACCACTGGGTCCCAAGGGATGCATGTCACTATGGAAAATGCTCTGGGAAGTCCTGCTTGATTTGGAAGAACATGGAATCAAACAAACTTGCTTAACCAGGAGCACTTATCTATTAATCTCAGTTGGAAAAGAGTTTTCCAAGAGGAAAGGTGTTTTCCAACCCACAATTTGGGAAATGCTCCTGTATAAAAACAGAGAATTGAAGTTAGAATCTCATTCCATCTCACAACTTCACAGGGTCATTCTGAAGATTAGATTAAACAACCTATATAAAGTGCTTGTCACCTATGGTAGGTATTCAATGAATATTCCCTTGTCATTTCTAAATGAAGCTAGGGGGGTGAGTAGGCTGGGTGTTAATGTAGTCATTTTACAGATGAAGAAACTAGGGCCCAGAAAGGTAAAATTATGTGTTAATGGGTACACAACTAGGAAGTGGTAGTGGCAATAGTTGGAATTGTACTTGGCCTTCTGGCTCCAATCCCAAACAACTGGACTAACTGTTTCCCCAAACTCATGGCCTCAGCTTGGTCTTACTCATCCCACAACCTAACATTTCATAAGTACTGAGTCACAACTTCCCCTCCACTTAGACAGCATCACAGCATGTACCATCACTGGCTTAGCAGATCCCTCCCTCTTTGGGGCCCCTTATGGGAATGCACAGGGCCCAGACTGCCAGGAACTGAGAGTAGGTAGGCCGTCCACACTGACCTAGCCAACTCCCATTGAGCAACCCAACCTGCATGAGCCAGAGGGATCTTTGAGCTGCCAAGGACTGCATCAGAAAGATAATATTTGAAGAGTGAAAGGTTCTCAAAAAAATGTAAAATCCTTCGAGTGAGCAAGCGCCTGAAGTTCTTGAAGCATGACTCATGTTGGGTGGGTCAGGGCATGAGCTGTGGAGAGTGAGTAAGTTAAGTCACAAGATAACAGGATGTGAGGACTGAAAGAAATCTTGTAGATTATCCCATTAGCACTGAAAAAACTGGTTTGAAGCAGAAGACTGACTTTGAGGTCACACAACCAATAAAGGGCAGCACTTGGGCTGAACTCAGATTCTCAACTCAAATTCTCTCCCTCTTTTCTCCTTCCCTCCCTTCCTCTCCCTCTCCCTCTTTTCTCCTTCCCTCCCTTCCTCTCCCTCTCCCTTCTTTTCTTCCATATTAACTGAGCACCTACCACAGGGCTGGCAGGAGATGAGGTACTAGAATGCAGCAGTAAACAGAACAAACAGGTTTTCTGTCATCTCAGAGATGATTATATAGTGGGGAGGAAAAACAATTACACAAGCAATTACAGAAAATGATGAGAAGTGCTATGACGTGGAAGTACAGAATGCTATGGGAGTATAGGTAAGGTGGTCTCAACCAGTCTATGGGATGAGGAAAGGCCTCCTGGATTAACTGATCTTCAGCTGAGACCTGCAGGCTACGGTGCATTAACCAGGCCAAAGGGGATTGGAGTGGAAAGAGACTTCTCCAGGAGGGAAATCGCTACATCCCAGGCACAGTACTAGAGCCTGGTTTTGAAGCAAATCATAAGATATGGATGCTTCCACACTCAAGAAGTTTATAGAGTGCTAAGGGAGCACAAAGAGGGAACAGTCATCATTCAAAAGATATAGACACATACTGCAACTTAAAGGATGAATAAGAACTCAACAGGTACAGAAAACTGAGATGGGTGTACAACAGCCAAGAAAATAGTGTGGGAAAAGACATAGAAGAGGAAGAACCCAGGCCAATCAATTACTGGAACATAAGAGGAAGTCAGTAAATGTTTGTCAAATACTAAGTTTCAGGACTAATGATAAACAGAGAGGTTCAAAGAAAGCCAGGAGGAATTTCCTAGTTTCCAATGGCTATCAGTGAAAACCTCCCAGATGCAAATTGTTAAAGCCATTGCTTCACATATCACAGAGAAGGGTATAACCCAACGCCGCTGTCCACACTGCTGGCCATGTTGCTTGCACAGTCATAGCATCCCAGTGGCTAGTGTTCATGGGCTCCTAGGTCCCCCACCCCTGATGGCCCAAGATGGGCAAGGGGATAGTCGGAAGGAACATAATCTTAAAGCTAATGAATTTTACTCTGGTGATGGATTGTATGTAACAGGCAAACTGATGTCTAATCAAGAATCCCTAACATCCCATCCAGGTTCACAGACTGCAAATACATTTGAAGAAAGCTGTGCTGAAAATCAGCAGCCTCCACTGTGAAAATCTGGGTGATGCTATGCCTTAGGAGAGCAAGGATGGCAGTACTTCAGGTTTATCAGTCTCCATTTGCCTCCACAAAGTTTGAGGGATAAAGCTTAACTCACCGACACGTTCATCTTTTCAGGCTTTGAAACTGCAAGGCTGTCTTGCATGACAGCCAAAGCATTTAAAAGAGACTTGGAAGAAGGATAAACTCCAGCAATTTCTTCTTGTGGCATGTCGTTCTTTGTTAACCCCAATTAGTGAATTTTTATATATTATACTTCATATAAAATATTGTAATCAACTGCTATCATGGCGGGTTGCTGAAATCTTTGTACTTGTAAAATATCTTCTCTAGACTTGTTTACATATTGTGATCGTACTGTGTTTCTTGAAATTGAATTTTGTGCTTATTATACTGAAAAAATCACTTTAGCATTAAATTCAAAATGTATATTTTATCCAAAATGATAATAATTGCTAATATTTCTTGAATGAGTTTGGTGGATCTAAATAGAACATTGCTAATATTTACATCAACCTTGCAAGACAGCCTCTCAGTTTTATAGATGAGGCCCAGAAAGGCTTACTGATGCGTCTCGTAGCTCCAACCTCCATGCTCTTTGCATTAAGCAGTCCAGGACCAGCAATCAGGCAGATGGATTGCTGTCTTGCACACACTGGGTTGTCTGATTGGCTGAAATATTAGCACAGAATGGGAAGCAGTGAGAGGTACACCTAGAAATTGCAAATGGAGGCCTATTCAGAGCTTATATGAGCCTATGGAAGATGGTGTCAATACTCTAGGGAGAAAAGTCAGGGCCTCTCTCCAAAGACTTGAAGGAAAGAGAAAAAGGATCCAAATAACTCTGCTTGGAAGTTAAGGCTGAGAGCTCCCTTAAGAGAAGGTCAAGTAGGCCCTTCTTTCCAAACCTTGCAGAGATGGCTACGGTGCTAATGGTTATCAGGATGAGCCTTCCCTGCTCTACTATGCTCCACAGCACCACTAGCCCCGATAAAAATCCCCTGCTTTCTGGTCCCAAAGATCATTGCTCTTCCACCTTCTCCCCTCCTAATTTTAGACAGCCTCAGACCAGAGCAGTGGTTGTGTGGTCCTGTAGCCCCCACTACAGCCTCCAGGTCAGAGTGTTAGCCAAGGACTCCTGGTTCCAGCAATTACCACTTCAGGCAAGCCAAACCTCTTGGTTTCCACTTCTGTATCTGCAGTTGAGTAGACAGAGCATCTCTGGCTGGGAAGTAAGAGAAAGGGCAGAGCAGCTGGTCCCAGGGGCTACTCAGTCCTCACTAACCTGTGGGAAGTGACTATTAAAAATTTACAACTCAGGGCAGGCCACGGTGGCTCAGGAGGCAGAATTCTTGCCTGCCATGCTGGAGACAGGGGTTCAATTCCTGGTGACCACCCATGCAAAAAAAAGGAAGAAAAATTTACAACTCAGCATCTTCCCTGGGAACTGATAGGCCAGAACCCCTCTTTGAGAATTACAGTTTGTCCCTCAATAGGATTCATTAGTTCATTTCCCTGTGGTGCTTTAGGCCACATGCTAGACACAGGGATCAAGGCAGTGTTGGTCATAGTGACTGTTTTCAAGATTTTCTCCACTCCTTTCTTACCCTCAAGCCTCATTTAACAGCCTCCTGCCCGATGTCCTTCAGTCCCATGCTTATCCTCCTGGGCAGCATGGTCAGCATCTCCATCACTCTTGGACACCTTTCAGAGCTTACCTGTAGTCTTTTTGACTCCCCAGTCTGCCTCCCAAGGATTTGAAAACAACAGTTACATCCCCCAAGGCTTTTTCTTTTCTCATCTCCAGGCCAAACATCTCCAACCATTTGAGATGCCACTCACAGACTCTGCAGTCAGAACAACCAGGATTTGTCATTGATGGTGTCACCTTGTGCAGGTGACTTAATCTCTCTGAGGGTAGACTTTCCTACTGGTGTGACCCAGGATACTCACCATCCCATAGTGTTGTCCTCAAGATTAAATAAGATGACAAACGTATAGTACCTAGCGCTGTGCCTGGCACATAATGGGTCCTTAAAAGATGATGCTGTTGATGGTTTTGAATACCTGCCCCCTCCCCACTCCAATTCAACTCAGGCCAGTTTGCTAATGTCCTTATTAGCAGAACGTGACATTCAGAACTGTGCATTATCTGTGCCCCTTCGTTTTCAGGAGAATATCACAATCTAGACCCTGCCTCTTAGGGGGAAGTCAGAAAATAGAGCACGTGAACAGGACCAGAATCACACCATTTCCAGGAACCCAGGCAAGCTGTTCTGATAAATCACAACTCAAGAACTAGTGTTTACTCTGTGTATAAGAGGATCTAAGCACTTGGATTTTTATTACATTAACCAGTTCAGAGCTACCATCGAGCAAATCTTCCCTACCCCAGAAGGACTAAGTAGCTGTAATGACCAGTAGCAGATCACAATCCTCTAATACTTTCTTAAGTCTCAGAGGCACATTTTTTCACATTTAGGTTTACTAAAATCAGAAAGCATTTGATGATCAGTAGGTATTTAAGCTAGTGCCAGGGGTTCCTCACTCCCCTCTAAAAAGAGAAGCTGAAATTAAATTGACGGTGAACATTAGACTAGAGAAAGCTACATTGATTGAACACCCACTATCTGACAGACCCAAGGCAGGATACTAAAGAGTTTGATATTTAATTATTTCTTTTCCATTGTTTTAGTGTGTTTCCTCCCTTAAAAAAAATGAAAATCATTAGAGAAAACTTTTAAAATACAAAGCAACTCAAAGTATCCCTAAAAATTCCTCAGTCTAAAGAGACCTTCAGAATCTAAACAGCTATAATAAAACTGAAGCCTCAATCTGTATAATGGCAAGAAGTCCACAAACAAACTCCACCATCACCCCTAGGTACCTTCTAAGTATCCCAGAAGAGCTTACATTCTCTTGGTGGCCCCCTAAACCTCCAGACCTCTGTTCCAAGCTTCCCCTCCATTCATTTCTTCCCATTAAAACTTCTTCAAGCTGTCTTAGAATCTTCCCAGGTCCTCCCACATGGAAACATTGGCCTTCCCCTAATTCCCCAAAGCACAGGCGACACTGTAATAATTTAACCACCTCTACTCAAGTCCCGAGGAGACTACGCAGGCACTACAACACAGGAAAGTAAAATGAAAAAATTAGGCCTGATCCCAAAGACAATCAGCCTTTGCACAAGGGACCCCTCCATCCTTAGCCATGGCTGGACACCATCTTAGTCAGTCCAGGCTAACCTCATATCTGTAACGCCTCCAGGAATCATGACCCTAATCCTTTCCCTCTGGCCCTTCCCAGGGAAGCCCAAAATTTGGTATTACATTAATCAAGATAAACACTAGCAAAATCTTGAAACTTCAGAGACTTAAAAGAAATCTCAGAAGATTATAGTTGAGTCAGTGAGAGGGCAGGGGCCCACATCGCTCTTGTCCATGAGGACATCCAGGAACCCAGGCTGCAGAGGCTCTGCCATCTTCTACACATGGCCACCAGGATGCCCTAGGCACCCACGGTCAGTCTGCAGGCAGGGAAGGAGAGAGAACCATGTGCAGGAGGATTGTGAGGTCTTTGCCTGCATGTGGCACATGTAATTTTCACCCTCATTCCATTGGATGGAGGCCATGGCCACCCCTTGTTACAAGAAAGGCCAGGAAATGCAGGAAACAAGTTTGGTGAGCAGCTCCCACTCTGCCAAAGGTACCATCATGATGCACTCTGCACCTATGGAGAAGTACCTTTTAGTTGATTACGCAGAACATTTTATTATTCCTCCCTTTGCTTTGACCTCTCCTTCCAAGCTAGGTCCTAGCCATGTTGCCGCATAACCGAAATCCCATTAAAATATTTTTCCTAAGCTATAAAGAAGAATCCCTCAAAAGAATATCAGTTCTGCTGTGTCAATTCTAGAATTCAGAAATAGTTGCTTTTGCTTTTTGTGTACATTTTTGTTCTTCTACATAGAAAAAAATGTTTAAAGAAATCACTCATAATCCTACATCTCACTATTAGTTTTAATGTATTTCCTTCCTTTAAATCTCCATATGCCCAAATTTTGTGCAACTTTCAAGGTCCTGTTCAAATGATTTACCTTCCTCAAATCTGAGGCTCAGAGAGGTTGAGTAAAACTTGCCCAAGGTCACATGGCTGGAAAATAGTAGAGCCAGACTTCTAACTAAGATCTAACTCCAGAGCCAGGGCTTTTTTGCTGCACCTTCCCGTCTCTCCAAATCCTTTGTAATTTCCCCTGGCCTTTTACTCACCCTGTCTGCTGTACGATAATTATCTGTGTCTCGAATATAAAGTACTTTATCTCCCTTATTAGTATGAGCCCCCAGAAGGCAAGAGTCATATCTATTTCCCCTTTGTAACCACAAGGACTGGTCCATAATGGTTGTAAATTTGCTACCACCCAAAGAAGCAAACATGTATTGGATGGGCAAATTGGAAGTTACCAAAAAGATTTCTCCTCCAGGCTGCTGCCCAAGTAGTCCCCTTCTTATTTCACATAGTGACCAAAGCACAGGTTTTGGAGTCCAACAGCTCCAGGTTTACATTTCACCTCCACAATGCACAACTTTGAACAAGAAGTTTGAACCAAACTTCTCTGAGCCACACTTTCTTCCTACCTCGGCTGAGGTCCAAATGAATTAATGCATATAAAGTGCCAAGCACAAATAAACATTCAATAAATAGTACCAATTATTATTATTAACATTAGTACAGTTTTTAGTTATTATTTATTCTCTGACTTCTCAAAATTATTTATCATAATGAAAAGCAAACAAAACCTTTAAGGCCTGGAAAAAAAAAGGAGATGGGATTTTGAGTGGCTTCTCGTGACCCTCAGAGAGCAGTAAGTACTCTTTGGGGGAATTCCTGACCCTTTAAAATCCCATTAAACCTAAACACACATCTGTTAGCACACACCAAGCGTGCAGTCTGCACTTTCACCCAGAATTGAGTAGTACAAGAAGGAATATTATATCCAATAACTCATATGGAACTATTTATCCCCAATTGCTTTGTGCTTTTCCTTAAACTTTTCCACAGTCTTTGGTTTCAAAGGCCATTTTAGAATGACTGAATTTCTTTGCAAAGTAAGTTTCTCCCCCCAAAAGAGATTGTTTTAGGAAAATCTCTCGGGGCCTAGAGGCTGTGAATTTCCAAACTTGCTTTCCCCTGTCCTCCTCCTTTCTTTTAAATGAAAATTACCCAGGAAACCAAGATTCATTAAAAATAATGGGAGGGGGAAGGAATATAACTAACTTGAAAGGAGTTTGTGGCTTACTGCTTAGCAGAGAAATTATGAGGGTCTTTTAGGGAAATCTTATAGGATCATAGAATATTCACTAGGAAGGAACTAAGAAATAATATGATTTAACCTTCTCATTTGAAGGTGGGGAAACCGAGGCCCAGAAGAAATTAACTATCCAAAATCACACAGCAAGTCAGCCAAAGAACGGAGACTTGAACTCAGGTCTCCTAAACCCCAGCTGAACTAGGCCAGGTCCTCTAGAAAGCAGAGCCTGAGGCAGGGATTAAGTTGTTGTTTCTTTACTTACGAGATGCAAGTCCAGGCAGTGAGGGTGAAAACAAGGGAAGTGAGGCAAGGAAAGATGTGAGGCTAACTTCAAAGACATCCACTATGACAATCAGCAGGTATGTTTACTTAGCACTCAGGACATCTCAAACACTGCAAGGAGAAATTATAGTCTCTAGGTTTGCGTTTCCTCAGAAGAACACCTTGAGACAAAAGAGTGAAATCCCAAGAAATACCCACAGGGAAGTAGGAAAGTGAGACAGAAAAAAAGAAAGAAGCCAATGAAGTGCATTACCCAGCTGGAGTTGTCTTTTAGGGTAGGATGACCCATTGTCCCTGTTTGCCCAGGACTGAGGGCTTTACTGGAATGAGGGACATTCAGTGCAAAAACCAGGGAAGTGCTGGGCACATTGGGACTGGTTAGTGTTCTAGTTTACTAGCTGCTGGAATGCGATATACCAGAAAGAGATGACCTTTTACAGGGAGAATTTATTGAGTTGCAAGTGTATATGTTCTAAGGTCATGAAAATGCCCAAATTAAAGCAAGGCTATAGAAATGTCCAATCTAAGGCATCCAGGGAAAGATACCTTGGTTCAAGAAGGCCAGTGATGTTCAGGGTTTCTCTATCAACTGAAAGGCACATGGTGAACATGGCAACATCTGCTAGCTTTCTCTCCAGGCCTCTTGTTTCATGAAGCTCCCCCAGGGACATTTTCCTTCTTCATCTCCAAAGGTCTCTGGCTGTGTGGACCCTCATCATTCTTGTGGGTCTGTAAGAGACTCTCTCCAAAATGTTTCCTCTTTTAAGGGATTCCAGCAAACTAATCAAGACCCACCTGGAATGGGTGGAGTCACATTTTCCTCTAATCAAAAGTTAATACTCACAATCAGGTGAGTCATATCTCCATGGAAACAATCATCGAAAAGCTCCCAGCCAGCAATAGTGAATGAGGATTAAAGGGCATGGCTTTTCTGGGGTCCACCAGAGATTCAAACCAGCATAGTTGGTCACTTTGTGTATAAAGCACACACCTAAAGCTATCCTAACTGGGGGGTAGGGTGGGGTGGTGTGAGTTATTTATTCACAAACTCACCATTTTTCATTGGTCAAGGTCTAATTCTGATGGGAATTTCCCTTCAGCACCTCCAACTTGCCCTGTACATGAGCTGATGGTGGTTCTAGGGCCAAAAGAAGCCTTAGGCAGGGAGACTCAGGTATGTCTAATAAGCAGCCTTCGGCAGGTAGCAATGAACTCTGAGGCCATGTGGGTGGAATATCTACAGTACCTGGCACTCTGTCCCTCAGAGCAGTCCACTGGGGAGAGGAAGGAGGGCAGTTTATCTGACCAGCTCCCTCCAATCTCTAGTTTCTCATTGGTCTACGTTTACTCAACAGGGATCTAACTCCCCTGCACTGCTGTGCTTGTTATCTAGTCCCCTTTCGTGACCACTTAGGAAGTCAGCACCATCCAAGACTAGAACTGGAGGCACAACTCTGCACAAAGTTTTGGTTGGCAGGAAGGATGGCTCACACAGGCCTCAGGCTTTGAGTCAGCAGCTTGGGAAGCTAGGCAAAGGCAGTGGGGCACACTCCCTCTTGATAAGCTGTGCTCCCATGCTAATGCTAAAATGGCAGTGGCAGCAGTGTCCAGGAAATGGATGGTGCCATCAGAAAGAAGAAAGCCATCAAAGGAATCTGAGAAAGTGCACAGAGTCTAAATCCACACCTTCTCCCAAACGGGCAGCTCTCCATGTGCAAAGCTTGAGCACAGGAAAGCGACAATACCTTTTTTCTCCCACTCTACATATTTCACCTGAAATTTCCACCATTCAGAAAATCACAAAATCTCAAATGTAGTCTCTAGGATTGAAAAGGACTTAGTTTTCATCTCACATTTTATAGAAAAGGGAAATGGGGTACAGAGACGAAAAGTAACTTGTCCAATACAACACAGCAAGATGATAGCAGAGTAGAGAACAAAATCCTGATTTCTAGATTCTAGACAATGGGTGCTATGGAAAGACAACCCACCAGTGATCCTGAGAGTCACCTCATGCCGATGGTCATGGATATCACAGCAGTCAACTGGCATAAAATGTGCCTGCCCCTCCGACTCTCCCATCTGAAATAAAAAGTGAAGCCATCTCTACTTTCCACACTCATAGGAGTCTACGCATCTCCAGCCC
Source organism: Tamandua tetradactyla (assembly GCF_023851605.1). Classification (NCBI taxonomy): domain Eukaryota; kingdom Metazoa; phylum Chordata; class Mammalia; order Pilosa; family Myrmecophagidae; genus Tamandua; species Tamandua tetradactyla. The sequence goes on from NC_135328.1 coordinate 165,880,608, forward strand.
CCGACCTGGTTTACTCCATCACAATCCTTATTTACAAGCTATTAATATATTTTGATATCTCTGCTTACATGCTTATTGTATCCCCCTTCCCCACATACATACATTAGAATATAAAGTCCATGAAGTTGGGAGTTTTGTTTTGTTCGCTACACCATTCCCAGTGTCCACAAAGGTGCCTTGCACATAATATACTCACAATAAATGCTATGAGCAATCATATTAACAATAAAGTCTGCACCCTTTTCCTTGCAATTGCCCTGGAAACTTGAGCAAAGTAGTTACATAACCCCTCAGTCTACTCCTCAGGCAACCATTTAGTCAACAGTCTTAAGCAGAGTTTGAATCTGGTTTTGCCCACTCTAAGCAGCAGAATTGTAGCTGAAATGATTTGGCAGAGTCCACCTGGTCCAGATATATGTGTCTCACAATACTTGACTAACCACTTTAACTAGGAGCTTTTGTCACTTGAAAGAATTAGTGGAGAATGACTGAACTACTTGGAATAGACAGCTATACACAATTTACAGCACAGTTCATTTAAGTTCTATTTATATTTAATCACTCAGAGGCAATATTCCTCAAGGAGTGACCAGCAAGCCATCTACATCCAAAACATGCTGCTTGGGGAGCAGAAAGAGAGATGCCTACTCAAAATGCTGATTCTAGGCTCCCACTGTAGTCCCCCTACTGAGTACTGCCAGAGAGAGGCCTGGTACTCGGCATGTTTAACAGTTTCCCCCACATGATTCTTGGGCACATTAGACTTTGAGAGCCACTATCTTAAATGATTGACAAAGAGCCTTGTTCTTTTTTTTTTTGTCATTTTTATTGTGTTAACATATGCAACACATAATTTCCCACTTTAACCACATTCAAGTGTACAAGTCACTGGTATTAACTACACTCACAATCTTGTGCTACCACACCACCACCCATTACCAAAACTTTTTCACCACCCAAACAGAAATTCTGTACCCATCAAGCAATAATTCCCCATTCCCCCCACTCCCACCCCTGCCAATCCGTAATCTACTTTGTACCTCTATGAATTTACACATTATGGTATTTCACATAAGTGGAACAATACAATACTTGGTATTTTGTATTTGGTTTACTTCACTCAACATAATATCTTCAAGGTTCATCATGTCGGAGCATGTGTCAGAACTTCATTCCTTTCTACAGCCGAATAATGTTCCACCGCATGTATGTACCACATTTTGTCTAACCATCTGTTGGATGGACACTCATATTGCTTCCACCGTTTAGCTATTGTGAATAATGCTGCTTTGAACATTGGTGTACAAATATCTTTTCAAGTCCCTGGTTTTTATTCTTTTGTGCATATACCTACAAACAGAATTGCTGGATCATGTGGTAACTCTATGTTTAACTTGACAGAGAGGCTTTGATAAATTCTCCCAGCTCCTCCTCATTTAGGAAACAGTGAAAATTCTCAGCCAGTATTAGGTTTGACCCTGGCTGAGTCTCTCCCCTTGCTCTGCCTGAGTTCTGCAGTTCCCCTTCTGAGAGTCCCTAGCTGTTCCTGCCTGACACTGATCTGGGCTGACACGGTTACCGCCCGGGGGGGCCTGTGCTTTCTCCTTCTGCTTCTGGACTTGTTCAAGGTTTGCCGTAATTACAAGCTTTTACCCACCATGTGGTCCAGAGTAAACCCCTACCGCTGATAACTGACAAACCCTGCTGGCACTTTGCTTTTCTTCTCTGATGTAGGCTTCTGTGTCTACTGGCATCAGGTGCAGAGAAAGGTCAGGACACAGGGTGTTGTGGATGAACTGCCATGATTGAGGAATGTTTTGTTCCATTTTCTGGTGGTAAGAAAATGTTATACCTAGGACTTAAGATGGAAATGGATTTTCCCTATTGGGTAGAATGCCCAAGGCCCTGATTCTTCCTGGGCGATGCCAGTGAACATCCTCCCACCATCTCCCCTCACCCAGCTGAAATAGCTTGGAGTGCTCCTGATTAACCGTTGAACTCCCACTCCAGGGACTCCTCATGTGATTTCTTATGTGCACTTCTTAAGGGCAAAAGTCATGTCTGATGGCCCAGTGACAAGCACAAATGCTGGTTCGTAAAAGCTCATAAAAACAGTATTTGCTAAATGAATGGTCACCTTCTATGCCATCCTATTTTATTTTCTTCACAGCACTTACCATTATCTAAACTTGTCAAGTTTGTTTATTGATAAAGCCATCTATTTGCCCCAACATCACCACCAAACACACACACACACACACACACACACACATACACACAACCCTACTATATAAACCCTCTGAGAGAAAGAAATGTGTCTGCCTTGGTTACTTCTGTATTCCCAGCATCTGGAATGGCAGGTGCAGATGCTTAATAAATAATTGTTGAACGAACACTCTGAAAATGCCAAACTACTTGTAGTTTCCCCTAGATGCACATGTTGTTTCATACGTCTGAGTTTTTGCATTTGCTGTTTCTCAGCCTAAAATACCCTTCCTCTTCCCTCTATCCTGCTCCATCCACCAAAGGAAATTCTACTTTTCCTGCAAAACTCAGTTCAGACTCATGTTCTTTGTTGGATATTCTTGACCCCTATGGACAGAATTGATCTCTTTTTTCCCTGTGCTATTCTAAACTTCGCACACATACTCTATTGTAGCTACTAGGCTATGATCTTGGCTTTACAAACCATCTTCATCTCTGATCTTTGCCATCTAGGACATGGCTTGACATGGAGCAAAGGATCAATCATTCAATAACTGAGCTTTTTGAATCTTCACATCTCGGAAAATGAAAAACTCACAGTCTCTGCTAGGAACTCACAGTCTGGTGGAGGACAGAGGGATGAACAAATATGTCTGACATATTCTAGTTACTAAATAAATAGCTATTAGACTGAGATTAATTTACCAAATTGTTCCCTCATAGTCACATATAAGTTTCTTAGAATGCTCAACCCCTTCTCTCCTTCCAAACAAACCGTTCCCATTTTTCAAGTTCAAAGTCAAGTCTTAACTCCCCTGGAATGCCTTGCCCGAACTCACTGAGCTCTTAGAATTATAGCATTTCATAATTTGATTCACTATATTAACCCAGCCAAGATATATGCCCGGCATAACTCTTCTATCCTGGGCCCCAGAGCACATTACAACTATGAAAACTTCTTAAGACAACATATCAGGCAGTCACTTCCAAATGATCTGAATCAGGACACAAAATGAAGCCAGTTGGCCTCCTAGGACAAACTCTACCATGCACATAGCTGAAGCCTTATGAAGAGTAAGTCAAATGCTCTCAACACTCAAGAACACATTTTCATGTACCTATTCATATTATATCCACTGTCCGATCTGGCCACTCAAGCAATCCTAGAGTTTAGCATTTTATGTCCCATTTCACAGATGAGGAATATGATGCTCCAAGACCAAGGCTATGTGCTTAGTAAGTTACCAAGGTAAGACCAGTTCTTAGGAGTTAATTGGAATGGGGAATTGGAGGTGGGGGGGAGGAATGGAATACAGATTTGAGATTTTTACTTTCTTCCCTTCAGTGTTAACCAAAATGTACCCTACAGAAGTCAGCAACAGCTAGGTCCCTTTCTGCCAAGCACTAACCCAGACCAACCCTGGGCTGGCATCTCAGGCCCCCAGGGGTTCATGCAAAGCCAGCCTGGATACCCTAGCAGCCTGCATTTTCCCTTGAAGAACAAAATCTGCTTGTAAAGAAAACACTGACTGGAACCATCTGCCCTCCCCCATAGCTTGAAAGAAGCTGCATGTGGATTCTCTAATCCTTTCCTCTCTCCCCTGGCCAGGAATGAATTTCATTTTGAGGCAAAGTTAGGGAGGCCATGAGTGAGAGGGGGCGGGGAGAGGTAGGCCAGATACATCTGGACAGCTTTTCTTTGTGAATTCAGAAGACTGCAGGGAATCACTTTCACCCCTTGCCAAAGGAAATGGCCCATGGTCAGGAATTGATGACTTGCAAATCTCATGCAGGCAGAGAGGTTATTGTGCCTGGAGGTCTTTGGGGGTTTAGACAATGATAAAGAACTAATCATTTTTAAAGGGCAGCTGTTTATGAGACCCGAATCTCCACCACAAGCACAGTCAGAAAAAAAGAACAGTTCTGGAGGCTTGGCCTCTTCAAACCAGTCCACTGTCCATTCAATCCGTGCATTCAGTTGTTCAGCAAAAATATCCCTAGACATGCTGAAGATTCTTTGCCAGGCACTGTGCTTGGTGCTAGGGAAATAGCTGTGGGAAAAGATTGATCTTCATCTCTAACAGCCTCATGGAGGAAATAATCACATAAACAGTAACATGCAGACCAACAGTTACAAAGCACTCATACAAACAGGTACAGATAGAGTGCTAAGTAGTATAAAAGGTTTTTGGAAAAAAAATCATTAACTGACTTTGGGATGGGGGGGTGTGGGGATATGAGACGAAGTTTTGAAAAACAGGGCATACAGTAGAATCCTGAAGTTGTACACTTTGCCTAAAAGAAAAACCCTCTAAGAGATAGAGGCAAAAGCACAGCAGAATGAAAGTTAGTAGCATATTTGGGGAACAGGAGCAATTGGAAGCAATTGGGATCTACAGATCATACCCAACCACCCAACATTTCCTAAGTAATTAGGAATGTGGAAGAAAGTAGGGGAAGAGAAGCCTATGTAAGAAGGAAAAGGCCAAACCTTGGGTGCACCATGCTGGGTATAAATACTGTTCAATCTTTTCTGTGAACATATTCCCAATGAGAGGCTACAGGGAAACCAGACGAAGAATTGATATCCAAAGCAGCCTCTTATGTGTATAAAATGTATTAGATGTTTCATGATTTCTTCTTTTAAAAAAAAAGAAAGCATGTTCATTTTGCATTCTGCTTCATAACAGAGTTTTTGGCTTTAATATAAAAAATAATATTATTTTTCCCAGCTCTCCAAGCAGAGTGAATGTCCAGCAGATGGCCATATGTCCTCCAAGATGTGGCCAAGTAGCCCCAGGACTACAAAACTCCAATCTGAAGAGCAGAGCTTATTGGAGATGGAGAACCATCTGATTGTTTTGATTAAAAACTTTAATCAAAAGAAGACATGAGGAGGTGCAAGGGTAGTTCAGTGGTAGAATTCTCGCCTGCCATATGGGAGACCCGGGTCCGATTCCCAGTCCATGCACTTAACCTTGAGACAAACAAACAAACAAAAATTCAACAAATGGTGCTGCAATAATAGGTTACTCACATAGAAAAATAATGACACGTGACACCACCATACAGCATACACACACACACACACACACAAAATAAGACATGAAAGCTATGGAGCCCTCACTCTTAGCTCCTCCTTTCTCAACCCAAAAGCCCTCTCCTCCAACAAGCAAGAAAAAACAAGATGAGGAGAAACTTCTTCCCTTTGCAAATGGGCACAAAGCCAGAGCAAATGCAACTGAGGTCGCTCATCACTGTGCAATCCACATTTCCCCTATCTCCTACCAGTACCAAAGTTTATCAGGAGTCTTATCCAATGAGATGACCCAAAACTATTTCCACAAGGATCTCAGTCCTTGGTGGTCCTGTTCATGGAAGGGTCTGTAAACTTTCACCACAGGTCATAGAAATATGACAAACCCAGGGAAATCACTACAGTTTCATGTATATTCCTCTCGGCCCCCATCATGTCGCTCAAACCATTTCCCCTCAATGGTCAAGGTCAACCACACCAGCCAAACCTTTCTCCTAAAACAACCTTGTGGCTGCAGGAACCCAAAGAGGCCAGGGGGACACCATAACCGGCAATTCTGTACAACTATTATTTCCCCTCCATAGCCCCTGGCATGGTTTTTTGAAAGTTAGACACAAATTTGGCCTACAGTAAATGAAATAGAGATACTAGAGTTGCCTAAGAAGAGTGCTGAGAAAAAGTTCAGAAGGTTCAAGACGGTAACAATATTAAGAAAGTTGTATTATGTGAGACCAAGCAGCATCTTAATTTACTGCAAATATATTAAGCCCTCTGTATCTGTAGTTCAAAGGGGTTGAATGAAGAGCCATTTGGACTGTATTTGAAATAGCTAGAAATCCTTCTAACCTAGGCCTGTCCTAAAGCTGCCAACATTTCAAGTTACCTGGAAAATGGGTGAGAACAATATATTGATTGGCATCAGCTAATTCCAAATTTCAATGAGACCCACTTAGCATCATGCTTCCTTTTTTAGTGGAAGAGAGAACAGATGAGACTGTTGTATCGGAAGAGATATTCTGACATGCCTAGATTAGGATTGGCAAACTAAGGCCAAATCAAGCTCACAACTTGTTTTGGGAAATAAAATTTTGTTAGAATACAGCCACACCCATTCATTTATGTATTGTCTATGGCTGTTTTTGTACTACAATGTAAGAGATGAGTAGTTGTGCCAGAGACCATGTGTCCAAAGCCAAAATATTTCCTATCTGTCCCCTTACAGAAAAAGGTTGTAAGTCCTACCATAGACCCCTGGAACTACATAGGAACTATCTTTTCACAGGTTTTATTGTTCATTCTCTGCACACATGTATCTTGCCAGACATCCAGAGAATCTGCTGTTTCCAGGTCTTACCTGCATAATGTCATCAATTCAGTGGCCCAGCATGATGTCCTGTGAGATGGTGAGACCATTAAGATGCTATAGAATAAATTGTGGGATGGATGTCGAGAATTCACATATCCCTGAATCAAGGCAATAAGTATATTTCTGTTCTTCCTACCAGATGAGAAAAATTGTTCATGATGCTTCTTGGATTCAAAAGGGAGAAAAATGACTTTGCCTGTTCATTAGCTGCATATCCAGTTATCAGGGGGGTGCTGGTTTGAAAGGATGTATGTACCCTTGAAAAGCCATGTTTTAATCAAAATCCCATTTCATAAAGGCTGAATAATCCCTATTCAGTATTGTTTGTTTGAAACTGTCATTAGATCATCTCCCTGGAAATGTAATCCAATCAAGAATGGTTGTTAAACTGGATTAGGGGAGATGTGTCTCCACCCATTTGGGTGGGTCTTGATTGGTTTACTGGAGCCCTATAAAAGAGGAAACATTTTGGAGAATGAGAGAGATTCAGAGAGAGCAGAGAAGAAAGACATAGCCAAGAGAAGCAGAGAGTCCGTCAGCCAGCGCTTTGGAGCTGAAGAAGGAAAATGCCTTCCAGGAAGCTTCGTGAAACAGGAAGCCAGGAGAGAAAGCTAAGAGATGATGCTGTGCTTGCCATGTGCCCTTCCAGCTGATACAGAAACCATGACTGTGTTCACCATGTGCCTTCTTACTTGAGAGAGAGACCCTGAACGTCATCAGCCTTCTTGAACCAAGGTATCTTTCCCTGGATGTCTTTTATTGAACATTTCTATAGACTTGTTTTAATTGGGACATTTTCTTGGCCTTAGAACTATAAACTAGCAACTCATTAAATTCCCCTTTTTAAAAAGCCATTCTGTTTCTGGTATATTGCATTCCAGCAGCTAGCAAACTAGAAAAGGGGTTATAGTTCTTAGCTCTTAAGGAGAACACATTTGGGACAGCAGTTTTTACTAATAAAATCTATTATAACCATTATCAACTCAACGATCCTCTTACCCTGGCAAATAAAAAAATTAAGAGGGTAGAGGGAGCTGGGGGATAAGCTAGGAAGCACCTACCTGTATATTTCAAGTCTTGGATAGTTGCAACAGCTGTCCTCAGAAATATAATGTTTGGGATATTTTTATTTTTGTGTAAATGTTGACTATGAAAAGTTTCTATGGCATCCTTTCTCAATAATAGACTCCAAAATGACCATGGGTCAGGAAGCTATGTAAGAATTGCCAAAGATATACATCCAGCTCTGTACCCAGACAGAACAAATAATGACAAGGAAATGTCATACCCCATTGTCCTCCCATGAAGAGAAACTCACGTGAGGTCTCTATTTATATTCTGACCCTGTTTTGTCAGGTGAACTGTGTCGCAGTCCCAAATCCCTAGGAATTAGGTTTCGCTTGAGGCCAGTACCAAATAGAATCCCATTTCTCTTTCCTTAGGGTACAGTCACTATTTCAATGGCAGTAGGTTCCTTTGGGAAAGACTGAGAAGATATTCACAGAGATACCTAAATGTGTATATATTGCAAGGCCTGTCCTCAAGGGTTCCAGCCTGCCCTTCACTCTGGGACTCCCGGACTGTGAGCTGAGTCCAGAGCAGGATTAGAGAGAAGTGGTGGATAGTGACGTGGCTCAGGTCAGACATGGCTAGACCCTTGACTACATGACAGCTAGCACAGGAGATGAAAATTACACCAGAAAATGTTTAATGCCTGATTGTACTATGATACATCAAATATGAACACAGGGTACTGTGAGAGTACGTATTAGGGGAGCCTGCATTGGTCTGGTCAAGAAAGTTTCCAAAGAAGAAGAATTGGAGCTGAAAATCTGAAGGATAAATAGCTGAAGAATCAGGGTATAAACCAGCATGATATTATGCTCCCAATTTTATTTTAAAAATTAAGCATTTAAGGTATAATTCGACTGTCCCTTTACACAGTTTGGGAGACATAACATATTCATTATTCATTTGTTTTCATAAAGTCTGTGCATCAGTTTTTAAGCCATTTGTCTTTCTGGATCTCACTTGCAGCAAAGTCTAGCAACAGCTTTTGCATCACACCTGCGGTTACAAACTTCCAGAACAGAAACCTAAAGCTCCAGAAACAGCAAGTAGTGTCAGACCTGCTCAGGGCCACAAAAGACCGCAGTCCTGAGCCAATAGACACTGTGCTGAGACTCCGCGCTGTCTTTCTGGTGACATCTGGTGTTGGCTGCTGCCTGGGCAGCGTGAATCCTGGGGACAAGGTTTTCCTGTGATAAGAGGACCATCAGAGACCTCATACATTTCCCACCTCCACCCAGAAGACAGATACAGACTATGTTTATTAAAAATTTCTCTGGACTCAGATAGAACAAATGCTTGGACTGACACCTTAACCACTGATCAGCAAAACATCTTGAACTCTTTCTCCATATTTTGGGTTAGTCGAAACTCTCAGTTATGCTTGGCTGATTAATTCTAAATGCACATGGTTTAAAAAGAAACAGGGGAAAGCAAATTGGATCCTTATGGTTTTGATTCATTTTCACCTAATTCAGCCAGATGTGGGGGAAGGGCTGGGAGGAGGGGTACCAGATGGCCCACATTCAATCACGAAGTGTTCCGTCAAGGCAGGAGGCTGACAAGGGCCTGGGTGCCAACCAGGGGCAACTAAAATGGATTCTCACTTTCAAAGTATTTACTAAGCATCTGCTCTGCACCAGACCCTGTGCTAGGCACCAGAGACACAAAGATGAGCCAGTTTGCTTGTCTGCAAAGAATTCAAAGTACAGAGATGAACATTTAAGTGAGTAACTTCCCAAAAGTGTGTCAGGGCTGGGAGAGAAGCTGCAAAGGGTAGAGAGAGACATCAAGAAGATGGGTATCAGTTCTGCCCAGAGGGTAAGGAAAGGCTTCATAGATAAAAAATAATAATACTAGTGCCCACCACCTATTAAGTACTTACATGTCTCAGCCCTTTATATAATTAGATGATTTGATTCTCATGATAACCCTTTGAGGCAGGAACTTTTATGCTCATTTTAAAGATGAGGAAATGGAGACATACAGAGGTAAATGGTTTGCCAAAGGGCACACATTCAGTAAGTGGAAGAGCCAGGTCAGAACACAGATTGGGCAGACTACAGAGTCCTTTTCTTAGCCAACATGTTTACTCTCAAGAGTTGGCTTGACTGATGGGCAGTGGTTTATCCGGCAGATGACAGGTTCGTTATTTGTTTCAAGGGGAGGATGTTGCAAGAGCAAAGGCTTGGGTGATAAGGTGCTTGTCTTAAATCTGCCACTGATTCACAGCAGGGACTGTGTGATTTGGGGCTAGTCACTTAGGCACCCTGACTGTGACACCTGCCTGCTTCTGCCCTTCATGCCTCTCCTTTTCCCACTGTGGAGCCGTATGATTCACACTGAAAAACTCAGCTGCATCCCAGACTTACCCAGGTGCTCCACATTAAACCCACCTGCCTTCGAATCCCAATCCATAGTGTGTTCCAGTACAGGTGCGCCCTTCATCATCATCACCACCATAATAATAAAGATTTCATGAGAACTTTGTATACACCAGAGTTATGCTAAGGGGTCTACATGCATTATTTTATTTGCTACTCACAGCAATCTTATGAGGAAAGTACTACTAATAACCCAAGTCCACAGGTGGAGGAAGTGAAGCTTAGAGAATTTGCCACTTACCCAACACCATATTAAGCTACTAAGTGGCAGAACTGAAATTCAAGCTCAGACAATCCCACCCCACAATGCACACACTTCAACAGCACTTGTATAATTCATCTCTCATGCTAGCACTTAGAGCAGGCTCTGCCAGCCCTCCTTGCCCAGACCCAATCTTTCTACATCACCAATTGCCCTTCATCATACTCTCCAGAGATCATTCTTCCCTGTGGGACTGGACTGTGCAACATCCTTGCAGCTGGACTTATTCCCAAAGTTTAGTCTCTAATACCAGCACCCTACTTCTCAGGCCCATTCTTTTATGAACCCAATAGTAGTGCCTCATTCAAAACTGAAGCCTCAGAATCTCCATCTGGAAAGAGACTGTTGAATCAGGTGGCGTTCTGGCTCAGATATTATTTAAATTCATGGCTTATCCATACCAATCAAAATGGTTCCCTTTTCCAGCTAGTTGGATAGATTTCATAGCCATCTCTGAACTGAAAGATTTTCTTTTTCTCTGGGTTACACAGTGCAGAGGCGGGTTGGCATTTTTACATGTCCCACTTATGTGTTTAATGTTAGAAACAACCTGGAATAGTAAAAAGGGATCATGAATTTAGAATCAGACCCATCTGGGTTCAAATTAAGGCACAATCACTAAGCAACAGAGACTTTAAACAAACCATTTTATCTTGGTGGTCCTCAATTTTCTCATGTATGAAATGAAGACATAAACACCCTCTGAAAGTGTCCGAAAAATAGCAGATACCCAACTCAAGGGCATTGAAGGCTGGAATAAAATGAAGAGGTATGGCTCCACTTCCACCCACCTGTCCACAGCCAGCCTAGGGGAGTATTGACAAGTTTGAAGGGGGAAAGTGCTTGCTATGAGATGAAGGGACTAAAAAGCCAGCAGGAAAAGAACAGCTTGCTGACCCTCTTTACTTCTCCCATTCAGACATGGGTTTATCATCTCCTGTGTTTTTTTCACATATTCAGAAATTATTTGGTGAATATGTGTTTATTTCTCAGCTCCAGGACTGACTCTGGGGATGCCAGGCATACAGATCTAAATGAGACACAGGCTTAGTTCTCACTGGGCTCGTGTTATTGAGGAGGCACCAGAGGCACGCTCAGGGTATAAGGAAATGAACGGAGCACGAGAGCTTGTAAGGGTAGAGGAGGAACCAGAGACCCAGGGTCCCAAACTTGGGCCCAGATAAGGGAGATGCAATTCATAAAAATATGGCCTGAATTAAAGTCCACAACTCAGGGCGGGGATTTGGTAAATCAAGGAGGAAGCTCTGGGCCAGTACAGGCTCCTTGATGCGAGAGCCAATGCCATTGTAGGCTCTGGCCAGGAGGGTCCCCAAACTAGTCTCAGAGCCAGGACAAAGGGCTGCAGTCCCACCGAGCCCACCTTCCCCTTCTCTCTGCCCTCACGTCCCTTCTCCCTCCTTTCTTGTTCTGCTCTCTTCAGAGAATGTTTTTCCAACTCTCCCTTGGAGGAAGCAGGAGGAGTGCCCAAAAGGAGAAATTGTTTCCAAGATTCTTGGCTCTCATTCTAATTGGAGCACATGTCAGGTCCTCCTGTGGAGGGCGGTCCCACTCCCAATATGACAGCCATGTAGGCCTTGGTCCCAGTACAACGCACTGGCCACGTTTTCCAGACTTTCACTTATCCAACTTTTCTGCTACCCACAGGGCCCTTTCATGCTTTGTTAGTGGGACTGTCATGAAAAGTGCTGACTCACCCCTCAGTGGTCAGTGCTATGTCTGTACCTCTACAGAGGAAAAGACCAGGTGCCAAGACGCCTGTCTCCATGGCCTACTTTCCTTTAACCCCCACCTCCCAAAAGTGCTCTCTGTTCTTGCCTTTCCTCATCCTGTTTCCTTTGCCAGGAATGACTAGCTTTCACCTTTAAATCATACTTATCCTTAAGTCCCAGCTTAAATATCATCTCTGCTAGAAAGTCTTTCCCAGTTCCCCCAAAGTAGCTCACCCCTACCCCAGGTTTCTAAAAACTCTTCCACCTTATGCTGAGCAAAACATTTCCCATCACATCTGTTTTCATTCCTATCTTTCCCAAATAGTTCAGCGCTTCCTTTCTATTTCCCCATACAGCACAGAGTAACTGGCACACAGTAGGTGCTCAGTAAATGTTTTGGGGATGGATACATGGGGAGGAGTTAGTAAAACATTATTTCATTCCAAGTATAAGGAACATCATCAGAGCAGATGGAAACCATTTGGGAAATTCTGCTGTTCCTCCCCATCTGCTGCTCCACAGCCACCGCATCTCACCTAAGGCTAGTTAGATGCGGTGGTCTCTCTCCTAGAAACCAAAGGATTTTCTCTGAGCTCCCTGAGCATATTTCCCATCCTTGATCTGATTTCCAGCTTTGACCACCTTTGAGTTATAATAGCCCATGACAGTCCATGAATCCTTCTGCAGGCTGCCTTCCCTCCAGCAGAGATGCACAGAGGAGTGCTCACTTGTCATTCACCCAGCCAGCATTAGAAGGCATTGTGCTGGATGAGGGCACATAGAGATAACTGGACCCAAGTTCTGCCCTCGAGAAGCTCACATTTTAGTAGAGGTGGCAGACAAGTTAAATGAATACTCACCATACAGTGTGGTTTCAGTGTAATAAAAGAGCTCCCAGGGCAGGAGGCAGGGAACAGGGCAGGGATAGGGACATGTGAGAAGAATAAAGAAAGGACATCTAACCAGGTTTGGAGTGTTCCTGGAAGGCTTCCTGTCAGAGACAATACCAAGCAGCTGTCTTAAGCTTATGCAAAAGCAGGACCTTAGACAGTTTCAGACCCAGATCCTGGAGGTGTCTGAGGAGTCTCCAGAGTGATGCCAGGAATGGTGATGAGATGCTCTCACACACAGCTCCCCAGAGTCTATGGTTTTATGGGCAGGAGAGGACCATGGAAGAAAATTCTTCAAGAGCTGCCTCAGCTTCTTTCTGCTGTCCTTGATGTTGGCATAACTCAGGCCCCATAACTCAGGGTCTCTGGATTCAAAGACTGCTGGCCTTTGGTAGCATTTTTTACTTTTAGCCCCTCAAAAAGCCACACCTTAGAGGCCCTATCAGATTCAACGTGTATTTCAGACTGAGGGTTTCAATCTACTTTTAGATGCATGGTCTTGGGCAAGCCACTTAACATAGCCTGTTTATCTGTAAAGTGAGGAGGATAATACTATCTCTTTTATAGGGTTATTGAGAAGATTACATGGGATAAAGTATGTAAACATCATCGTTCAAGACTCTTTTGTGCCCTTGATGATACCATGTTCTTCCCTTGACAAGAAGGTTCTGCCCCAATTTTCCTGGACAGTTTCTACTCATCTTCCAGGCCTACACCTAAAGTCACTTCCTTAGGAGAGCTTCTCCTGACACTTCAGACCCTTATATTACAGAGGCTCAGAGCACCTGATAGTTCTTTTACATCACACTCAATGAACTCGATCATTGAACAGGTTGCTATATCTTTGCCAGTCAGCTGTAAGGGCAGATTCTTTGTCTGTCTTTTTCAATGCTCTATCTCCAACAAACCCTCAATGTCTGGTACACAGCAAGTGCTCAATAAATATCTATTGAATTAATGCATTAGTAAATAAGCAAATAAATAAAAGGACACTCAATATTGGATGGCTATTACTAACAGTATATTCTCTGTCCACCCCTTACTAGCTAGGTGACTGTTCCTTCACCTGTGGAATGGAAAGAATGAATATCCAAAATGGCCCTCCAAAATAAGTATTGAACGAATATAGGTGAGAAGCTTATCTCATAGGTGAGACCCAAACAAGTGATAGTGACTATTCTTATCCCAAAGGCAAAGCAGAACTAGAGTCTCAGTTCTGAATCCGAAGAGATCCTTTCCCCTTGTTTCCAAAGGTATGGTAGATCCTTTCCACTTGTTTCCAAATATGGTAGAATCCTCACTCCCCTATCACTGGGTGACCTCCAGGAGATACTTGAAGGCAAACTATGCCCGAAACTGTACTAGGCCTGCTGCCCTGACTCCTGTGACAGTCCTGGTTTGAGGGCTGCAGCTGACTTGCCTGCTCCTGCTACTGACTACAGTAGAAAGAGAAGGGAACATTGCCAATGGCCTTGTGCAGATTCATCATTTTCAGTCCTCATTTTTAACATATGTTTTCCATCTCACTCAAAACATGGTTTTCTGGTGTCCATTACCTTTGTTTCATTTTAGAATATAATGTTTTTTATAGCCTAGGGAGAAAGCAAGCAAGTGTGAGCTTTATATGTTTTTATTTTTCCATCAGAGGAAAAAGGGATGAGAAAGTAAAGGAATCAGTGATGGCGGACTTGCCTCGGCCACCTTCAAGTCAAGCATGCATATTTGAGCACCTACTCTGTGTATGAATATAAGATAAAAAAAAATGATCAACAGTTGATTCCTACAGTTGAGTAAGTTGCAATTGAATGAAGGGGATAAATGGCTCATGGGATCATAATACTAGATAAATTGTTCTGCTGAAAGTGAAGAGAGAGAAGCAGGAAAGGAATAAAAGAAGGAAAATAATGAAGGCAGAGAATGAAGAGAGGGAAGGAAGGAAAGATTGGAGGGATAATAGAAATAAGGGAAGGAAGCAAGCAAATGCATGTTCGTAATTTTTTATATGCCAGGCACTATATTGAGTCACATCTTGTATTTATTTAATCCTCATAAGATCCCTTTAAGGGAAGTCCATTTACCATCTTACAGATGAGAAAACAGAGCCTTACCAAGGTCTCAAAGCTGGTAGAGCAATCTGGAGGTGTGGTACTGGCCACCTAGCTCCTTGCCTGTTCTCCTTTCACAAAGGTGATGCCAACTTGGTTCTGCTGTAAAGACAAGACCTTCCCCCACCCCCAGGCCCTGCATCCCCATTCTTGCCTGAATGAAGGGTCAGAAGTCCAGTTATTCCTCTGGCTCTTTAAGCAACTCCCAGAACCACAGAAGGTTAAAACTAAAAGGACTTTAGAGATCATCAAATCCAACCCACTAGATGAGAAACTTAGATTCAGAAAACATGTCAAGACTCGCCTGAGGTCTCATGGAAAGTTTGTAGGAAACTTTGAGGTCCAGTCCTGCTGTGTCCACCAAACCCCACCGGAGCCCACAGGGAAATCAGCAGTGCCAATAGCCGTGGCATTTAATTGCTTCCAGACAATAGAAGATTGCAGTCCACCCTCCTCACTACATCCCATCCTAGCTGAAGCAGTCCCATGTCGGCTAAGCAAAAAGGTTTGTTTTGGCAGAAAGCTGGGTGCTGTCCAGCTTGATAATCACCCGTGTTAACACACCATTATGTGTATCGTTAACAGACTTGGCAACTGGGAGTTGGTTTTTTATTTTCTTTACATTTTCTTTGTATTTTCTAAAGATAGGAAAATAAAATGCATCTCCCATGCATGAATTGGAAAGACAAGATTCCCAGCACCACAGGTGCTTGCTTCATCTGCTGGGAAGAAGAGGCTTTACTAAAAACACATTATTTCTGCCTGGAAAGTAACTCACAGCTTTATTCTTGAAGGAGACTGTGTCTGACAACATGGGTGGGGTTCACTGCTCATGTCCTGAGCCCATGTGCTTGACTTTTTTTCTCTGTGGCTCCCAAGAATCCCCTTTATTCCAGCCTATCTGACAAGATGGAAAAGATTAGGGCTATGTAGCCTAACAGACCTGAGATTAAAAGCCTGGCTTCAGGCTTTATGGCTTGTGAGATCTTGAGCAAGAGAATTAACCTCTCTGAACTTCAGTTTCTTCATCTGGAAAATAGGGGTAACAAGGAGTTCTCCTATATAACCCTCCCTCCCATTGATGTCATGCCCAGCAATTTACCTATTAACAACAACTATAAAAGATAGAGAAAAAATATTATCCTCCTGTTATTTAGCAGGCCTGTTCTAGGTATTCAGAATATTAAGATAAAACAGATACAGACTTGCCTTCCAAAAGTTTATAGGCTCATGGGGAGCTAGATACAAAGAAATTTATTCATTCAATAATTTATTCCATAAATATACCCTGCACAATGCTCTCCATCTCCAATATTAACACACTGGTCTAAGTTATACCATGCTTTTTTGTGTTGACCACTGCAATTACCTTCTCAGTGGACTCCGGTTTCTTCCCTTGCTCCTCTACAATCTAGTCTCAGCAGAGCAGCCAGTATGATTCCTTTAAAACACCAGTCTAATCATGCCACTCTCTTGTACAAAACCCTCCACTGGCTTTCCACTAAACTTAGCAAAAATCACAGGTCCCATGATCTGGAACCCCACTACTTCCCAGACCTCATCTCTCACCCCCTGTTTTAGTTTCCCAGCTGCTAAATCAAATACTATGCAATAAATTGGCCTACCAACAGTGATTTATTGGTTCATGGTTTCAGAGGCTAGAAGAGTTGCTTCCTCCTAGGGTTGGTTATTTTCTGGCTGACCAGCATCGTTTGGGGTTCCTTGGCTTTTCCATCACATGGTAGCATCTTCTCCCTTCTCTTCTGGGTTCCATCGACTTCAGGCTTCTGGCTGCTCCCCAAGACTTCACTCTCCAGCTGACTTTCACTCTGCTTAAAAGGGAATCAGACTAAACTTATGAAGCATGTAATAACATGGATGGACCTAGAGAACATTATGCTGAGTGAGTCTAGCCAAAAACTAAAGGACAAATACTGTAAGGTCCCACTGATGTGAACCGACATTCGAGAATCAGCTTGGAATATGTCATTGGTAACAGAGACCAGCAGGAGTTAGAAACAGGGTAAGATAATGGGTAATTGGAGCTGAAGGGATACAGACTGTGCAACAGGACTAGATACAAAACTCAAAAATGGACAGCACAATACTACCTAAGTATAATATAACTATGTTGGAACACTGAATGAAGCTGCACCTGAAATATAGTTTCTTGTTTGTTTGTTTGTATCTTTTGTTTTTGTTTTTTTTCTTTTTCCTTTTTTATATATATATATTTTTTATTAGTATTATTATTTTAATTCTCTTCTCTATATTAACATTCTATATCTTTTTCTGCTGTTTTGCTAGTTCTATTCCTAAATCAATGCAAATGTACTAAGAAATGATGATCATACATCTATCTATGTGATGATACTAAGAATTACTGAGTGCATGTGTAGAATGGAATGATTTCTAAATGTTGTGTTAATTTCTTTTCTTTTTTTGATTAATAAAAAAAAAAGAGGAAAAAAAAGGGAATCAGTAGTCTAGATTAAAACCCAACCTAATTCGGTAGGGCCACCCCTTAACTGAAATAACATCTTAAAGAACTCTTATTTATGATAAGTCTACACCCAACAGAACGTGAACCAAGACCAAAAACTTGTCCAAACTGGGGTTCACAATTCAATCCACCTACCCCTGCCCACTCACTCTGCTTCAGTCACACTACTCTCCTTGCTATTCCTTGAGCAGACGTAGATTCTTTGTTTTCTCTCCTAGAGTGCTGTTCCCCCAGATAGCTGCATAGCTCCCTTACTTCTTTCAGGTCTCTGCTCAAATATTACCGTATCAGAGAGGCACACTATCCAAAATAGCATCTCCATTGCTTTCCATGCTCTTATTTTGCTTTAGTTTCCTCCATAGCTCTACTGTTTCCTTATTATCTATCGATTTGGTTTCAGACTGTTTCACCAGAATACAAACTCCCAGGAGGCATATACTTTAGAACAGTGCCTAATACATACTATGTACTCGATAAATATTTATTGGGTAGATGAATGAAAGCACAAATTAAGTCATTCTATGCGCCAGGACCTATGCAAAAAACTGGAGAGACTAAGGAGACAAAGTCCTTCCCTCCTACTCCAGGTGGGAAGGTGAACAGTAGAAAACTCAGCAGAGGTCCTGAGAAGGCACCTAATCCAGCTATGCACAGTCACAGCCCAAGAACCCTTTCAAAGGAAAATATTTCTAAATCCATTATTGAAAAATGAATTGTAGTGTCCAGGCAAAGATTGGAAGGATGAGGGAGGGGGAGGGCATTTCAGATAGAAAAAATGATATGAGGAAAGGCACAGAGGAAAGAAATGCATTGGTGTGTTTTGAGAACCACAACCATTCCAGTTTTACTGCTCTGTGTGGGGATATGTGCGTGTGTATGTGTGTTGGAGATCAGGAAGAGAATAAGAGATGAGCCTGGAGACATGGACAACGGATCATGGAAGGACTTTGATCTCAAGTAAGGATATAGTATTTTATCTTATAGCTGGGAAAAGCCATTGAAGGAGGAAAGTGGCACTGTCAGAACTGTATTTTTAAAAAATCCTTTGAACCATAGCTAGAAAATTTATTTGAGACCAGTCAAGGTGAAAAACAGAATGAGAAGCTAACAATGAAATAAGGAAAACAAAAATTAGAAACTGAAAACTCATTTTATTTTCTATAGCTATGATGACCTCTAGGGAAGGGAAGATCCTATGAAGTTAGAGAAGGCCCTTTTCATTCTGCTAAGAATTTTTATGACTTCGAGTCTAGAGATTTGAGAGCAGGGGCTATAGAGAGCTGAATTTCTCTGCATGATAGAAAGAGAGAATTTGGAGGTTCCCACAGCATTTCCCTGTGGGGAAAAAATAAGAATAGTAAAAAAAGGAGAAGGAAAGAGAAATGAGCAACATAGTGTGGTGACAGCACTGAGCAGGGTAGGGAATTGACAATGATAAAACCCTAATATCAAACGGGCTTTTAAAAACAGGGCTATTTAATTTATTATTTTAAGTTCTTTGCTAAATAACAGAAGTCCCATTTCCAGCTATAATGGAGCCAATACGAACTAGAATCTTCCCTCATTAACAAGAAAACAAAACATAAAACTGAACAAAATAGAAAAAGTGATTGTTTTCAGGCACTGGACAACAGGCAGCACAAGACTGCGATTCATGAGAGAAGGGACACACAGTGAGCCCCGCAATTGCCCCAGCTCTCTGCTCAGGAGTAATTGACCAACTCTGGAGCAGAGAGCTAGAGTCTAAGCAAAGCATGATAGTCCTGCTGAGCTGAAGAAGCAGAAATCAGAGTCCAGAATAGTTGAAATGACTGGAATTGAGGAGGCAGAGCACCAGAGAAGAATAATGGACAGAGGTTCCCAGAAGCTTGGGTAGAGATTCCTTATACAGTCGTAGACTGAGGGTTAAGCTATGTGCTCAGGGTGAGAGTAGACAAGTTTACCAAAGAGCAGCTCCAATAGGGCAGAGAACAGAACAGAGATACTGGAAGTAAAATAGTGCTAGAGGACAGCCACAACAGAGATATCTTGTTAACACCTAGGTCTCCAGCTGAGATACCAAAATGGTGACAATCTAGGAGGAAGGACTACACAGCATAGAGTAAGGCACACTCTTGATAAGCACCAGCCAATAGAGCTTCCTACAATGATGTCGATGCTATGTGCACTGTCTAGAATTATAACCACAAGCTAGATACTGCTGTGACACACTCAAAATATGGCTAGTGAAATAATAAAATTATTTTTTAATTTATTTCATTTTATTCCATGCAGAATTAAATTTAAATAGTTGTATATGGGGCTATAATATTGTATTGCAAAGCTCTAGGTCCACCAGAACAGAGGCTAAAACCAAGCTTTCACATGTCCACAGGGGATGCAGAGTTTCAAAGTTGAGCCCCAACAAGTTAAAGGAGCTTGGGAAAGAAACTGATCTTTGGATAGAAAGGTTGCATGGTTACACTGATATTAAATTGTTTGCAGTTTGTACTGTGTGATCTCACTGAGTGACAACTGAGTCTTTAGTGAACTATATGACATTCCTGAAATCTTTGTACAAGTGGGTTCTTTTTGTGGAATCAGCAAAGAGCTTGAATTTCATGCCTAGGTCTCTACATTGCAAATTAGAGAGCAGGTGCTAACATAGAAATCTAAACCAGAGATGGCAATGAAAACCTCAGCTTCCTTGAGAATTTGAAGAACCTTAAGGAGGGTATTAGATTTCTATAGGCCATGAAATGTGGTGTGATCTGACAGCTTAGGATGATGGACCATAATATCTGGGTTTAATGATTTTTAAAAACATAGTAATATTTATCATAATTGAAATTTTTAAAACCTAAGCTTTATTTCCAAGTCCAGAGCACTTTCCACAAATACATAGCACTTTCTGCTTTCTAGAAGCAAATTGCCTAATGGATATTAAGTTAAGCAATGTAGGAGTCCAAACTGCTGGAGGGATCAGAGGAGGGAATTTTTACAGTGGACCTTAAAGAAAGGGTACAATTTAAAAAATCTAGAGATGGACTGCGTCAGATTTGGTTTAGATACTTAATACCATCACCACCTCTTCTACATTTTCCCCTCTACATCAACGACTGAGAGCCTGGATGCTACTACAGCTCTCACATTCTTCCACCACCAAGATTCCTCATAGATTCTTCTGTAAGAGACACTCACATGCCTTTTTCAAGATGGAAGAGGGAAAAAGATTTCAGTCTCCGGTGGCAGATGTGGGTCGGTGTATGGGTTGAGGAGATAGCAGACATCCAATTTTCTCAGCAATTTCCTGGCAACCAACTGAGAATGGGAGAAGCTACAGGCAATTAGGACCACTGCGACAGCTTTCCTGGAATGTGGGTGCCTAGTCTTCTTGAAAGCCAGCAGAGACCTTTTATCTCTACTACTCTGGTCCTTCCAATAGTTGTATAAGCTTCCCATTCCCTGTACTAAATCCTTTCCTATTCTAGATTTCTATAATGACTTTTGGTTTCCTGACTGAACTCTAAGCTGATACATGCAGAAGGATCATTCAGGCAAAGGAAACATGGCGAGTGAGTCAAAGGTTGAGATCCTCCTAAGATTGAAGATATAGTGAGTAGTAATAATGCATGTTGAGACATTCTCTGTAAGGCAATGGGCAAGATCTCTACCATGTCTTGGCCCAGGGATCATTTAAAGCCCACTTAACTCTGCAAAGGATTAGATACTCGCTTCTCTCTCAAGTCAGAGCTGCCTCTGCCTCTCTCTGGCTCAGCATTTATCAGGTTATATTGCAGTTGTCATTTACTTATCCATCTTCCACAGTAGACTGCGAGTTTCTTGAGAACAGGGCCATGTCTTTATCCATTTCCTCAGTGCCTCACTCTGACCGCGGCAGATACGTGAGATGCGTTAAATACCTTTTAAATGAGAGACATGATGCCTGCCCTTGAAGGCTAGTTAGTCTGGTGTTTTTAATGGAAATAGATATTCCAAGGAACAACAGAATCCAGGATGGAGAGGACCTTCAATACCAGGCCACACCTGAAATGGCTGAAGAAATTGGGATCCTCACCCTCACTGAGAGAAAGACCAGGGAGCTGCTTGGTCCCACAGGTTGAGGACTCATAGTCCAGTAGCAAGATCTCAGAAGAGGGACCCAGAGGACAGTCCGTGTCAAAAGGAAGTGAGACTGAAGGAAGCCAGGGAGCATGACATGAGCTGAAGGGTGGATGGGTGAGTAAGGTGGGAGGCCGGGAGGCAAAGAGAATTAATAAGTTGCCAGATGCAGCAAGGGCCTGATCAGGAAGTTTAGAACATGGATATCTAGGACTACTGGAAACAATGCCTTCCTTTGATTCAAAGTCTTAAAAATGTGGCCTATACACGGGCACCTCCTTGAAGATGGGCAGGCGTATGACTGCTGTCTTCAAATCTCTGAAGAATTGCCACGGACAGTAATGAACATATGTCCTATGTGGCCTGAAGGACAGAGCAGAGCTATTCCAAGGAGGGAGCATTATTGTGAAGATATTAGGCCTTCTGGCTTGGGAAAAGATTGCCAGACTTATTCTGATTTTTTTTTTATTCTTTTCCTATGTAGAAAGAAAAAATCTACTTTAATGAAGATGGTAATGCCTACCTCAAAGAGTTGTTGGAAGGGTTGCATGACATAGCAGAATGATCCTTTTAAAAAGTAATCAGGCATCAGGGGTGCAAGGGTAGTTCAGTGGTACAATTCTCACCTGCCATGCAGGAGACCGGGTCCTATTCCTGGCCCATGCCCTTCCCTAAGGCAAACAAGCAAAACAAAGAAAGAAAAAGCAAACAAGAAAAAATTTAACAAATGGTGCTGGAATAACGGGATACTCACATGGTAAAGAATGAAATGCGACCCTGAGCATATAGCATACAAAAAATAAAAAGTAAAAAGTAATCAGGCAGGGCAGAGTGACGGCGGTTCAGTGGCAGGATTCTCGCCTGCCATGCGGGAGACCCGGGTTCAATTCCCGGTGCCTGCCCATGCAAAAACAAAACAGTAATCAGGCACCGCATCACTTCTGTGCCTGAAATACTCCAACGGAGGGATGAACACAGAGATGAGAGAGGAGGAAGGGGAGTTGGGGTGACGGGCGGAATTGAGGGCAAGGTGTTACAGTCAGAGCTTCCTGAGAGATGAGCAAGAATGCTTTTCGAGAAAGGTTAAGATAGGAAGATTTTTGTGAAATGAAAATCTGGTGAACATAAAAATATTTTGTGGGCTTTCCCGTGTCAGAGGAAAAGTACAAATCTTCAGTTGGCCTACAAGGCACCACCTGATCTGCAGATCCTCAGCTCCATGAACCCCTGACGCCCCTGCGGGGCTCCCCTCTACCCCTGTTGTAGCCACTTCGGCTCCTTGCTGACCCCCAAACACTAGGCACGTTCCCACATCGGGGCCTAGGCACTTGCCATTCTCTCCCCGCAGAGCTTTGCCACAGACGTAGCCGAGGCTTGCTCCCGCCACTCCTCCACATCTTGTTCACCGGTCTCCTTCGAGAGGAATCCTTACCTGACCACTCTATTCAAGAGCACATTTCCCACATACAGTCCCTCACCCCTCCTGTGCTTTCATTTTTCTCTATAGCACTTATCACCTTTAACATACTATATGTGACTTGTTTTGTCTGTTTCCTACCTTCACAGATGGAAAATAAGTGCTACAGAGGCACCGATGTTTGTCCATTATGTTTACAGCTGTATCCTCGTGCCTAGAAGAATACCCAGCATGTAGTAGGTGCTCAGAATAATTGAATAGCAGAGGAGAATGAATAAATGAAAGAATGAATGAGTAAATGAAAGAGGGGTGAAGAGTCTTTTCACTGTGTCGAGCATATGGCAAACCTTCAGCAAACGGTATTACTAGATATGGGAAATAAAGGGAAGGGAAAAGAAAAAAAAGGTATGATCAAGGGCCACTGAAAATTATTGATGGTGCAAGAGGCAGACCCCAGGTCTCCTGAACTGTGACAGCTACAGAAGGCTTTCAGGAAGTGTTCACCATTTTTATAATTTCATCCATGGTGAAACACATCTGTGATAAACTCTTTCATTAATGCTGAAAACTAAAACGGAAAAGAAAAAATAAACAACCTTGGACTTTCTATTACATGCCCAGCGCTTTCACATTAAATATGCACAATAGCCAAATTAACATGCAAATGTCCTATGCAAAATTAAAATAAAGTTTTAACTTTAATCCTGAGGACACTGAGGCTCAGAAAGGTCAGGTGACCCCCCTCCCAAGGTAAAACAGCTGGTGAGTGATTGACTCAGGATTTGTACCCAGACCTGTGATTTCAAGTCCGTTTGTTCTTTTCACCACACTGCCTTGATGCTAATAACGCGAGAGGGACAGAGCAAAGGGTGCCAACAGAGTGGAATGAAATCCATCAAACCGGTCCAAATTCCAACCTCTCCACATCTAGCCTTGAGCAGGTTTTCATCTCTGCCTTGACCTTAAAAGAAACCTGCTGACACTTTGGCGTCTGTCTTTGAAAGTCAGCTGCCTGTTTTTTCAGACTCATAAATTGCCTGTAAGAAGTGTTTCATTATTCCATCCAGGCAACTTAGAATATCTGGGCCATATTTCATGAAAGTTCCCCTTCAGGGCCAGGCCGCAGGGCAGGTAGCATTTCTGTCTCCAGAAAAAATCTGAAATCCACCCTTTGGATTATTCCACTTGAGACAAATTAGAAGTGAAAGTGGCTGCCAGCACTCTTTCATGTTCAGAGTGAGGCCGATGGGTGTGGGCTGCCAGGCACCAAAGAATTCTTTATTCTCCCATCACAGGGGAAATTGAGGAAAGAAAGTAAACATGGCACCTTCTACCCACACATAACAAGGGTGCACTGAGTAGGAATTCAAAAGGTAGCATTCCCAAAGGCAGAAATCTCCTGAAAGAGCTGGGACTCCTGCACCCTGGGCCAGCCCAGGTCAAAAATATAAATCTGATGATTTAACTAATGCCCTATAATGATGTGGACATTAATAGACCTTGATTCAATCCCAGTTTGGCCATGACATGATTGTGTGCCTTTAATAGCCCATTACCCTTCTCTACGTAGTGACCAGGTGATCCATAAATCCTGTGTAGTTCTAGCCTTCTGTGATAGATGTATTGATCAACACAGTTAAAAGTCTCTTGAACTAGTAATATATTATATACATGAGGAAGGAATGGATACAGCAACCAATTGTTATGCCTGATAAGCCAAAAAGTTGATTTTTCATTATGACACCAAATCTTTCTTGACCTAACTATGTGCCAGGCATACACCCTTCTGCCTAAGGGCCTACCTGTTTTCATCCCCTTCCCTGAATAAGAGCTAAAACCAACACAACCAGAGGTTATGATCATACAGCTCTGAAATGGTGACACAGAGATTCAAGTCATTCTGTGTTCTCCAGTCTCCACTTGTTTCACACTCGACACAGCCTCTTATTATACTAGATAGAAAGTGATAAGCATCCAAAGAAAGTCCCCACTGACTCCCTGGAGGAGGAGGCATATTTTGAATTGGGCCTTGAAGGCCAGGCAGGGTTTGGACGTCCTATCCCATCGCACACTCACACACACCCACAGTTCTGCATGGACCTGGGGTGGCCCCGCCACCTACCGGACTGGAAGAATTTGTGTTCACATTCAAAGGAGAGCTGTTGATTTAGTGCTGGCGACCCTCCAACCTTGGAAGTGGGGGGTCCCAGCAGTTATTATTTCTTTTTCCACCAGCAGAAAACATCTGTCTTGTGAAAATTATATTCACTAAGAGACCAACCACACATGTGCCAGGAGCCCCCCAGCACCCCCTCCAAGCCTTCCTGTCAGCGGACCCTACAGCTAGTGCTTGGGTGGGATTGACAGTGGACCCTCCAGAAGCTCTTGGCACCCTAAGCTGGCCAGAAGAAGGGTGTCCTCTGACAGGAGTACCCCTAGGAACCTGCCAAAATAGACCTCAGAACTCTCATAAACCATACTTGGACTCCACCGAAACAGTCTTTATATCTCACTTAATTGGAACGTGTAAGTCACCTACACAGAACGCTGTCCTTGTTTAACAGAATTCAAAACATGGTATGAGGAAAGAAGGGGAAAAAATAATGAAATTTTCAAAGATCCTAATAAGCCCCTAAATGCCTCATGGATATGGCTGCAGGGGGGCCCCATGTGTGAACTCCAGAACTAGACAGCCTGGGCTCATTCCCACCATCTCAAATTCCCGGTGCTGCTATAATAGATTACTACAAACTACACAGCTTAAACAAAAGAAATTCATTGTCTCGGAGTTCTGGAGGCTAGAAGTTCTGAAACCAAAGTGCTGGCAAGGTCGTGGTCCCTCTGTGGGAAAGATTGTAGGGAAAATGTTTTCATCATCCAGCTTTTGGTTTTCATCAGCGGTCCTTGGCTTGTGGACACATCACTCCAATCTCCACCTCCATCTTCTCAGGGTCTTCTCCTTCAGGTCCATCTGTCTCTGAGTCCAAATTTTCCTTTTCTTATAAGGACATCAATCATATTGATGGTGTCCCTACACCTCCCCTACACCCCACCCCACCCCCACATACATCCCCCAATCCAGTTTGGCTTCATTTTAACTAATCCCATCTGAAACAACTTTATTTCCAATAAAGTCACATTCCTGGGACTGGGGATTAGAACTTTAACATATTTTTTGAGGGCACACCCCAACCCATAATACCTCTAATCTCTGCTTAACAGCTGTGTGATCTTGGCGAAGTTGCTTAAACACTCTGAGCTTTGGTTCCCTTTCTGTGAATTGGATATGATGATGAAGAGTTTCATGGAGCTCTTATGAGGATTTAAGAAATGTATGCATATGAAGTAGTACCCAGGGCAGAGTCTGGCTCTGAGCAAGTTCTAAAAAGGGTTTGCATTATTGTTAGTGGGCACAAATTTTCCTCCACAACCCAAAGGGGCAACAAAAGGCACGTTATCTTTTATCTTCCTTCATCAAATTTTATCTGCTCTGAGCCTCTTCCCAATGAAGCTTCCATCTCATTCATTTGGGGGCAAGGGAAAAAACTTCTCCTTCCATTGCATCAAAAAAGAATTCTGAGCCCACATAATAGTGAGCACTCAACAAGCAAATATTAGCCTCTGCTTTAAGAACTTTAAATGTATTGCCTCATTTAATCCTTACCAGAGGGCTTCACTCACCTCATTCTACTCTGCCCCTGATCATCACACTGAAAGTCTGAAGCCTATTCAGAAAGCAATAAATGATAGTTGCAAGTATTATTATTATTATTATCATTATCATCACATTGGGTTGAATTTATTTTTTGGCAGGAATCCCTAAAATCTGAGCTGGTTGAAGATGAAGACTGTGCCTGATTCCCCTCAGTGTCCCTAGGACCTGAAATAATAACTTCTATATGGTTGTTTATTTGAATGCTGAATGATGCTACATAAAAATATGTAATTAATGTTTATTTGGGAATAAAGTCATATATAAGCAAGTAGTTGATCTGTGAATAACAGTAGCAAGTGCTGCCCTTTGCCCCATCCATCCATTCAGTCCTTCATTTGACATCTCCTTATTAGGCACCATTTTACACTCTGGGACTACAGGAGCAAACAAAGTATACAAAATCTCAGCCCTTAGGGAGCATTAATGCTACTGAGAAGAGACAATATTAAATAAAACAAATAGGAAAATACAGGGTATATTAAATGGTATTAAGTGCTATGGAGAATAAAGGAGCAAAAAGCCCAAAGCTACACATCAGCATCAGGCAATTCTGCATCATCAGCCCTTCTAATCTTTTAAGCCTATAGATTTTCTTTTCAAAAGTCTTTCATAACAATGTCTTTGTTTTGTTTCAACTGGAAATTAGTTATTTCCTTAACAGCAGCCCCTCCTTAGCCTCTCATCTAAGACCATGTCATACCACTCCTTCATTCTGGAACAAGACAAGAGCTCAGATCCATTCTCTCTCTCTCTCTCTCTCTCTCTCTTTCTCTCTCTCTCTCTCTCTCTCTCTCTCTCCCTCTCTCTCTTTCTCTCTCTCTCCATTTTTGTGTGTACACATGAGCACATGTGTAAATTGTGGAGGTGGGGGATGGATTGGGGATGCTTTCTTCTTTCTCCTTTAACAACAGACTGGCCTAACCCTGTGGTCCTCTTCATTTCCTTCTATCATATTTCGTGCTTACAGGAAATCAGGGAGACAACATGTTGCCCTGAAAATAGCTTTCATTTTGGAATAATGAATTCAAGATCAACAGACAAGCAAAAAGTTGAGCCAGGATGCAAAGTGTCAGACTGCAAGGTCCCTGACATCTTACCCTACTATTTCCTTACAGCAAGTAGTCCAATTTGACTGTCACATAGAGGACATTTATGGGTGCAGTGGGAAGATAGGTGGTGTACAGACTGGGAAAGCCAGGTTGAGGTGTTTGAATTTAATTCAGGGAGCTTTGGGGAGCCACTGAAGTTTCTTGAGATGCAGCAATGATTCATCCAGTTTGCATCTTGGAGATCCAACTATGGCCTATTGTAAAGAACAAAATCTGTAGGACATAAAATCATCATCACTCCAAACAGCTTGTGGGTGCTAGCCCATAGAGAGGTCCCTCAGAAACCCTGACCAAAAGAGTGACTCACTTTTGAGTCACTCAAGAATATCTAGCCCACAAGCGCTATTGACAAAGGCAGAAAGGACCAAGTATTCATGAATTTAGGGAGACAGTCAAGATCGTGACTCTTTCCTAAACGCAGGGTTCCACTTCCAGCCCTGGAACAGATTATCCAGAGACAAAGGAGAAACCAGGAAAAAAAGTCACCTAGGCCCTAGAACGAGCAGCCACCGGACCAGAGAAGGTTATTGCCCCCCTGGGATCAGTTCTACTCCTTTGTGGACTGGGTGGTCTGGATGTAAATTATATTTGCTCCTTTGCTCACATAAGTAAATAAGCATGCACCAAGGCCCTACTCTGTGCCAGGTTTGGTGCTAACTACAGTACTGCACCACCCTTGCTGTTGCTGCTTTCATGGACTGGGATTACTTAGGGGTAGGAGCCTTATCCGATGCATCTTTATCAGCCCAGGTCATTAGCAACTGGACTCTGGAGTTAGTTCTTAGGTTCAAGTCTGAGCTCCACCAGTTGCCTTTGGCAAGTTTCCTTCACATCTGGGCAACTCACTTTCTTTACCTCTGACAGCAGCCCCACCTTGTAGGGTGTTTGTGAGTAAATGAGTTAATCCTTCAAGCACTTAGAGTCCTGAGTTCTGGCACATGGTAAACAGCTGATAAGTGCTAGCTATTAGTAATGCAAATGAGATGCACAGTAAACAGCACTACTCCTGAGGCATGGTGGGGGAAGGGGGAAGTGCCATGGAGTCATGGGACGGCTAAAGACAATTTTACAGAAAAAGCAGCATTTGATCCAACTGGGCTTCAAGGCTGCTAACAAGGAGTCCTGTGCAACTGAACTGTGCAGAGCCCAGGGAAGGGGCCTGGGAGGGTGGAGGGAGGTGAATGGTGACAGGTGAGTGGGGAAACGTAGATTGGACACAGATTGTGGATGGCATTATGGAACAGCCTAAGGAGTCTGGATTTCACCCAGAAGACAATGGAGACCCATCCGAGGGTTTCAAATGGGAACTGACCTGATCAGACTTAGAGGGGTTACTGTGGCCATGGGGAAGAAAATGGCCTGGAGGGGATACTGCAGAGGCAGAGAGACCAGACCTGCTAGGAGAGATGGGATGAAGCCATGGTGGAGAAGAAGGTACCTAGAGGACTGATAGACCTTAGTGAGTGCTGGATGTGGGGTGAGGGAGGAGGCGGAGTTTACAATGGTCTCTCAACTCCCTTCAGCTCTGACATTCCAGGATGTGGAATTATCTAAGAATATACACACTTGAAGGATCTCATTCCATTTCCATGGAACTCATGAGGAAAGACACTTTGGTGGTGGGGGTGGGGAGAGGATGCATGTTGGAGGGGAGTAGTTTGAAGGCTCTTCATTGGCTGTGCTGTTTCCTCCTGATCTTCTCCTAAGTGTCAGGGGAATTACAATTAGAGCTGGAGCCAAGTCTGGCCAGGGACAAGGATGGGCAGTGTTCTAGTTTGCTAGCCGCTGGAATGCCATATACCAGAAACGGAGTGGCTTTTAAAAGGGGGAATTTAATGAGTTGTTAGTTTACAGTTCTAAGGCCAAGGAAATGTCCCAATTAAAACAAGTCTATAGAAATGTCCAATCTAAGGCATCCATCCAGGAACGATACCTTGGTTCAAGAAGGCCGATGAAGTTCAGGGTTTCTCTCTCAAAAGGCACATGGTGAACACAGTCAGGGCTTCTCTCTCAGCTGGAAGGGCATATGGCGAACACAGTGTCATCTGCTAACTTTCTCTCCTGGCTTCCTGTTTCATGAAGCTCCCCGGGAGGCGTTTTCCTTCTTCATCTCCAAAGGTCACTGGCTCGTGGACTCTCTGCTTCATGGTGCTGCAGCATTCTCTGCTCTCTCTGAATCTCCGAATCTCTTACTCTCCAAAATGTTTCCTCTTTTATAGACTTCAGAAACTAATCAAGACCCACTGGAATGGGTGGAGACACGTCTTCACCTGATCAGTTTAACAACCATTCTCGATTACATCACATCTCCAGGGAGATGATCTAATTATGGTTTCAAGCATACAATGCTGCATAGGGATTAGAAGAAATGACTGCCTTTACAAAATGGGATTAGGATTAAAACATGGCTTTTCTAGGGGACACACATCCTTTCAAACCAGCACAGGCAGGTACTATTCTCTATAACTCCAAACCCGATGGTATCTGCACAGCCTATGGGGATAACGCCATCTTCTCAGCTTCCATCAGTCACACCAATGGATTTCATTCCTGTTTCATGTAGTCTTTCTGCTGTAAACACAGTTTGATGCTCTAAGAGGCCCGTCATCCTTGGAGAAGATCTCCCACAAAGCATACTGTGAGCATGATGAGAATGGACCAAGGGGAGGACAAGGGAGCAGGGACCACATAGGCTGGAGACTGGGTGATAAAATGTATCAGAGAAGCCATCCCTGCTGGGGAAACTATGCCAGAGGAATTAAGCAGAAGAGAGCCAATGTTTTTTATGGGCTCTCTCCTGGCTGGGTGCTTAATATTTCTTACCTCAATGATCTAGCAAGGGAGCTTTTGTTATTTCCATTTTACCAATGATAAAATTGAGAATTAGAAAGTTAAATGATGTTCACTTTCCATGGCTATTAAAAAATGGCAGAGTGTGGGTTCAGACCCAAATTCATCAGCTTGCAAAGTGTATTTAGTCATCATTCATTCATCCAAAAAAGGCATTGAGGGTCTACTGTGTGTTGCAGACTGTACCAGGCACCAGGGAAACAAGACAGGCACATTTCCCACCCTGACGGAGCTTAACTCTGATCGAAAAGACTGGCACTATCAAGTCAATAAATAAACAAAATAATTCCAGATGGTGATAAAGTGTACAGCAAATAAACCAGGGTGATGATCTAGGGCAGGGTTTGGTAAACTGTAGCCTGTGGCCCAAATCCTACCCACAGCCTGTCTTTGGATATTCTTGAAACTAAGTCAGGACAGTTTTCATATTTTTAAAGGGTTGTAAAGAAAACAAAATAGAATATGCAATTGAGAAGACATATTGTGGCTCACAAAGTCTAAAATATGTATTATTTGGCCCTTTACAGACAGATTGATGACCCTGGTTAAGGTAATGCCTGGGGGACATCCTCGGTGGCGGTCAGGTGGCGGCTTTGATCTGAGACCTGAATGATGGAAAAACAGCAAAAAGAAGGCCAGCGTTGCTCAAATGAAGAAACAAGAGGGAAAGTGGTACCAAATGAGCTCAGATAGGCAGGCAGGGAGCAGAGAATATAGAGCCAACAAAAGGAGTTTTCTTTACACTAGACCCGGTTCTGTGATGTGGCACAATCAAGTGAGAATCCCGCAGATGTCAGCATGGGTGGATGCACTGTAGTAGTCCAAACACTGGCAGAGCAATTCAGGTCCAGGAATCACTTAAAGTCATATGTGTGGTAGCACCAACTTCCAGGCAGGGGGCTTATCCACATCAGGACTCTATCCAGTGGTCAGAGGACCAGAAGATGATCCAGGATGCACGGAGCAGCAAGAGTTTAGAAAGCTGTTGGGACTTCTGCCAGATAAGCTAGGAATCAAGATGGGGCTGTGTCTCTAACAGGAAATGGAGGAATAAATATGAGGACATATGACAAACCAGGGATGATTGAAGACATGATGAGGGTAATGGCAAAAACTGTGACTTCTTGACCAGGCCTCACCACTGCCCATCAAAAAGTGGGACTAAGTCCACATGACTTAACTGGACTTCCACTGCCACCCTGTACTCTCTGGCCTGGACAACGGGCTTGGCTTAGGAAATGGGAGGGCCAAGCCAGAAGGAGGTGAGGAATAGTGGCGCCTTCTGGAAAGCACTGAGGGCATGGAAGCTGGCAGGACTGTGCAGAAAGTGACTTCATACGATCAGTTACTGCTGCATGCGTGCTATAGCTGTCTCTGCAAGAGTAGCACAGAGGACTCATCCACGCTCATGGAGTGGGAAGGAGGGAGTCAGCAGTATGTGTCGGCTGTAACGGTTTGTACTTTGGCGACCGCTTAAAGTGGCTGCTTTCCTCAGCATGTCTCCAGGCAACATGTGTACCGTAACTTGATTTTTTTTAAGACAGTTTCTATTGGTTTTGTCTTTTTTTATTAAAAGAAAATGTGTGTCGCTTTCAGGAAGATCAGAAACTATGGAGAAACAAAAAAAGAAGAAAATAACCACTCATCCATCCACCCAGAGACAATCATGGTTAACAACCTGATGTCTATTTTTTCCAGGCTTTCTTTCTGTGTATATAAGCTGTTTTTAAAAATATAAGCTAACACCAGTTATGGACTCAACCCTGTTTTCAAAGTGCCTCTCCCACAATATTCCTGGACATCTTTAGGGATGCCTCGCATGTGCTCCCAATCCAGTCCCAGCCTCTGCCTATGCTTCTGCTCGCCTTCAAGTTACACCTGCTGCTGCCCTTGCTGCTCCTCTTGGGCCCCTGCCCCAAGTCGTCCTGCCCAGCTGGCCTCCCAGCCCAGGCTGTGCCCATGCCTTGGGCCATCTGCCTTGGACCGCCCCACTCCCTTGGGCAATTCTGCCTTGTCACTCTTGTCTCTCATCCAATGCTTGGGCCTCATGGTCCACATGGTTACCTCTGCCTCTCCTTCCAATGGGGTTCCCTGGGGTGTAAATGCTCAGGCCTTGCCATCCCTGGGCATAGGAATGCTCCATTGGCTGGGTCAGGCACAAGTAAAAGGCCCATCCTATACCTGGGACCATTACTTTCCTCCTGATCTCCTGAGAATAACCTTAAAGCCCCTTCCACTATGATTGGGTATATTCCAAGGACTTTAAAGCCTCATTTCTAGCTTCCTATCCCCCCCATTCCCACTCACATTCACACCTCTGACCAATTTCTCAAGATATACATGTGTATGTGCCAAGCCACCTAAAGGAGAAAAAGAGATAGAGTCACCTGCATTCATCTGCCAACCGTTGTATACATCAGAGTCCCCTGATACTAGGTTGTGCAGACTAAGAGATATGATATATATATATATAAAGTCTTGTAATCTTTTCTGACTTGTCAATAAGTATGTTTCTACATCATGTTTAATGATTTCATACTATTCCACTATATACATGGGTAGCTTAACTTATGTAAACAATTTCCTTTTATTAGACACCTAGACTGTGGCTAACTTTTGCTATTACAAATAAAATCAAACAATTAATCTTACTTTTAAGTGCAAAAATTCATTCTCGATATTAGAACTTTAGAGGAAAATTTCCTAATCATCTATTCAATTGATTTGGGATTCAGCACCTACTTAATGTGATATGCCTCATGCTCAGTGGAATCTGCACTGTCCTAAAGTCTTGGAGGGGCACAAAAAGATTCATTTAAGGCAACCTCTTCCCTAAAGACTTCACCTTCTAGTTAAGAGACCGGCAGGGACAGAAATGACTCTGATGCAAGACAGAACATGTGCTCCTTGCAAGGAGACGGTCAAGAGTGTGCCCAATGAACATTGCAGAGGGACTGTTGTTCCGCCTTGGCAGCATTTCACCTGGGCCTGGAGGATGGCTGGGAATTTAATCAGTGAGCTAAGAGAAGGTCTGATGAAGGGTGTGGGAACAGGGGGTGCAGGGTGTGGGAGGGACTGGGAGGAGCCTACTTGTGTATAGCAGAGAGCAGGTGAAAGAGAGAGAGTAGTGGGAAACAAACCTAGAAAAATACATTAGGACCAGGTCACAAAAAGATGCAAAAAATTGACCAGATCAGAATGGACATAATGGAAAATAAACTGGAAAACCCAATTTTGAAGGCATAACCCTTAAATAATTACTTTTGAAAATGTGTGTTTTCCACCATCTCAATACCTTTATGCTAAATATTATCATCATATGAGCAGAGCAAATTGTACTAAATGAGCATTTAAGATCCTTAAGCTGACATGTTACTCTTGATTTCTCTAAGGAATACTAAAAATTAAAATTCCATACTTTCAATTTTCCCCATATTTCAGTTATTGTATTTTCCTCACATAGATGGAAAAGTCATGAATAGCCATGTCTATGTTTAGACCAGCTGTGTTCCTGGCATTCTTGGCCCACTGAACTTTCTCATTTTCTTCCCACCTCAGGGCCTTTGCGCCTTCTATCTCCAGTGCCTGGAATGATTTTCCCTCTCCCACTTCACCTCTCTAACTCCCACTTATCTTTCAGATTTCAGTTCAACCATCACTTTCTTTAACCCACCAAATCTGGGTTAGGTGTCCCTACCCTGCCTTCTTGGGTAACTAGTTTATTTCAGTACTTAAAGCAAGTAAAATGAACTTTGTGATGCACCCATGCTTAAACTCAAGTGGTTAAGGCCAGCATCCCCCACTTGATCCATGAGGGAAAAAATCATGTTTAACATATCCTTGCACATAGAAGATAATCATGAGCTATTTCTCAAGCAAATGAATATCATTTTGAACAAAATATGGTTCAAAGATTTTTGATGCTTTCAAGATGAAGAAAATGTTTTCTCAGAACTGCCAGGTAAAATTTTATAATAACAATCACCTCTTTGATTTGTATTTGCCTTTTCATTGCCTATCTGCTTCTGAAAAAGGATTTAAAGGAAGTTTACACAAAAGACTATAGACTTGAGAACTTAAATGGGTCCATACTTGATTTACAAAATGATGCCACATCCATATTCTCACTCGATCATCTCAAGAACATTGGAAGGAATTTTTCTGTAGTGAGGTTCATCACTCCCAATTAGTTGAGAAAACTAAAGCACAGAGAAATGAATGAACTTGCCCAAATCATAAAAGCAAGCAGAACAAATGTGAACTTTTCTAGGGCATTAAGATATATTTACAGCTCTCTGCTGCCTCCTGTTGATGTGAAGAGGAAAGAGCAAGCATCTCTGTGTTTGCTAAAGAAACCTGACCTTCGCTGCTAGAGTGGGCCAGAGACACCAGGCGACCCGGCAAGCCTGAAGCTGCTCTTGGCAATGCTTCCCCTACAGCCTTTCCTTGCCTTTCATCTCTCTACTTCTCACTAGTCAGATCCTCAGCATGCCTAATTGTTCCCAGTTTACAGATGAATAATCGGAATCCAAGAATTGGAGCAATAGGCTTCAGAGCCAGTGGTAGGACTTGCTGCCTGATGTCCTTGCTTCAGCTCAATACCTTGTCATCTGCCCTCTGAGCTCTAAGTACATCCTGGAGTTAACTGGAGACAGGCACAGTTCACTGAAAATCTACATTCTGTTATTTACCAGCTGTGTATCTTCACATAAGGGCTTCACACCCTGGCCTCAGTTTTCTTCTTTCAATACAATAGGGTTATTGATGGCTTCACTGGGACACTGTGAAATAAAATGACCTAGCACATTTTAGGCACTCAGAAAATGTGCATTTCCCTCTCCTCTTCTGCTTTTGGAGGTTGTTTCAGGAATGACTGAACTATTGATTGGTCTCCTGTCCTGCTCCTTGGCGAGGGTCTTGGGGCTGATTTTCCAGCAGTGAAATCACTGTGAGTTGGAGCCAAGAGGATGAGTAACTGCCTTTTTCCATTTGAACTTTGTCTTATACAGGTGTCTGGGGTGGGGGGCAGATCAGGCTTCTTTGCCCATTCCCAAGTCAGATCATTACACACAGCACATGCTATGAGCTAACAAAGAAATAACAGTCAATCTTAGCCATAAATCCAGGGCGTTTATAAAGTCTTTGTACACCTCTAAATTCAAATAACTCCAAGTCCCATAGGGCTGGGGAAAACAAGCTGCGATTGTTGCTTACTCATCAAAACTGCATTCTTCAGAGGAACAAGGAGACCAGGATGCAAATGTCACTCAGTAAATCACCCAGTAGAAACTGGGGAATGCTTGCAATGAGTAGAAAATCTGACCAAACAATGCTTTTGCATGGGATAAGAAGGAACACCTGAAGCAAAGAAGTCAGCCCAGACAAGGTTGAAACCCAGAAGATTCTTTCTCTCTGTACCATTTGCAGATGTGCTGCTTCTTGGGATAGACATTCAGAGTGATTCGTCTTGAAAGTTACTGAAGGAGGAGGCCAGGGCTTTAGAAACACCAGGTCCAGTAGCTTATCAAAACACACTATCAGTTCAAATCCTTGGGATGAATTGTTCTTTCGGTGAACATGAACAAGTAATAGACAGAGAAAAACAAGATTGGCATCCAACTGATAGACAAGGTGGATGTAATGAGGAGAGCAGCAGACTGGGATCAGAGAGCTTACCCCAAACACCGCAGTTATCAGGTCTAAGGCAAGAAGCCAACATGAAGATCTCCATCTTTGGGCAAGCAGAGGCTGCTGAGTCCTGCTGGCCCTCTTCAGACTTGGCTCATGGTCTGGTGAGGCAAAATTACAGGGGGTTCCTGCTGGTAGGAATGGCAGAGAGCACAGGCATTTTGAGAAGACATCTGATGACAAAGATTAACCCCTTTGTTTTAAAAAGACACGTAAACTGAGGCCAGGAGAGTAGAAGTTGACTGGTACTACTCTAGCTGAAAGTAGAATGCAGGCCCCTGAATTTCAGTGCAGAGCCATTTATTCTGCACTATCTATTTGTAAAAATAGATTTTGAGAGCTATAAGAGCCTCAATCTAATCCTGTAATGGAAAATGTATGCTCTATATAATACCAATTTGCCTCCCACTCATATAGCTGGGGTTAATATCTCTCCAATCTATCCACAGGTCTCAGCTGCCCAAATAACTTTTCCATTCTTCCTCTGCCATAGCTCCTAGGTTTTCGATGAGGTCTAGGTGTTACTACTTATCAGGTCAATCCCCTGGCCACAGAATTGAGGGCATGTGACCAAGTCTAACCAGTCAAAATATCCTTTCTCCTGGTCACAATAGTTGTCTGAGATATGGAAAAATTCCCCAAACCCAGCCAATGAGGAACCACCCCAGGACTTGTCAACCTAAATTAACTGAAAAGATTGTCCTTTTTCCCTAGGGGTTGCTAAGAGAAGGAGATGAGTGTAGGAGTTGATGGGGCTGCCAGCAGGCCTGTTGCCCACCCATTAGAGAAAGTCTGTATTAAGAATGAAGCCAACCAAAGTCAGGCAGAATCAAGGAACCAAGAGAGAAGAACTTTAACAACATCATGTGTACCCTTGGATCTAGCCATGCCTAAAGGCACCTCTTCCTGCAGCCAACCCCATTAGTGGGCCAATACATTCTCTATTTACTTCTAATATTATTCACAATAGTTCAAGTTGAATTTCTGTCACTTGCTGATTAGTATCACTAATCAGTCACAGAACTCTTTACTGTTGTACCCAGCCTCATACTTCTCAGCATAATGCCTCATGTCTTTGACATGTAAAATAAAACCAGTTGGCCTTCCTGGGTTCTAATTCAACTGTTTGATTTGGCAAATGAGGAAACAGAGGTTTCAGGGAAATTAAAGGACTTGCTCAAGGTCATCCTCAGCTAATAACAGAAACTGCTTCATGCCTCAATGTTCCTTTGATGTTCCTTGATCAACCTATTTTCTGGCTAAAAGATCTGCTGACAAAAACAAAATAACTCATGGGAAGCTCTGCATCTTTGGTCAGGATTTAGACCCTTCCTACCACATACCTTCCCAAACCCTTAGCTGTCCTCCTAGTTAATCTTGAAGCTGCCCATGATGTCAGTGTGAGATTTCATGTCCTCTCTCAGAATATGACTTTAAAGGGGGTCTAGAGAAAGCATGCAGTGTTGACAAAAAGAGAAGTCCATTTTACTTGTACCTTCCTCCATCAACAAGGTCAGTTCTATAAAGGACTCTTTTCTAGCTACACATTCATCTGGTTTCTTCATACCTCATGATCTAGAGCTGAATCTTCTATTTCAGAGGTGCTCTGACCAAAGAAAATTTCCCCTTATTTAATTCAGGAACTGTACTTCTTTTAATGGAAACTAAGATAGCATTAGCTTTGGGGGGCAACCAGTAATAGGATTGACTGCAAAACACCAAAATGCAAGGGGAAAAAGCATTTGAAGGAAATAAGAAATTTTAGCCCAGAAAAGAGAAGATTCCAGGAAAGTATACTATTTCATGTTGTTGAAGGATCTTCACAGATCAGAAAAATTAAATTTCTGTAAAACTCCAAAGGGAATAATTGAGGTGAATAGATATGAGGAAATACATTTATAGACCCAGAAAGTGAGGCTAAGAGAAGTGACTTGTCTGCCTCTACACAGCGAATTATTTACCAAACAAGAATGTCAACTCAGATTTCTTGAAGAGTCAAACCATCCTGAGACAATCCTTATTTAAATCCACTTGAAAGCCCTTTAACCTTTAACCTCCTCACCTCTAAAAAGAGTTACAAACTGCTGGGGTTCCAAGAATCAACTGACATAAAGTGGATAATACTACTACTACTTTGACCTAGTGTCCAAAATGGGATGTTCTTGTTTTAATCCAAGGACAGTTCTATTGGGCTCATCCATTGTCTGGTCCCACAAGAGAATCAAGTCATAGCCATATCAGCAAGAGGACAAGTACCTGGAAAGAACCTGGCAGAATTGAGGAATGTGAAAAGATGGTGCTTCTGCTACACCCTACATCTTGCTGGTTGCCTCCCTGAGCACCTCATCCATTACCTCCCCAACAAAAGCAACTGTCTGCTCCCTCCTCTCACCATAGCTGACAGTAGTAAGATTACTCATTGGTACTCCATTTTGCCTCTCCCATGCCAAATTGAGTCCCCAGAATAAACTCTGCCAGATCCAATTTCCAAAGCTTTGCTTATGCTGTTCCCTCTGCCTGAATTTTCTCTTTTCCTATATGGTAAACTTCTCACCCGTTCTTCAAAATCCAAATAACTGCACATCATCTTCTGCAGAAAACCTTCCCTGTTTTATCCTCCAAATTGTGCTTGGTTTTGTTTGTTTAAAATGAATTTAATTGGCTCGTACAAAAGACTCAATTAAATCAATGATCATGATTGCCAGCACCAATATCATGGGAGTCTGCATTTGGGGTATAGCTAGAGAAAAGTCTAAAGAGCACTGGAAGGGCAAGTGTGGGGGCTAGCACACCATGGTTGCCCACTTTTAAGAAGTGATCAGGGCACCAACAAGGAAGGAAAACTGACTAGCCCAGAAAACCTCAAGGAGTGGCTTCCATTCTCTTGGCAAATAGATCAATGCATGGGAGAAAACCTACGCAAACCAAGCTCAAGAGAAGGCTGTTTAAGCTCTAAGGCCCTTGAGCCTATTGACAATGGAAATGGAAATGGACCTGGTAAGGGAATCAGAAAGCCCTCTTCTCTCCCTCTGACCTGCCTCCAGAATGATGCTTGAGGAGCAGAAGGTTAGAAGCTCCAAGAACAGCAGTTACAAATGTCAAATGTTCCCTGGTATCCATCTTCCTCCAGGACCAAATAGGTCATGCCCTTGAGCAGTTTGACTCCTCCTATTCACCAGGAAACCAAGGTTCTATCTCATTTGGAAACTGGCAGGAAGGAGAGCAGGGGTGGTCACCGTGACTGTTCCATCAGTGTGCCAAGCAGTTAGGAGCAGAGCCCAGAGTGGGGGAGGGGGTCCCTCTGCTTGAGTCTGCCTCCAACTCTCACTCTCACCGACTGTGACCTTAGATAGGCTGCCTCTCCTTTCTGATCCTCAGTTCAGTTGCCTCATCTATTAGTGGTCAGATAAGCCCGACCTCTTCAGGCTGTTTTGAATCAATGAGATATTGTATGAAAGGCAATGAACACTATATACTGCAGAGAATGATAAGTATTCAGTCAAGAGGGGCTGTTATTTCACAGGGTCAGTTAGGACAATGGATTTTGGCTTTATAGATCTATGGTTCCCCTCTTCTGAACTGTGCTTGAGTGAGCACTGCCTCAGGGACCCATTTTGTGTATTTATGATCTTTGACTTTCTAACCCTCTTCCAGCCTGTACATTATTTGTTAGATATGTTGATAGTCTTCTGGTCTTAGAGTTCGCTTACTTTTCAAAGATGAGTTTTGTATATTTGCATCCACAGTGTTTTGATTTACAGTCAAACTCTCAGAACCAACCTTCCTTCTCTTATTTTCAAAGTCTTTGTGGGCACCTCTGGCAAAAAGCTTTGGGCTGCCTAACAATCCTCTGGAGAGGAAATTCCACAATTTCTGCATCTAGTGCCAAAGAAACTATTTCCTAATGGTTTAGGTATAGCAAGGCATGAGGTTGTGAGTTTGGTTTAGGGTTGTAATCTGAGCCCTCCAAGGGCTACTAATTCCTAGGTGAGCTGCCCTCAATGAGGTTAGGATGTCCTCGTGGGCTGAAAGGCTTCCTTTCAGTTGGACATGCATTACTGTGGTGGTAGCAGAAGGAGGAATTGCAGCAAAGTGAGATTTGCATGTTTTTTATTCAATCATATCCTTGCCTCAAAATGAGTCCATAGGCTATTTGAGCTGGTTATCCAGTCCAGTCCATGTTTGCAGACTAAGGTACAAAGAGTCACCAGCCCAGCCAGCCAAATTAGGTAACCTGGTGAGCAACGAGATGATGGATGAGGAGGTCCGACCCTCAGCATTTCACTGAAGAAAACAGAGAACCAGA
Organism: Tamandua tetradactyla; assembly: GCF_023851605.1. Taxonomy (NCBI): domain Eukaryota; kingdom Metazoa; phylum Chordata; class Mammalia; order Pilosa; family Myrmecophagidae; genus Tamandua; species Tamandua tetradactyla. The sequence continues at coordinate 165,921,344 of NC_135328.1, forward strand.
GAGGTGGTTATAAAATTAGAAAGCCACAAAGCTAATTAATACTCATCAGGAGATTGTTTTTGCCCTGAGTCTGGCATGCAGCCACAGAAGTAAACGATCCTCAGAGGCAAGATTGCAAAGATTGTTTACCATGTTTCTAAAATTTGTGTACCATTACCAATCCATATCACCTAATATACACTGGGAAATATATTTTAGAAATCTAGATTTTTAAGTTGCACAGTTGTAGGGCCTTATCCATTGTCTTATAATCTATTCATTCTATTTTAACTGGTATAATACTGCTTAATTCAAAATTTTAAAGAACATTACTATACACAAAAGAAGTCTAAGCTTTCATTAACCAAAAATATTTCAATTGTTATGCTTCCTGTGTGCTGAGAAATAAACAAGTTAATTAAATGTGGTTCTGGTACTAAAAGCACTAATTTGTTAAATATAACCATTTAAAATACATCACATTTTATATATTTGAATGTGGTTAAAAAGGGGAAATTTTAGGTTGTAGATATGTTGCTACAATAAAAATTAAAACAATATATATATAACTATACAACACCAACACATAACCCTGATGTATATGGATTAATAGTACAATAATAACAGTATCTCACATCATTTGTGTCAAAGATACCACACCTACACTAATGCAAAGTGTTAATAATTGAGGGGGTTATATGGGAACTCTGTACTTTATGCAGGATTTTCCGGTAAATCTACAATAACCCTAAATATATAGATAGGGAAAGAGAGAGAGAGAGAGAGAACACATTTTTTCATCCTATTTTTGTTAATTGCTTACTTTTAAATATACCACAAATCTCAAAACATGGTAGGAACCCACACTCTCTTTCTACTTTCTGACTCTGTAAGTTTACTTACTCTAATTATTTCATATCAGTGAGAACCTATAATATTTGTCCTCTTGTGTCTGCTTATTTCACTCACATGATGGCTTCAAGGTTCATCCATGTTTTCTCATGTATCAGAATTTCATTCTTTTTCAGGGCTAAATAGTATTCCATTGTATGTACATACTATATTTTGCTTATCCATTCATCAGTTGATGGACCCTTGGGTTGCTTCCACATTTTGGCTATTGTGAATAATTTGGCTATGAACATAGGTGTCCATGTATCTGTTCAAGTTCCTGCTTTCAATTATTTTGAGTAAATACCTAGAAGTGGGATTCTGGATAATATGGTAATTCTATACTTAGCTTTCTGAGTAACCGCAAAGCTGTTTTCCACAGTAGCTATACCATTTTACATTCCCACTAACAATAATGAGGCTTACTATTTCTCCACATCCTCTCCAACACTTGTAATTTCCCATTTTTTTAATAGTAGCCATTATAGAGGGTGTGAAATGGTATCTTATTGTGGTTTTGATTTGTGTTTCTCTCATGGCTAATGAAGTTGCATATATTTCCATGTACTTTTTGATCATTTGTTTATCTTCTTTGGAGAAATGCCTGTTCAAGTTCTTTATTCATTTTTCAATTGCATTATTTGTCTTTTTGTTGTTGAATTGCAGGATTTCCTTATCTCTTCTTGATATTAAACCTTTATCAGATATGTGGATTCCAGATATTTTTCTCCCATCGTGTGGTTATCATTTTATATTCATGATAAAGCCCTTTGATGAAAACAAGTTTTTAATTTTGATGAGGTCCCATGTTTCTATTTTTAATTTTGTTGCATGTGCTTTAGATAGATCTAAGGTGTGAGAAACCAAGAAACACAAGGCTTTGAGGATGCTTCCCTATGTTTTCTTCTAGGAGTTTTATTGTTCTTATTCTTATATTTAAGTGTTTGATCTATTTTGAGCTGATTTTTTTATATGGTATGAGGTAGGAATTTACTTTCATTCTTTTGTACATGGACATTCACTTTTCCCAGCACCATTTATTTAAGAGACTTTTCTTCCCCAATTGAATAGATTTGGGACCCTTGTCAAAAAATCAGTTGGCCATAAATGTGAGTGTTGATTTCTGAACTCTCAAGTTGATTCCATTTGTCTGTATGTCTGTTCTTGTGTTATCGTGCTGTTTTGATTACTGTGGCTTTGTAGTATGTTTTCAGATTGGGAAATGTGAGTCCTCCAACTTTGATCCTTTTCAAGATGGCTTTGGCTATATGGGACCTCTTAGCCTTCCATATAAGCTTGATTATTGGCTTTTCCATTTCTGCAAGGAAGGCTGTTGAAATTTGATTAGGATTGTGTTGAATCTGCAAATCACTTTGGGTAGAATGCACATCCTAACAATGTTCTTCCAATCCATGAACATGGGATGTCCTTATATTTATTCAGGTCTTCTTTGATTTCTTTTAGCAATGTTTTGTACTTTCCTGTGTTCAAGTCTTTTATATTCTTAGATTTAGTCATAGAAATTTAATTATTTTAATTGCTTTGTAAATGGAATTTTTCTCTTGATTTCTTCTTCAGATTGTTTATTACTAGTGAATAGAAGTCTTACTGATTTTTGTATGTTGATCTTTTAAAACACTATTTTGCAGAATTTATTAGTTCTAGTAGTGTTGCTCTGGGTTTTTCAGCATTTTCTGTATATAGGATGATGTCATTTGCAAATAGGGAAAGTTTCATTTCTTTCCATTTAATCTGGTGTTCTAGCTTGCTAGCTGGCAGAATGCAATATACCAGAAACAGAGAGGCTTTTAAGAAGGGGAATTTAATAAGTTGATAGTTTACAGTCCTAAGGCCAAGAAAACATCCCAATTAAAACAAGTCTATAGAAATGTCCAATCTAAGGCATCCAGGTAAAGATACCTTGGTTCAAGAAGGCTGATGAAGTTTAGGGTTTCTGTTTCAAGTGGAAGGGCACATGGTGAACACATTGAGAGTTTCTCTCTCATCTGGAAAGGCACACAGTAAACATGGTCAGGGGTCCTCTCTCATCTGGAAGGGTACATGGTGAACATAGCATCATCTGCTAGCTTCTTCTCTTGGCTTCCTGTTTCATGAAGCTCCCAGGGAGGCATTTTCCTTCTTCATCTCCAAAGGTCACTGGCTGGTGGACTCTGCTTCTCGTGGCTATGTTCTGCTTTGCTATCTCTGAACTCTTCTCTAAAATGTTTCCTATTTCATAGGACTCCAGAAACTAATCAAGACCCACCCAAATGGGTGGAGACATGCCTCCAACTAATCCAGTTTAACAACCACTCAGATGAAGTCACATCTCCAGGGAGACGATCTAATTGCAGTTTCAAACATATAATACTGAATGGGGATTGTGCTGCCTTTACAAAATGGGATATTGATTAAAACATGGCTATTCTAGGGGACTTACATTCTTTCAAACCAGCACATCTGGATATCTTTATTTTTTCTTTTGCGTAACTGCTCAAGAACTTCCAGTAAGAAAGTTGAATAACAGTGGTGAGAATGAACTTACTTGTCTTCTTCCAGATCTTAAAGGGAAAACTTTTAGTATTTTACTATAAAGTAAGATGTTAGCTGTAAGTTTTTCATATATGCCCTTTATCATGTTGAGGACCTTTCCTTCTATCCATAATTTTCTAATTGTTTTATCAAAGAGCTTTGCCAGAATTTGTCAAATGCCTCTTCTGCATTTATTGAGATGATCATGTGTTTTTTCCTTCATTCTCTAATGTGGTGTGTTGATTCTCTTGTGTTGAAACACACTGCAATACCTAGGATAAACTTGATCATGGTGTCTAATTCTTTTACTGTGCTTTCATATTCCATTTTTAGTATTTTCTTGAGGATTTTAGCATCTATATTCACAAGTGTTATTGGTCTTTAATTTTCTTTTCTCGTGATATCTCTAACTGACTCTGGTAAGAAAGTGACATTGGCCTAATAGAATGGGTTAAGGCATGTTCACTGTCCCTCAATTATTTAAGAGTTTGACCAAAATTGTTATTAATTCTTCTTGGAATGTTTGAAAAAATTCACCTGTGAAGGCATCAGGCCTTAGGCTTTTCTTTCTTGGGAGGTGTTTGAATACCAATTCAATCATTTTACTCATTATTTGTTTGTTGAGATGTTCTATTAATTCTTGAGTGAGTGTAGATGGCTGTGTTTCTAAGAATTTGTCCATCTCATCTAAGCTATCTAATTTGTTTGCATACTATTTGTATTAGTTAAGGTTTTCTAGAGAAACAGAATCAACAGGGAAGACTCGCAAATATAAAATTTATAAAAGTGTCTCACGTGACCATGGGAACACAGAGTCCAAAATCTGCAGGGCAGGATGTGAAGCTGACAATTCCAATGGAAGGTCTGGGTGAACTCCACAAGACAGGCTCACCAGCTGAAGCAGGAAGAGAGCCTGTCTCTTCTGAATCCTCTTTAAAAGGTTTCCAGTGATTAGATTGAGCATCATTAATTGAAGAAAACTCTTTCCTTGGCTGATTATAAGTGGAATCAGCTGTGGATTTAGCTGACATGATCATGATTTAATTCTATGAAATGTCCTCATTGCAACAGACAGGCCAGCACTTGCCCAACCAGACAAACAGGTACCACCACTTGGCCAAGTTGACACATGAACCTGACCATGACAGTCCACCCCTTGTCAACTTGGCAGCGATATATATCACCTTAAACCATACCTAATCTCTGAATAAAAAACACTAAAACACACATGTTTTTCTTTCACTAACAATACTCAATTGTCCTGCATATAACTGGAAGCACATTAACTCTCTCCAGAATAGGGTGCAAGTCCTTGGGTAATATTCATTCTTAAACTTGAAATCTTACAAATTAAATAGTATAAAAGGAACAACACGTCATCACAGTCCTCATTTCTGTAACTGATCATATGGTCATAGTTCATATTTATCACTACCTTCTTCCACTACCCATTCCATGTTCCCTTTACCCTCAGTAAGTACTTCAGCTGGCCGTGGTTCTTTCCCTGGTGGGGTGACCCAAACCTTCACTCCCGAAGTTTCAGACCCATTGGTAGTCCTACCTGGATTGGGCTGTTGCAGTTTTCCATTAGTTTTAATCACAGGGCATGGTAGTACTAAAAGACGCCCTAGAGGATGTTCTATGTTCCAAGAAAACTCTTCTCTACCTCCATTGTGTAGTTGCAGTCCTATTTCCCGCTGATATTCAGGGTCAATCACCCCAGACAATAATGCAATCCCCTTCTTGGCTTGTTAATCCAGGGGCATGAGTAGCCCAAAGTGACCAGGTGGCAGTCTTAGATTTCAGTTGAATGGAATCATTGTTGTTTCTCCTGGTGGAAGCACTTCCCATTTTGGAAATAAAACTTGTAGACCAGCAGAGCTCAGGGTCACAGGGACAGGAAGCAAAAGTTTTCCTAGTGGATAACTAGGGGTAATAGTGAGTGGTGCCACTTCCATTTCCACTCCTTGGTTCCTGGACCCATGGATCCTGGCTATGGGAGAAATAGCACCATACAGAGGATGCTTATTCAAAGCATATACAGCTTCCTGAAGAACATTACCCCAGCCTTTCAAGGTATGGCACCGAAGTTGAGTTTTCAAAAGGCCATTCCACCATTCTATCAATACAGCTGCTCCTGGATGCTGGGAAACATGGTAAGACCAGAGAATTCCACAAGCATATGCCCATTCCCACACTTCATTTGCTATGAAGTGTGTTCCTTGATCAGAAGCAATGCTGTGTGGAATACTGTAACAATGGATAAGGCATTCTGTAAGCCCATGGATGGTAGTTTTGGCAGAAGCCTTGCATGCAGGGAAAGCAAACCCATATCCAGAGTATGTGTCTATTCCAGTTAGAACAAATCACTGCCCCTTTCATGAAAGGAGTGGTCCAATGTAATCAACCTGCCACCATGTAGCTGGCTGGTCACCTCAGGGAATGGTGCCATATCAGGGGCTGAGTGTGGGTCTCTGCTGCTGGCAGATTGGCCCTCAGCAGTGCTGTAGCCAAGTCAGCCTTGGTGAGTGGAAGTCCATGTTGCTGAGTTCATGCATAATCTCCATCCCTACCACCATGACCACTTTGTTCATGAGCCCATTGGGCAATTACAGGAGATGCTGGGGAAAGAAGCTGACAGGTATCCAAAGAACAGATCATCTTATCCACTTGATTATTAAAACTTTCCTCTGTTGAAGTCACCTTCTGGTGTGCATTCACATGGGACACAAATATCTTCATGTTTTTAGCCCACTCAGAAAGATCTATCCACATACTTCTTCCCCAGACCTCTTTATCATCAATTTTCCTATTATGGTCTTTCCAAGTCCCTGACCATCCAGCCAAACCATTAGCAACAACCCATGAGTCAGTATATAAACACACCTCTGGCCAGTTTTCCTTCCAAGCAAAATGAATGACCAGGTGCACTGCTCAAAGTTCTGCCCACTGGGAGGATTTCCCCTTACCACTGTCCTTCAGGGACACCCCAGAAAAGGGCTATAGTGCTGTAGCTGTCCTCTTTTGGGTGGTACCTGCATATTGTGCTGAACCATCTGTAAACCAGGCTTAAGTTTTCTCTTCTGCAGTCAATTCATGTAAGGAACTCCCCAAGAGGTCATAACTCTGGTCTGGGAAAGAGAAGATAATTTGGCAGGAGTGGAGACTATGGGCATTTGGGCCACTTCTTCATGTAACTTACTTGTGCCTTCAGGACCTGCTCTGGCCCTATCTCATATATACCATTTCCATTTCACAATAGAGAGCTGCTGTGCATGCCCAACTTTATGGCTTGGTGGGTCAGACAACACCCAGCTCATGATAGGTAACTCAAGTCTCATGGTAACTTGGTGGCCCATGGTTAAGCGTTCAGTCTCTACTAAGGCCCAGTAGCAGGCCAAAGCTGTTTCTCAAAAGGAGAGTAGTTATCTGCAGCACATGGTAAGGCTTTGCTCCAAAATCCTAAGGGTCAGCATTGTGATTCTCCTTTGGGGCCTGCCAAAGGCTCCAGGCAGCATCTCTATTTGCCACTGACACTTTCAGCACCTTTGGATCTGCTGGATCATACAGCCCAAGTGGCAGAACAGCTTGTACAGAAGCCTGGACCAGTCGCAAAGCCTCCTCTTGTTCAGGTCCCCACTCAAAATTAGCAGCTTTTCTGGTCACTCGATAAATGGGCCAAAGTAGTACACCCAAATGGGGAATATGTTGTCTCCAAAATCCAAAGAGACCAATTGGGCACTGTGCCTTTTTTTGGTCTTAGGAGGGGCCAGATGCAGCAACTTATCCTTCACCTAAGAAGGGATATCTCAACATGCCCCACACCACTGGACACCTAGAAATTTCACTGAGGTGGAAGGCCTTGTTATTTTGTTGGATTTATCTCCCATCCTCTGACATGCAAATGCCTTACTAGTAAGTCTAGAGTAGTTGCTACTTCTTGCTCACTAGGTCCAATCAACATGATATCATCAATATAATGAACCAGTGTGATGTCTTATGGGAGGGAGAAATGATCAAGTTCCCTGCAGACAAGATTATGATGTAGGGCTGAAGAGTTGATATACCCCTGAGCTAGGAAAGTAAAAGTATATTGCTGACCTTGACAGCTGAAAGCAAACTCTTTCTGGTGGTCCTTACTAATAGATATTGAGAAAAAAGCATTTGTCAGATCAATAGCTGCATAGCAGGTACCTGGGGATGTATTGATTTGCTCAAGCAATGATACTACATCTGGAACAGCAGTTGCAATTGGGGTTACCACCTGGTTGAGCTTACGATAATCCACTGTCATCCTCCAAGACCCATCTGTTTTCTGCACAGGCCAAATAGGAGAGTTGAATGGGGATGTGGTGGGAATCACCACTCCTGCATCCTTCAAGTCCTTAAGAGTGGCAGTAATCTCTGCAATCCCTCCAGGAATCCAGTATTGCTTCTGATTTTCTATTTTGCTAGGTAGGGGCAGTTCTAGTGGCTTCTACCTGGCCTTTCCCACCATAATAGCCCTCACTGCATGAGTTAGAGAGCCAATGTGGGGATTCTGCCAGTTGCTCAGTACATCTACTCCAATTATACATTCTGGAACTGGGGAAATAACTACAGAATAGGTCCGGGGGCCCATTGGACCCACTGTGAGATGGACCTGAGCTAAAACTCCATTGATCACCTGGCCTCCATAAGCCCCCACTCTGACTGGTGGACCAGAGTGATGTTTTGGGTCCCCTGGAATTAATGTCACTTTTGAACCAGTGTCTAATAATCCCCAAAATATCTGATCATTTCCTTTACCCCAAAGCACAGTTACCCTGGTAAAAAGCCATCGGTCTCCTTGGGGAAGGCTTGTGGAGAAAGATTAACAGTAAAAATTTGTGACAGTGTAACAGGATTCTTCCCTAAAGGGACCTGGCCTCCCCTTCGTTCAAAGGGTTCTGGGTCTGTAAACTTTCTCAAGTCTGGAAATTGATTAAGGGGCCGTGACTCTGTGCTTTTGTAATTCAGGTTAGACTTCTGTTCACTTGACCTAGAACTGTTTTGTTTATACAGCTCAAACAAGAATTTAGTAGACTGCCCTTCTATTGTATTTCTAGGTACCCCATGATTTACTGGCAATGCCACAAATCTCTGTGAGCCATATAATTTTGACTCATGCTTTGAGTTTGCTGTCTATTATAATAGTCATGTCTACCCTGTCTTTGGCAATTAAGTGCTGCCACCTGGCTTCTGCCAACTTGGGATCCCATCATCCCCATTGTGTTTAGGGATTCCAGCTCAAGGACAGCAGTTCCTACGGTAATATCTGACCTACAAAGAAGTGCAACCACAGAGCTCTTCAGGGATGATGGTACTAGTCTCACAAATTTATTTCTCACTTTTCTGGTAAAAGGTGTATCCTCTGGACATTCCTTGGGTGTAAGAGCAGGCTTTGCATGATAAATCCACTCTAACATTCCAATCTCTCTAAGCCTCTGGATCCCCTCATCTATATTATACCAGGGCAGTTCTGGCATTTCAACCTCATGTAATGTCGGCCACCTTTTGATCCATGTTTCAATCAACCATCCAAATAAACTGTTAATACCTTTTCTAACCCCTTGAGCTATAACACTGAATGCAGAAGCTCTGCTTAGTGGGCCCATATCAATAAATTCAGCCTGATCCAGCCTTATATTCCTCCCACCATTATCTCACACTCTTAAAATCCATTGCCACACATATTCCCCTGATTTCTCTCTATATAAATTGGAAAACTCACACAGTTCTTTTGGAGTATAACGTACTTCCTCATGTGTGATACTTTGTACCTCACCTTTAGGGGCCTGTTGGGACTTTAGCCTAGTTATAGGTCTGAAAGAAATGAAGGTTGGTGGGGGTGGGTCATGAAAACAGTTAGAAATATCTTCAAGCTATTTACTTCAGGGCAATCATTTGCAGTTTCATCTGGTGAAACAGGACTAATCACTCTAGAGCTAATCCCTTCAGTTGGGTGGCCAACTCCTCAAGGCAGGCTGGAGGTGGGGCAGTTATGTCCTCAGGGCAAACTATTACAGGGTTATCTAGAGAAGACTCAGCATGACCTAAGGTTTCAACCTCACCCCCAACATCATTATCAATCTATCTGTCACCATCCCATTTTTCAGGGTCCCACTCCTTTCCAATCAATGCCCTCACTTTGATGGCAGACACCATGCAATATTGAGATTTCAGTTTATGTTGTGAAGTTGCTACTCTAACAATAAGATTCTGAGTCTGATTTTCAGAGATCTCAAGTCTACGGCTACAAAAGATAAGATTTTCCTTCAGGGTACTCATAGAATATTCTACATCTGTCAGATGACATTTAAGCTTCTCATTTGAAGCCCTAAGCCCATCCCTTTCACTCCTTAATGTAGCCAGTGTATCTGACAACAACCAGCCAACATCTCTATACCTCTTATTTCCACAAATCTCTGTAAAGGTGTCAAAAACATTATCCCCCCAGAGCCTGGCTTCATACAAGTGAAGCATTAGGAAAATAGAATGGTGATATTTTGACTATCTGTTTTTGCCAACTCACTCCATGGATTGGGAGTGTCATTCTGATTATGGAAATCAGAGTCCTTAGTGCCTTTGAGTGCAGTCAGAGTAGAAAACCATACATAAAAACCCATTTTCAAGTTTCTATTTCTTAAGAACCACTCATGATACCAATATGTATTAGTCAGGGTTCTCTAGAGAAACAGAATCAACAGGTAACACTTGCTAATATAAAATTTATAAACATGTCTCACATGCCCGCAGGAACACAGAGTCCAAAATCTGCAGGGCAGGCTGTGAAGCCAACAATTCCAATGCAGGGTCTGGGTAAACTCCACAGGACAGGCTCACCAGCTGAAGCAGGAAGAGAGCCTGTCTCTTCTGAATCCTCCTTAAGAGGCTTCCAGTGATTAGATTGAGCATCGCTCATTGCAGAAGACACTCCCGTTGGATGATTACAGATGAAATCAGCTGTGGATTTAGCTGACCTGATCATGATTTAATTCTATGAAATGTCCTCATTACAACAGACAGACCAGCACTTGCCCAACCAGACAAACAGGTACCATCACTTGGCCAAGTTGACATATGAACCTGACCATGACACTATTTTTCTTATAGTCCTTTGTATTTCTGTGGGATTGTTTCTAATATTAGCTGTTTGTGTCCTTTCTCTTTTTTTTTCTTTTGTCAGTCTAGCTAAAGATTTTATTGATCTTTTCAAATAACCAACTTTTAGTTATATTGATTCTATTGTTTTTATACTGTTTCATTTATCTCCACTTTAATCTTTGTCATTTCCTTCCTTCTGCTCACTTTAGGTTTATTTTCCTCTTCTTTTTCTAAATCCTCCAATTTTAAAGTTAGATCTCTGATATGAGATTGTCCTTCTTTCTAATTGTGGCATATAAAGCTATTAATTTCTCTCTGAGAACAGCCTTTGTGCATCCCATAAGTTTGGGCATGTTGTGTTTTCATTTTCATTCACCTCAAGATATTTCCTAATTCCCCTCTGATTTCTTCTTTGACCCATTCAGAATATACTGTTTAGGGTGGTGCAAGAATATACTGTTTAGGGTGGTGCAATGGTGGGTGAGTGGCAGAATTCTTGCCTGCCAAGTCAGAGACCTGGGTTTGATTCCCAAAGCCTGCCCATATCAAAGAAAAGAGAGCATATTGTTTAATTTCTACATATTTGTGAATTTTCCTTATCTCCCTCTGTTGTTGATTTCTTGTTTCATAGCATGGTGGTTGGAGAAGAACATTTTACAATTTCAGTATGTCTGAATTACTTTGAGACTAGTTTTGTGTCCTGTCATATGGCCTATCCTGGAGAATGATACACGTGAAGTAGAGAGGAATGTGATTTCTACTGCTGTTGTATGAAATTGTTCCACATTTGCTCGTTAAGTTGGTTTAGAATATTGTTCAAGTTTTCTATTTTCTTATTGACCTTCTGTCTAGATATTCTATCCATTATTGCAATGTGGTGTATTGAAGTCTCCTACTGTTAATGTAGAACCATCTATTTCCCCCTTCATATCTGCCAATATCTGCTTCATATATTTTTGGGCCCTGCAATCAGGTGCATATACTTTTTTTTAAGTTTAAAAAATTTAAACTATATCCACCAATGTTGTTTTTTTATTTTTAAAATATTTTTATTGAGAAATCTTCACACACATACAGTCTATATACAGTATAAAATCAGTTGCTCACAATATCATCACATAGTTGTGTATTCATCACCATGGTCATTTTTAGAACATTTGAATCACTCCAGAAAAAAGAAATAAAAAAAAGAAAAAACTCATATATCCCATACTCCTTACCTTCTCCCTCATTGACTTGTATTTCATTCTACCCAATTTTTACTTTTTATTCCGTGATATGATTTATTTATGCTTTATGCTTATATTTTTACCCATTTGCCCATAACCTGGATAAAAGAACATGAGACACAAGGTTTTTAACAACTGCACAGTAACATTTTAAAAGCTGTATACAATCGTCTTCAAGAATCAAGGCTAATAGAATACAGTTCAACAGTTCTAGGTACTTCCCTCCAGCCACTATAGTCTCATGCACTATAAACTAAAAAGGGCTATCTTTATAATGCATAAAAATAACCTCCAGGATAACCTCTTGACTATGAAATCTCTCGGCTACTGAAACTTTATTTTGTCTCATTTCTCTCTTTCATCGTTTGGTCAAGAAGGCTTTGTCAATCCCATGATCCCAGATCCTGGGTCATCCCAGAAATCCTTTCCCACACTGCCAGGGAGGTTTACATCCCTGGGAGTTATGTCCATGTAGGGGGGAAGGGCAGTAAGTTCACTAACAAGTAGGCTTAGAGAGAGAGAGGTCTTTGATTTTTAAAGGGCTGTTTAAGAGCAGACATCAAGGTGGCTTTATTGCTGTAAATGGAGGTGCTCTGGTGGACAAGTTCTTCTATCAGGGTCTTTGGGACCCCTGCATGGCTCAGATATAATATTTTTGATCAATAGAGTAGCTGGAGTTCATTATAATAATTCAAATACTTAATCTTGCAAGCCTTTGAAACCTGAATTCACAATCTTAACTTTGTAAATCTGCTTACTTTTTTTAACTTTTTAAATTGTGTAGTATAATATATATGCAAAGCAAAGAAATAAAAAAGCAATAGTTTTCAAAGTACTCTTCAACACGTGGCTACAGGACAGATCCCAGAGTTTGTCATGGGCTACTATACAATCCAGTATATTTTTCCTTCTAGCTGCTCCAGAATATAGGAGGCTAGAGGGCTTAAATACTTTTCTACCATTACAATCGATCTTTTTTTCTTCTTTTTTGTGAACAATAACATATATACAAAAAAGCTATAAATTTCAAAGCACAGCACCACAATTAGTTGTAGAACATATTTCAGACCTTGACATGGGTTACAATTTCACAATTTTAGGTTTTACTTCTAGCTGCTCTAAAATACTGGAGACTAAATGAGATATCAATTTAATGATTCAGCATTCATATTCATTTAAGTCCTATCTTCTATGTATAATTCCACCATCACCTTTGATCTTTCCATACCTCTTTTGGGGTTGTTTGGGCTATGGCAACTCTAAATTTTTGCTATTGGAAGGGTCTGTCACTAATATGGGGTAGGGAGATGGAACTATCTGATGTTCTGGAGAAGCTGGGCTAGGTTCGGGACTTATCTGGACCAGGGACCCATCTGGAGGTTGTAGGTTTCTGGAAAGTTACTCTAGTGCCTGGAACTCTTGTGAAATCTTATATATTACCCTAGGTGTTCTTTAGGATTGGCTAGAATGGTCCTGGTTGGGAGTTGGCAGGTTATGATAGGTAGCAAGGTCTAACTGAAGCTTGCATAACAGCAACCTCCAGAATAGCCTCTCAACTCTATTTGAAATTCTTTCTGCCACTGACACTTTACTAATCACACTTCTTTTCCCCATTTTGGTCAGGATGTAAATGTTGATCCCATAGTGCCAGGTCTGGATTCATCCCTGGGAGTCCTCTCCCACATCACCAGGGAGACTTTCCCCTCTGGATGTCATATCCCATGTATGCAAGAGGGCAATGATTTCACTTCTAGAGTTAGGATTATAGAGACTGAGGCCACATTTGAGCAACAACAGAGGTCTTCCAGAAGTAACTCTTAGACCTGACTATAGGTAGTCTAAGCTTCTCCACTACCTACATAAGCTTCACAAGAGTAAGCCTCATGATCGAGGACATGGCTTATTGATTTGGGTATACCTAAAGTTTGACACAGTATCAGGGAATTCCCCATGTTAAAGTTTAATAGTTCCATAGTTTTTCTCCCCTCCCTGAGGGGACTTTGCCAATACTTTTTGATTATCTGCTTAATATACTCTAGAATGTTTCCAGGCATTACAATAATCTATACAGGATTTAAGGATCTCTTTCTTATTCTGTGCTTTCTGTGTTTCATTTGTTCAAATGAGCTATGCAGATAGGTTGAATTAGATTACACTCTACAGAAAATTTCAGTTCCAGATCAAATAAACCTTACATCCATTGGTCTTAAAGAGTCTGTGTGGTTCTAAAATATAGACACTGTCTTCCTTACCCTATGTTCTGAATTACTTTAACCCCAACCTGTTTGACTTTGTTCTTATCTCTAAGTATCAGGTTATATATATAAAACAGCCTGTCAAAATCCAGAAATAATAATCACCACTCTGTACTTAATGTGTCTGATCTAAAAGCTTACAATCTAGGACCCTGTTTTCCTATCATCATTTTCTAAAGGTGACCATACCATTGTTGTTTTTTTGTTTCTGGCTTATTTTGTCTCACCAAATGTCCCACATGTTCATTCACACCGTTGCATGCCTCACGACATTGTTCCATTTTGTAGCAGCACAACCTTCGTTCATAAGTACACACCATCATTCACCAATCTACTTCTCTGTCAGTGCGTTCTTTATCCACCTGCATTCACTGGGCATCAAGTTGAGAGCCCAAAGTCCACAGTCCATCAACATTCTCAATTTTAGATAATTTCATTGTTCCCAAGAGACAGAAAACCAATAAACACACTCTCGCCAAACAGGAAATCTAAACCTCCTCTTAACTCTTATCCTTCACCCCATTATTTACCTCTAGTGTTGCTGTGGTAGTGATGATGGTTTCCTTTTGAACATAGCTCATAGCATGCAATAGCAGTTTTCCCCCAGATACCCTGGACTTAAACACTCTTTATATAAGAATCATAATCTTTGAAATAATTCTTATAAGAACTCATTCATATTTCTAGTGTGAGTCAGTGGGACACGTAGGTCTATACAACTCCTTTCAATCTTGTTCACCTTCAATATGGTAACATTACTTCTAGACCCACTATCAAATCACCTTCACTCCTACCTATTCCGTTACATTGGAATTCAACCCCATTAGCTAACAGCTAGCCATCTCTAGCTTCTAAATATCTCTAAGTACTCTATCCTCTGTATTATAATCCTCTGATTATACCTTTATGCTGATCATAAAAGTAGAATCATACAATATCTATCCTTTTGTGGCTGGTTAAATTCACTCAGCATTATGTCCTCAAGGCTCATCCATCTTGTCATGTGTTTCAGGACATCATTTTGTCTTACCACTGCATAATATTCCATTGTACATATATACCACATTTTGTTGATCCACTCATCTGTTGATGGGCATTTGGTTGTTTCCATCATTTGGCGATTGTGAATAATGCTGCTGTGAACATCAGTATGCAAATGTATGTTTGTGTCGTTGCTTTCAGCTCTTCTGGGTATATACCAAGTAGTGTTATTGCTGGGTCATATGGCAACTCAATATTTTCTTTCCTAAGGAACCACCAAACAGTCCTCCACAGTGGCTGCATCTTTATACATTCCCACCAGCAGTGCATAAGTGTCCCAGTTTCACCACATACTCTCAGCATTTATAATTTCCTGTTTGTTTAATAGCTGCCATTCTTATAGGTGTGAAGTGGTATCTCATTGTAGTCTTGACCTGCATTTCCCTTATAGCCTGTGAAAATGAGCATCTCTTCATGTGCTTTTGAGTCATCTGTATTTGCTCTTCAGAAAAATACCTCTTCATATCTTTAGCCCATTTTATAATTGGATTGTTTGTTCTTTTGTTGTTGAGTTGCATGATTTTTTTGGACATACAGGAAATCAAACCTTTGTCTGATATGTGATTTCCAAATATTTTCTCCCATTGAGTTGGCTGCCTCTTCACTTTTTTGACAAAGTCTTTTGAAGTGCAGAAGCATTGGATTTTGAGAAATCCCATTTATCTATTTTTTCTTTTCTTGCTTTTGCTTTGGGTGTTAAGTTTAGGATGCTCTCTCCTATTACTAGGTCTTGAAGATATCTCACTATATTTTCTTCTGGAAGCTTTATAGTGCTAGATCTTATATTTAGGTGTTTGACCCATTTTGAGCTAATTTTTGTGTAGGGTGTAAGATAGGGGTCCTCTTTCATTCTCTTGGCTATTGATGTCCAGTTCTTCCATGCCCAATTATTGAGAACACTATTTTGTCCCAGTTCAGAGGATTTGGGAGTCTTGTCAAAAATCAGTTAACCAAAAAAACAAACAAAAAATGAATAAATAAAATTAATTAATTTAAAATATCAGTTGACCATAGATTTGGTGGTCTATTTCTGCACTTTTGATTCAATTCCATTGGTCAATGCTTCTGTCTTCATGCCAGTACCATGCTGTTTTGACCACTATGGCTTTATAATATGTTTTAAAGTCAGGAAGTGTTAATCCTCCTACTTTGTTCTTCTTTTTTAGGATGCTTTTAGCTATTCAGAGTCTCTTTCCCTTCCAGATGAATTTGGTCATTATCTTTTCCAAATCTTCAAAGTGGAATTTTGATTGGTACTGTGTTGAATCTGTAGATCAACTTAGGGAGAACTGACATGTTAACTATATTTAACCTTCTTATCCATGAGCAGGAAATGTTTTTCCACCTATTTAGATGTCCTTTCACTTCTTTTATCAATGCTATGTAGTTTTCTGTGTATAAGTCCTTCACATCCCTGGTTAAGTTCATTCCTAAGTATTTGATTCTTTTAGTTGCTATTTTGAATGTAATTTGTTCCTTAACTCACTGCTCAGCTAGTGCATTACTTATGTATAGAAATGCTACTGAGGACTTCCTGGAAGATGGCGGCTTAGTAAGACGCGCGGATCTTAGTTTCTTCTCCAGGACAGCTACTAGGGGAGTAGAAACGATACAGAAAGCGCCCAAAGCCACAACAGAGATAAAAAAGACAGCGTATCCCATCCTGGAACGGCTGGCTGGCTGAGAGAAGCAGCTCGGGTGAGATCGCCGAGGCGCGCGGGCCTCACCGGGCGGGGCGGGAAGCAGCCGGAGTTACTCCCTTCCCCCATCCCGGGCCGGCTGGGAGAATTGGAGAGGTGGTCCCCTGAAACCAAGGCGGCTGGCGCCCACACCACGCGCAGCCCCCCGGACCAACTGAGAGAATTGGATCGGAAACCCCCAGGCCGCGGAGAACGGTGACGGGTGGGGGAGGCCCCTTCCAAACCCGTGACTCCCCGGGAACGTGCACTCTCCCGGGCGGGCCACTGCCGCTGGCGCCCTCCCGCCACGCTTGTCACCCAGGGCCGACTAGGAAATTCGGACGTGCTCTTTCCCCGGCTGCGGCGACCAGCAACCCTCCCTGCGTTCGGACCCCGGGCCGGCTCAAGCTGTTTCGGCTAGCGAACCCCCCGGACGGCGAGAGTTTTCCAAAGTTTAAGGTTCCACAGCACCTTTTACTGGTGGGACCTGCAGACAAACGTGTGCCACGAGCGCCACCTACTGGGCAGGATAAGAAAAACAGAACCCAGAGATTTCACAGAAAAATCTTCCAAACTTTTGGATCCAATACCCAGGGAAATCTGTCTAAATGCGCAGACGCCAACAGAAGATAACGGATCATGCTCAAATAATTGAAAATATGGCCCAGTCAAAGGAACAAACCAATAGTTCAAATGAGATACAGGAGCTGAGACAACTAATGCTGAATATACGAACAGAAATGGAAAACCTCTTCAAAAACGAAATCGATAAATTGAGGGAGGACATGAAGAAGACATGGGCTGAACATAAAGAAGAAATAGAAAAACTGAAAAAACAAATCACAGAACTTATGGAAGTGAAGGACAAAGTAGAAAAGATAGAAAAAACAATGGATACCTACAATGATAGATTCAAAGAGACAGAAGATAGAATTAGTGATTTGGAGGATGGAACATCTGAATTCCAAAAACAAACAGAAACTATCGGGAAAAGAATGGAAAAATTTGAACAGGGTATCAGGGAACTCAAGGACAATATGAACCACACAAATATACGTGTTGTGGGTGTCCCAGAAGGAGAAGAGAAGGGAAAAGGAGGAGAAAAACTAATGGAAGAAATTTTCACTGAAAATTTCCCAACTCTTATGAAAGACCTAAAATTACAGATCCAAGAAGTGCAGCGCACCCCAAAGAGATTAGACCCAAATAGGCGTTCTCCAAGACACTTACTAGTTAGAATGTCAGAGGTCAAAGAGAAAGAGAGGATCTTGAAAGCAGCAAGAGAAAAACAATCCATCACATACAAGGGAAACCCAATAAGACTATGTGTAGATTTCTCAGCAGAAACCATGGAAGCTAGAAGACAGTGGGATGATATATTTAAATTACTAAAAGAGAAAAACTGCCAACCAAGACTCCTATATCCAGCAAAATTGTCCTTCAAAAATGAGGGAGAAATTAAAACATTCTCAGACAAAAAGTCACTGAGAGAATTTGTGACCAAGAGACCAGCTCTGCAAGAAATACTAAAGGGAGCACTAGAGTCAGAACCGAAAAGACAGAAGAGAGAGGTATGGAGAAGAGTGTAGAAAGAAGGAAAGTCAGATATGATATATATAATACAAACGGCAAAATGGCAGAGGAAAATATTATCCAAACAGTAATAACACTAAATGTTAATGGACTGAATTTCCCAATCAAAAGACATAGACTGGCAGAATGGATTAAAAAACAGGATCCTCCTATATGCTGTCTACAGGAAACACATCTTAGACCCAAAGATAAACATAGGTTGAAAGTGAAAGGTTGGGAAAAGATATTTCATGCAAATAACAACCAGAAAATAGCAGGAGTGGCTATACTAATATCCAACAAGTTAGACTTCAAATGTAAAACAGTTAAAAGAGACAAAGAAGGACACTATATACTAATAAAAGGAACAATTAAACAAGAAGACATAACAATCATAAATATTTATGCACCGAACTAGAAATGCTACTGATTTTTGCACATTAATTTTATACTCCACCACCTTGCCTAATTTATTAGCTCAAGTATCTTTGCTGTAGACTTCTCAGGGTCTTCCAAGCATAGTATCATATCATCTGTATATAATGAGAGTTTTACTCTTCCTTTCCTATTTGGATGCCTTTTATTTCTTTGTCTTGTGATTGCTCTAGCTAGAACTTCTAGCACAATGTTGAATAATAGTGGTGGCAGTGAGCATCCTTGTCTTATAACTGATCTTAGGGGGAAGACTTTCAGTCTCTCTCCATTGAGTATGATGCTGGCTGTCAGTTTTTCATATATACTCTTTATCATGTGGAGGTAGTTACATTTGATTCTTATCTTTGGAGTGTTTTTAACAGAAAAGGATGCTGAATTTTGTCAAATGCTTTTTCAGCATCAATAGAGGTGATCATGTGATTTTTTTTCCCTTTTGATTTGTTAATGTGCTGTATTATATTAATTGAATTTCTTGTGTTAAGCCATCCTTGCATTCCTGGTATAAAGTCCACTTGGTCATTGTGTATAATTCTTTTAATGTGCTGTTAGATTCAATTTGCTAATAGTTTATTGAGAATTTTTGCATCTATGTTCATTAGGGAGATTGGCCTGTAGTTTTCATTTCTTACAGCATCTTTACCTGGTTTTGGTATTAAAATGATGTTACCTTCATAAAATGAGTTAGGTGGAGTTCCTTTTTCCTCAATTTTTTTGGAAAAGTTTGAGCAGGACTGGTGTTAGTTCTTTCCAGAATGTTTGCTAAAACTCCCCTGTGAAGCCATCATCCCTGGGCTTTTCTTTGTAGGAAGATTTTTGATGACTGATTGAATGTCTTTACTTGTGATTGGTTTGTTGAGATCTTCTATTTCTTCCTGAGTCAGTGTAGCTTGTTTGTGTGTCTCCAAGGAATTTGTCCATTTCATCTAAGTTGCCTAATTTGTTGGTGTATAGTTGTTCAAAGTATCCTCTTATGATTTCTTTTATTTCTTCAGGGTCTGTGGTAATGCACCCCTTCTCATTTCTGGTTTTGTTTATTTGCATCCTCTCTCTTTTTTTCTTTGTCAGTCTTGCTAGTGGCCCATCAATTTTATTGATTTTCTCAAAGAAGCAACTTTTGGTTTTATTGATTCTTCCTATTGTTCTTCAGTTCTCCCATTCATTTATCTCTGCTTTAATCTTTGTTATTTCTTTTCTTCTATTTGCTTTGGGGTTAGTTTACTGTTCTTTCTCAAATTCCTCCAGCTTTGTTTTTAAGTCCTTGATTTTTGCTCTTTCTTATTTTTTAATGTAAGTGTTTAAGGCAATAAATTTCTCTCTCAAAACAACCCTTGCTGCATCCCATAAGTTCTGATAAGTTGTATTCACATCTTCATTCATTTCAAGATAGCTACTGATTTCTCTAGCAATTTCTTCTTTGACCTACTGGTTGTTTAAGAGTGTATTATTTAATCTCCATATATTTATGAATGTTCTTATTCTTTGGTGTTTATTGAGATCCAGCTTCATCCCATTGTGATCAGAGAAAGTGCTTTGAATAACTTCAATATTTTTTAATTTATAAAGACCTGTTTTGTGCCCCACCATATGATCTACACTGGAGAATGATCCATGATCACTAGAGAAGAGTGTATATCCTTGTGCTTTGGGGTGCAATGACCTATATATGTCTGTTTGGTCTAATCCATTTATCAAGTTATTTAACGTCTATATTTCCTTGTTGATCTTCTGTCTGGTTGTTCTATCTATAGAGGAGAGTAATGTATTGACATCTCCTACTATTATTGTTGAAACATCTATCACTCCCTTCAGTGTTGCCAATATCTGTCTCATGTATTTTGTAGCTTCATGATTAGGAGCATAAATATTTATGATTGCTATATTTTCTTGGTGAATTGACTCTTTAATTAGTATATAATGTCCTTCTTTATCTCTTATGATGCCTTTACATTTAAAGTCTATTTGTTTGATATTAGTATAGCTACTCCTGCTTTCTTTTGGTTACAATTTGAATGGAAAATCTTTTTCCATCCTTTCACTTTCAATCTATTTGTATCCTTGTGTCTAAGATGAGTATCTTGTAAGCAGCATATAGCTGGATTATGTTTCTTAATCCATTCTGCCCATCTGTATCTTTTACTTGGTATGTTTAGTTCGTTAACATTCAAAGTTATTATTGAAAAGGCTTTTCTTGATTCCACCATCTTATTTTTTAATTTTATTTGTCAGATCTATATATTCTTTTCCCTCTTTCTCTTTGTATTCTTTAAATTACGCCTAGTGGTACTCTTCAATTCTGTGCCCTCTTCCAGACCTCCCTATCCTGTCTTTTTTTTTTTTTTTCAGCCAGCAGAACTCCTTTTAGTATGTATTTCTTGTTAGGCTGGTCTTTTATTGACAAATTCTTTCAGGACTTATTTGTCTGTGAAAACTTTAATCTTCCCCTCAGTTTTGAAGGACAGTTTAGTTGGGTACAGAATTCTTGACTGGAAATCCTTTTCTTTCAGGATCTTGAATATATCATTCCACTGCTGTTTCACCTCCTAGGTGCTAGTTGAGTAGTCTGAACTCCATCTTATTTGATTTCCCTTGTATGTAGTACATTGTTTTTCTCTTGCTGCTTTCAGGATTTTCTGCTTCTCTTCAACATTTGAGACTGAACAGTATGTGCCTTGGGGAAGACCTATTTGGATTTATTCTGATGGAGAACTTTGGGCTTCTTTACTTGTATATTTATGTCCCTTATGAGGGTTCAGAAATTTTCCCCCATTATATCCTCAACTACTCTTCCTAGGTCTCTACTCCTCTCCTCTCCTGGGACACCAACGATTCTTATATTTGCATGGTTTTTTTTTTAAACACTTTTTTTAAATTTTATTTTTTTATTAACGGAAAAAAAAAGAAATTAACACAACATTTAGAAATCATACCATTCTACATATGCAATCAGTAATTCTTAACATCATCACATAGATGCATGATCATCGTTTCTTAGTACATTTGCATCGGTTTAGGGGAACTAGCAACACAACAGAAAAAGATATAGAATGTTAATATAGAGAAAAGAAATAAAAGTAGTAATAATAGTAAAAAAAAAAAAAAAAAAAAAAAAAAGCCCTATAGCTCAGATGCAGCTTCATTCAGTGTTTTAACATGATTACTTTACAATTAGGTATTATTGTGCTGTCCATTTTTGAGTTTTTGTATCTAGTCCTGTTGTACAGTCTGTATCCCTTCAGCTCCAATTACCCATTATCTTACCCTGTTTCTAACTCCTGCTGAACTCTGTTACCAATGACATATTTCAAGTTTATTCTCAAATGTCCGTTCACATCAGTGGGACCACACAGTATTTGTCCTTTAGTTTTTGGCTGGACTCACTCAGCATAATATTCTCTAGGTCCATCCATGTTATTACATGCTTCATAAGTTTATCTTGTCTTAAAGCTGCATAATATTCCATCGTATGTATATACCACAGTTTGTTTAGCCATTCTTCTGTTGATGGACATTTTGGCTGTTTCCATCTCTTTGCAATTGTAAATAACGCTGCTATAAACATTGGTGTGCAAATGTCCGTTTGTGTCTTTGCCCTTAAGTCCTTTGAGTAGATATATAGAATTGCCATACGACCCAGCAATACCATTGCTAGATATTTGCATGTTTTATTTGCCTATCACTTCCCTGAGTTCCCATTCAATTTTTTCCATCTTTTTTTGCCATTTACTGTTTTGAGTCTTCAAAGTCAATTATCTTGTCCTTATATCACTTATTCTTTCTTTTGTCTCTTCAAATCTGGTGTTGTGTACATCTAGTATGTTTTTTATTTGGTCAACAGTCTTTAATCTCTGTGATTTCCACTATTTTTCTATTTATTCTTTCAAATTCCTCTTTACACTCTTCTACTATCTTCTTGATCTCCTTTATGCCATTTGCTATCCCACTAATTTTATTAAGTAGAGTTGTATGAACATCTTTGACTAGTTGTTCCAATGTCTGTGTCTCCTATGGTGTTTTAATTTGGTCATTAGGCAGGGCTATATCTGTCTGCACTGTGATGTGCTTAGTGAACTACTGTCTTCATGGCATGTAAATATCTTGATTGATTTACTTTGGGAGTTGATTTCTTTCAGTAGCCTAAGGCCTTGTGTTCAAGGGATGGTTGTACAGCAGGGAGCAGGGCACAGGATGGAGCACTCAATGCAGTGATTTGTTTCAGGGCAGATATGGTCTCAGGTTGGGGGTGTTAGAATGATGCTTGTGATTAGCAGCCAGGGAGGATGTACCTATGTGGGTGCACCAGTCTGGGGGGCATAGCTCTGGTGTGAACTGGTCTAAAGAACAGGGCCCTTTGTGCACAAGCATTGAGCTGTGGCAGCAGGTTGGTATTACACCTTCGTGGATTGGGGTCAGATGTGACCTGGCTGTGCAGGTTGACACTTTCTCAGAGCTTGGAAGTGAGGCTGAAGGCTGTGTGCATGCGTGGTTCTAAGACTGCTATAAAGTGCGGTTCCCAGAGCTGAATGACGTGATTGGGAGCTTGTGCATGCATGGGCCTGGGAGTGCCATAAATGTATGCAGTGAGCTCAGGGAGGGCAAGGTGAAGCTGTTGAAACACTATGGGGGTGGCAGGGGTAGCCTAGGTATGGAGGTTAGTGCCCACAACCTTTATGCATGGTAACAGCCTGCAGGGAACAGAGAAGGGGAGGTAATGCTTGAGAGAGGTGCAGGAGAGGTGGGTTAGGCTGCACTTGGGGTGGGGGTGAGGGGCAGGTACATGTATTGGGGGCTGGTGGGGTGGGGGCACCTGTAGTGCAAGGAATGGGAGAGGGAGGTGGGGCTCAAGTGTGTGGTATGTGAGGTAATTCACCAGTCATGGGGCTGTGCTGGTGAGGGTAGCGTGCCCAAGGAACATGTTCTGGCTTACTTCTTAGTCTAGCGCTCCAGTCCAGGCACTTCCGCCGGCTCCATAGCTCTGCGACTCTGTGGCTCTGCGCTAGGCTCCAGTTTCTGCCTCTCAGCTCCTTGGCCTCTGCAGGGCTGCCACATGTGGTGCAGAAAGCTCTCCCAGGTCAGTCACACACATGAATCACCACCTCAGTCACCATCTGTCCCTTCTCTAACTTTTCCGTGAAGTGAGGCTGATCGTGAGCCACACTAGTTGGCCATCTTCCCAGAAGTCCAGGTGCATATACATTTATAACTGCTATGTTTACTTGTTGAATTGACCCTTTTATCAGTATAATATGTCCTTCTTTGTCCTCTGTAGCAGCTTTTTACCTTAAATCGATTTTACTTTATATTAAAAGTAGTGGGCGGGAAATGATGGTGCAGTGGCAGAATTTTCGCCTGCCATGCCAGAGACCCAGGTTCAGTTCCCAGTGCCTTCCCATGCCAAAAAAGAAAATTATAAAATATAGCTACCCCTGTTTTTTGTTTGTTTGTTTACTACTTGCATGATTTTTTCCCATCCTTTCACTTTCAATCTATTTTTGTCTTTGAATTTAAGTGAGTCTCTTGTAGACAGCATATAGTGAATCAAGTTTTTTTTATCCATTCTGCCAATAGCTACCTTATTACTGGAAAGTTCAACCCATTTATATTTAAAGTATCTTCTGATAATGCAGGACTTTCTTTTGCCATTTTGCTATTTTGTCTTTATAAGTCTGACATGGTTTTGGACCCTCATTTCTTCAGTTAATGTGCATTTGCATATTTATGTTACTTTTTATATTGTAACATTTTGAGTTCTTTCTCCTTTCCTTCTGAATATACGTTTCAGATACTTTCTTTGTGGTTACCATGGGTTAAAAATTTAACATTCTAACTCTATAACAATCATATTTGATTTGATACCTATTTAACTTCAATAGCATTCACATATACTGTTCCCATACCCCTCCATCCCCCACCACTTTTTTGTACTTGTTTCAAATAATAGAGTTGTGCATTGTATGTCTAACCCATAGATTTATCTTTGCTTTTTATGCATTTGTGTGTTGGCATCTATAAGAAGTAAGAAGTAGGGTTACATACAAAAATACAATAAAATAGAACTGGCATTTATAATTAGCCATAGGCTTACCTTTACCAGAGGTCCTTGTGCCACTTGATCCACTGTCTAATGTCCTTTCCTCTTCTGTCAGCCTGAAGAACTCCCTTTAGCATTGCTTCTAGTGCAGGTCTAGTGGTGATAAACTCCCACAACTTTTGTTTATATGGGAATGTCTTAATCTCTGCCTCATTTCTGAAAGAAGGTCTTGCTGAATATAAAAATTATTTGCTGAAGAAATTGTTTTCTTTCAGCACTTTAAATATTTTGTATCACTGCCTTCTTGCTTCCATGGTTTCTGATGAGAAATAGCACAAAAACCTTGATGGGATTCCCTTGTATATAACTCATAGCTTTTCCCTTATAGTTTTCAGAACTCTCTCTCTCCTTGTCCTTGGCACTGGATAGTTTGATTACTACATGCCTTGGGGTGGTTCTCTTTGAGTTTATCCTGTTTAGGGTTCATTGGGCTTCCTGAATGCACATATTTATGTCTTTCATTAAATTTGGGAAGTTTTCTGCTATTTATTTCTTTAAATATTCCTTCTGCTCCTTCTTCTCTTTCTTTTTCTTTTAGGACACCCATAATATATATTTTGGTGTGCTTATGGTGTTCTACAGGTCCGTTAGGCTCTGTTCACTGTTGTTTTCTTTTTCTATCATTCTTCTCGTCAGTCTGAATCATTTCAATTGCCCTGTCTTCAAGATCACAGATTCTTTCTTCTGCTATCTCCAATATGCTGTTGAAACCATCTAGGGAATTTTTCATTTCATTTATTGTGCTCCTCAATTCCAGTGCTTCTGCTTGGTTCCTATTAAGAATGATTTCTCTCACTTCTCTAGTTCTTTCTCCATGTTTTCCTTTATCTTCTTTAGCATATAGAGGATCATTTTTTAGAGTCTTTGTCCAGTAAGTCCAAAGTCTGGTCTCCTTCATTGATGATTTCTGGATTTCTATCTTATTTCTTTGGATGGAACTTCAATTTCTGTTTCTTTGTTTATCTTGCTGTTTTTTGTTTCACAATGTACATTTTAATCCTGGGATTTAGTCATTTAGCTGTCTGCTCCTTAAGTTTGTATTCAGTTAGTGACAGAGATTTTCTTGAATGGCAGGAAATAGTCAAGACAAACAAACCTAAGCAAAAAGCACATTTCACTGTCTTTGCAAATTGGCTCTACTTTGGCTGATGGTCTCCTTCAGAACTTAGCCCTCCCTTCAAGAAGGCAAATGTACATTGCAGCATCCCCTCTGTCTTATTTGAGCCTACATGGAGCCATGAAGCCTGCTTCTTTGCCTTGGCTTGTGCTTGCTCATGGCCTTAAGAATTCCCCCATTTATAGTTTACAGGAGTTTGAATGAACACCTCCTTTACTTCCTTTAAAATAGACTTTTACCTTCTCCTGGGTGCTCTTTTGTGTGACTGAAAGCAGGTAGTTTTTTCTACCAGGCCACTTCAATGTAATTGGTTTTCATGCTGTTCCAGAGCTCTATAAGCTGCTTCTCTGACCTCAGGACAAACTCTGGGAGGGCAGCTCAGTCCCTCAGATCTCCACTCATTGGACTGGCACTGATATACATGTGTCCCTGTATGTGTACAGGGACCCCTCTGCTCCCTCTAGAACACAGCCAGGGACCCATAATAGAACAAGTTGGCTCCACCCCACATTGTGAAGGTGATGGGGTAGGGGCCAGGACTTGCACCAGGAGCTTCTGCTATGGCTTTTGAAACTGCATTTTCTGGGTTCCACACTTGTGCATTAATGCACCCCTTTAACTGTTTCCTGTAGTTTTGAGGAAGGTTACTGTCTTTAAGAGTCCTCTGTCATCTTTTCCTGAGGGGGGTCAGAACAATGGCCACCATCAGAGCTGGCGCCTAGCAATTTGAAGTAGTGAACCAAAAGCAGTGATCAGTGATCAGACCACACTCCCCTGGAGTTTAGAGGACTAGTTCCTTAGTTTCACCTTGGCACCATAAACTGTGCCAGGAGCTCAAATTGCAGTCCTCATTGCTGCCCACCAAGAGACTGGGTAATAGAGGATTGTAGCCACTACAGGGAGCATGGGACGCACTCGTGTTTATCGCAATTTACCAGCCTTTTCGTCTCACTTCCCCCTGGAAGCTGCACAGTGTTCCAGTATACTCAGGGTATCAAAATACTTGGTTCAGACTGTTCCTGCTAGTTCAAAAGTCGTTTTGGTGAAGGGACTGATTCCGGAGCTTCCTATTTCACCATTTTTCCATAGTTCTTCCTCAAGCTCATCTACTTACAATGCTTTTCCCAAGCAATGGGTTGCCAGATGCAAGTGGACGCCCCAATCTTGCATATCGGTTGTATTTTTGAGGTCACAGTCCATTGTTTCTCAACCTCCTCCCCTAAGCACTGTGGTAAGAGAACATCTCTCCCAGAGACCTGTGAATTATTTATAGAAAGTCATTCCTTCCAAACTGTTGCAACTTTACATCTTATTGTGTTTTTGTGGGTATTTTGTTGGGGAAAAGTGAGGTTAAATCAGACAGTGCTAAAAAAAACCACTATCATAACCCAAAAATCCCTCTAGCTAATTCTTAACCATAAAAATGTCTACTGAGCTTTTACTTGGTTTTAATTCAGCTAGTGATATGGATCTGGCATGTTTCTGGCCAGCCTGATGTAGAAAACTCTCATTAAGTTTTGTTTTTCTTTTTGCCACCAACTCTCTTCCAAACCACATACATGAGGCTTGACCAGAGAGGCTTTACTACTGTCACGAATGTCTCTAGAGTACATTCACTTGTTCAGCTAACCTCGGTGAAAACCTACCATAGTCCAGGCCCTGGACTGGCCCTGAGATAATAAGGATAATTAAGCACAACCATCCACGTTTCTCCTAACACCATGGAAGCCTTATCTTGATTGTGGCCTGTGCCTTATTGTCTTCTAATAATGAACACCTGTCTTCCAATAAAGAACACCTGGTCATCTATGTGCTCATTCATCATCCATTTCTTTCTTTTTTGTACAAAAGCATGTCCCTAGATGATCCTCAAGAATGGAGTTCTACTGGGATTCAGTCCAATATCCAGATGTGTGAGTACATTCAGAAAGATCACCAGACCTTTGGAACCAAATTTGTTTTAACTTGATTCAACTACATAAACTTTTCTGAGACTGTGCTCAAGCTTAATATTGCTTTCCTGAGGCTTGTCTCTTCTCCAGTGCCTCTTATCTTAGGTTCTTCCAAGCCACCTGCTATAGCTGACCCAGCTCCACAACCCCAGAACCAGAAAAATCATTTCCTGTTTCAAGTACTGGAAGAAATCTTCAAAAGATGACACAGAGCAGCTGTTCTCTCAACCCACAGAAGGTGGAACAAAAGGACGAGCACTGGGCTGGAATGAGACACTTGGGTTCAGTCACAGTCTCCCACTTGCTGAGTGGCAGCATAAGTCCCTTAGCCTGAACCCATCCCTGTGATCTCCTCCATGACCTGGCACCCTCCCCTCCACCCAGTCCAATATCTTTCTCAGCATTCTCTCTCTAAAGCCTTAACCAAGTCTTATGAAGGATCACAAGAGCTACCTCACACTGAGATGTCATTTTACAGCCATGTGAGCTATTACGAGGCATAGTAGTGCTTGGGAGTATATTTGAACTAACACCCAATTTATACCTTCTTTTACTCAACAACATTTCCATTTCCTGAGCACCTGTTTGAACTCAGGCAATTTGCTGGGGGCTGGAAAGACAAAAATGAAATAAAGTTTAGTATACAAATATCAAAAGGGATCACTAGGAGTTCAAAAGGGAACCTAATTCACCTGAGTTAAGCAAGAAAACTTCCTGAGACATAGAATTGACCTGGCTATGGAAAGAAAGGCATGAGAAAGCAAATGGATAAAGAGATGTCCCAAACATATGAAAAATGTATGCAGTAGCATAATGTAAATAGGAACCAAACAACCATTTGAAGTAACTAAAAGAAAAACTCTGAGGCTAGTATGGACAAATGAGCTGGGGAAGGGTGTTGGAGACATGTCCCAAATGTCCTTGCAAGCTGAAAATGAGATCAACTCTTCAGCTTACAGCCTTTCAGTGGCTTCCTCTACTTAAGATCCAAACCAACTAATAATGCATACCCTGGACTGACTCTTGAAAAGGGCCAACTGCTTGCATTTTTTTTACCTAAGTTTCTTAGAGGCTCTTTAGAGAACTGAGACTTTCTCTAACTATGGGAGGGACTTATTTTTCTGTTTTTAAGACTTAAACAAGCACTTTATTATTATCATCATTATTAATTATTTCAGGCAAATAAAAAGTATCAATAACAGTATAATAAACATCTGGATATCCCTCACTCACGTTAAGAATCCAAACATTACAGATTCAGTTAATGTTGCCCTCCCTAATCCTGTCCCTTCCCTTATATCCCAGAGGTAACCACTGTCTTGAAGTGTGTGTGTCATTCTCTTTCATATTTGCACACTTCTATCACAAATGTACCCATAAAACAGTAACACTGTTTTGCAAGTTTTAAAGCTTTAACAAGTTGCACTGATTCATCTCATAGTTTTTCTTATATTTAGCCCTATCAATGCATGTAATAACTTCATTTTAATACTCTGTAGGATTCCATTATATAAGTAAAAAGAAATACACTATGATATATTTTATCCATTTTCCTCCTAGTGATGGACATTTGGGTTATTTCCAAAGCCTTGCTATTATGAGCCAGGCTGCATGAACATTTCTGTACATGTCTCACTATGCATGTGCACAAGAGTTTCTCTGGGAAATGTTCTTACGAAGGGAGTATCTGGTCAGAGGGTATGCACATCTCCAACTTTACTAGCTATTGCCAAATTGCTTTCCAACATGATTTTACCAATTTAAACTCCCGCCAGCAGTGTATAAGAGCTCCAGTGACTCCAAATTCTTGCTAGTACTTGATATTTATCAGACTTTAAAATTTTTACCAATTTTACCTTGTGGGTATGAAATGTTGCCTTACTGTAGTTTTAATTTGCATTTCTTTGATTGAAGTTGAGCATCTTTCTATGTGCTTATTGCACATTTTGTGAACTGCATGTTTGCTATTTTTTGCTCATTTTTCTTTTGGATTAGTTTTCTCTTTCTTAATGATATATAGGAATTCTTTCTATATCATGGATACAAACCCTTTTGCATTGCACATATTAAGAAGAGTATCAGGAAAATCCATCAAAGATTTGGAAAGGGCAAGAGATTTGTGGGTGTTCTTTCAATTTCATTCTGGGTAATGTCTAGAGGTCCTTCAAGGGTTATCTAATTCTATGGAGGGTGCACCTTTCACTACCTTTGATTGGCTAAGCTGTTTTACAACTCTGTGGGAGATCAATGTTACTTGCAATAATGTACATGTTTTCTGCCTGTAATGAATTTCATCAGGAAGAAAATGTAAACCTGTGTAGATCAAATTCTCATTTAAACCACAATTCATCTCTTAGTTCCCTCAATTAATATGTTAAATAAAATCTTTGACACAGGTTCATGTTATATTTGTATGAGTATCATGATTTCACCATTTGGAAAATTATATTTTAGCAAAGACAATAGTTCCAAAGAATCTTAAAAAGGAAACAAAGAGAGCCTACGCTTTAGGCCAGAACCTGTGGTTGGCCAGAGTATAACTGAGTTAGAAGGTAGAGGGCATGAGGCCAGCCTGCAATGAGGGGCTGACTTCACGGCCCAGAAAGCTGATTCTGAATGGAGGTAGCAGGAGAGGAGACCTGAGGGGGACAGGAGCGTGCATATCTGTCTATGGTCCAGTTCAAACACTACTCCTGTTTGAGTGTCTTGGGCAATTTATTCAGCTACTCTGAGCCTCAATATCTTCATCTGCAAAACCAGAATGACTTTTACCTCAAGGGCTACCATATGAGAATTAAATGAAATAATATATGTAAATGACTTACCTTATAATATAATAACAATATAATAATTATTATGTTAAATGCTATAAATATTATTATATTAAAGGAAAAACTTTTCAACAACATTAAATTGAGGATCTGACAAGTTTTCTTGAGCAATTCATGAATTGAGCAGCAGTTCATTCAGAAAGCAGAAGGGAGCTCTGCCAAGGGAGTGGAAAGAAGGAAATTATATAGGACAAACACACATGGAAGAAAGTGAGGAAATGTTCTTAATTGGCTGATAAGTTTCTATTTTACACAGGGCCAGGGTCTTACAGGGTGGGGAGCAAATATACATTGGTTAGTTTGATATGTTTGTCCATTCTGATAAGCTGCCTCTCCTGGACCCAAACTGGTTT
Source organism: Tamandua tetradactyla (assembly GCF_023851605.1). NCBI lineage: Eukaryota > Metazoa > Chordata > Mammalia > Pilosa > Myrmecophagidae > Tamandua > Tamandua tetradactyla. Next base: position 165,952,423 of record NC_135328.1, read on the forward strand.
ATCACTAGGTGTTGTTTATCTGCAGCCCTGCAGAGTGCATTCCACTTTCTTCTCTGAAGGTCGATTGCTTTTGTGTTCTGGAAAATTCTTTCTCTGACAACCACCCAATGCAGGCAGTTATTACTTTACTTAACAATAGTGACAACAACAACAACAATAGCAGCTGACATTTACTGATTGCTTTATTGGACAAGACGAAAAGCTACAAGTGAGGAAATTGAGACTTAGAAAATCCATAGCCCAAGCACTTAACCAAAAAGATAAATGGTTGTTTTTATATTATTGCCCCAGTGGAGCAAACGGTTGACTAGGCTGACAGAGACAGGTTCAGGTGCAGACTCCGCCTCTAATTAGGTATGTGGCTTTGTGCAATTCATCACACCCCTTCTATGCGCCACAGTAATTCATTCACTCATTCCTTTGATAAATCCACTGCCCTTGCCAAGCTCTATACTAAGTTGCTGGTACTGTAAAAATGAGGAAGTCCAGTGGCTCCAGCGTCTTCACTTTTTAGATAGAGATGAAATATGTACTCATTTTACATCGCAGATGGGAACCCTGAATTGGACAAGATTCTGGGCCCAAAGCCGACCAGCTAAGATTTTCCACGGTAGCACTGGCAATTTGGCCTCCCAGCACCACAGAAAATGGAAACCCAAATCCCAAGAGAGAGATAGTCATACTTCTCGGTGCAGACATTTTTCTTTGATGCAGCCTTATGAATTAAATCCAGCTATCCATGAGATGTCTTTGAAAAATGGAGGGGACGAGGCCTTCCCATCCTTTGATCACAAGAGATAAGGGAAATAAGGTTTGAGTGCTATAATAGATTAGCACTCCCTTTTAAAATAATACTACCCAATTCTAGAAGTTATAATAGGAAATCATTTGTCTCATAAAAAAAAAAAGGTTCCTATGATACAGGAAGCCAGCATTTTTATTTAGAGCCTCTTCTGTGCCAAGCCATATGCAGAACCGTCTTATACACATCATTTCCTTCAAACCTCATGATGATTCTCTAATTATTAGCCCCATTTTACAGATAAGGAAGCAGGCTCAAAGAAGTTAACTGAATTTTCCAAAGTCTTATAGCTGATAAGGTGGTGGAACTAGGATTTAAACCTAGGTTTGTCTTACAATCGATTTTATAATCTTACCACTATACTAGGTTGTCTCTTTATTCTCTCATATCAGATAACGTATGTGAAAACTTAAAGCATATTCCTGGCAAACAGAGTGTTCAATGTCCTTTAGATATTACTGGCATGAATGAATGGATGAGTGAATAAATGAATGAGTAATGAATGACACAGGATAAACATACAGCACCATCTAATTCTCTCCTGATGTGGACTCTCTCATCTGAACTCCCAGAGCTTTGCTCTTCCCTCTCAAATGTTATTTCATCCCTTGCCACACTCTACCCCACCCATGTCTTGTCCTCTATTCTGAATGGAACATTTTTTAGAGGAGAAATGGGATCTAACTCATCTATACATCCTGCCCAGCCTCCTCCACTAGCCTAATACTAAGCAAATGCTCGATCTCTTTCTACAGAGTATATGAGTAAGTGAAAACTACATGTAAAGCACACAGTATTGGTTAAAGCAATAGGTTTAACCTGACAGTATCTCTGGGAAGTTTAGATAAAAACCTGAGCTGAGACCCAAAACTGCGCTGTAGACCTGGAACTTGGTCTGCCAACTTGAGAGAATCATTTCTCCTCTCAGACCTCTCTTAACCTATCTATCAAATGAGGGGTTTGGACTAAATGATCTTGACAACTCTTCCAACCCTGTTAGTTTAAGTCTCGGGTTCTCCAAAGGTTAGAAGGGGATGCCAGCAGAGCCTATGCTTTTAGAGGGTGGACTACTCTTTCCCAGGTTCTGATTTTCCCAAACCAGGAAAATCAGTATTTTTGAGCCTTGCAAACTTCCTTTTGCTGGCTTCCAGACAAACCCCAGGAGAACTTCCCAAAGACAGCTGGAATGAAGGATGAGCTCTCTCAGTGGGCGGTCCCTTGTACACTGAAAGCCCTCCAGGGGCCAAAGAAAATGCCAGTAATTTGATCAAGGGTCCAGCTCCTTGAGACCAATGGAACATATACTCCCTGTCCCTACCAAGAAGGAATGATAACGGTAATAGTTAATGTTTATTGTGCACAAAAGGTTAGTCCTGCATCATGTAAACCTTTTAAGTGCATTACCTCATTTGACCCTCACATGAAGCAGCTTCTCATTATGATTTGTAATTTCCAGTTGACAAACCAGCAAACAGACTCCCAAGAGATTGAGAAACATTCTGAGGGCCACCTAGCTACCTCCAGACCCTAACACATATCTTTTATTTTTATTTTTACTTTTATTTGTTTATGAATGAGAAATACATTAACATGGTACAAAATTCAAAAGGTACAAAAATGTGAATGACAGTAAGAATAAATGTTTTACCTAATGCTGGTCTCCCAAGTGTCCTGCTCTCCTGGGTGGGCATGGCTGTTACCAGTTGTTTGTGCGTCCTTCAGGAGATCTCCACTGATAGCAGCAAATAGGTCATGCTTACCCACAGGCAGCACACTATAGACAGTGTTCTGCTTCTTTCCTTTTCTGTATTTAAATAGCTATAAGCAATCCTTTCATACTGGTCCATAAGTATCTGTCTCATTCTTTGCAATGACTGGATAATGGTCAAACTGAAAGTACCATAATTTATTTTGAAGGATATTTATGGATCTCAAGTTCTTAAGCATTGTGCTGTACTAGGGAAGAACTAGGAAGATGGACTGCCACGTCCTCATTCCCAGAGCCACGGAGCTCTCCAGGCCAGCTGGCCCTGTATAGGATCTCTACACAAAAATTCTCTCACCCTCATTATTCATAAATGGAAGCTGATTGAAGACTAAGTGAAACAATGCATGCCTGGCACACAGTAAATACTCACTTATTACACTAATGTTGGCAGGTGATTTGGGCCAAAACACTTGGAAGAGAAAGTAACAGAAGTCAGGGAAGGAATCTGCCCTTTTCCCTAAGATCTGTAGAGTATTGGAAAGAGCAGACAGACCCATGTTCAAAACTCAGCACTGTCATGTAGTGAAGATGGCTAGATATATATTGACAGATCCATCTATCCTCTGACTCTGGGAGGGGAAAATAGTTGCCCAGCTTGAGACTACATTTCCCAGGCTCCTTTGCAGGTGCTGTGACCATTCTCATCTATAAATTGTGAACAGAAGTTTCCTGCTCTCTACTCTCTTTTCCCCTTCTCTTGGACTGCAAAACATATGTGGTGCTGGTGAAATCAGGTAGATGATACAACACTCTAACCAGGTTGATGATACAGGTAGATGTATCACCTACCTTGAGCCAGGTAGATGATACAACACTTTAATGGAAGAGTAAAATTGGAAGGGACTAGAATCCCTGACTCATCTCTTCAAGCAGAGCTGCAGGCCCACCCTACTCTACCTGCATACCTCTAAAGTAGACTGCTTTATGAGAGAGCAGTCCACTTTGATCTTGTTTTCATCTGTTACCCTAATATACAGTGTGACCTTGAATAAGTCACTTGATATCTCTAAGCCTCAATTTCTACATCTCCAAATCCCTCAAAAGTTTGTCATGAAGATTAAAGAGAAGGCACAGAGAACATCTAGTATAGGACCTGGCACATTGTAGATGCTCAATAAATGACTCTCTGGGCCTCTATTTTCCCATCTGTAAAATGAGTATATTAATCATTTCTTTGTGAAACCCAAATGATGCAGAGGAACATACAGTTTGCAATCAGTGCCTAGCTGCCAGCAACTTGAAGGACAGTTCGCTCTTCACAGATGAGGATTTGGGGTCTAACCTTCCTCTGTCCAGATGAGTTTGGAAAAGCTCTTGTTTTGGATTGAAAGTGGGAGTTCATATGGACCAGAGGCAAAGAAAACTTCTGTCTCTCTGCAAGGCCAAGGAAAGCAATGCCTGGAGGTGGAATCCTATCCAAGGCCTCTGACCACACACTGCCTCCTGACTTATGCATGAATGAATTAGAGGCATGTGGATCCTTGCCTTCTTTGCACACTCAGATTTTTAAAATGAGCATGTGGGGGGTGCAAGGGTAGTTCGATGGTAGAATTCTCACCTGCCATGTGGGAGACCCAGGTTCAATTCCCAGTCCATGCACTTCCCTAACAAACAAAGAAATCAACAAAAACAAATAAACAAGCAAAAATTCAACTGTTGCAATAACAGGATACTCATGTGATGGAAAAACTAATGAAATGCAACCCCACCATACAGCATAAAAAAAAATGAGTGTGTACTGGGAAGAAGGGCAGGGAGCAATAATAGGAGTTCTTAGGCTCAACTCTATTCATCCTTTTCTAAGAAAAGGGCCTGGAGGCCAGTTTTAAGAGCTTCTGTTACCTAGAGAGCCTTAGATACCTAATACATTCCAGGTCCAGTACTCAGTGCTTTATGTACGTTCTTTCCACTAGGGCTCACAGCAACCCCAGGCAGGATGTATACCCTCTCTACTTTACAAATGAGGATATGAAGATTGGAGAAAAGAAGTACCTTGTCCAAGATCACTCAGCTAATAAGCGTCTGAGCAGGATTTGAAAACAGATCTGTCTGATTCTAAAGCCCATTCCCTTTGATGCCATGATTCTACTATTTCTTGAATACCTATTATCTTTCCACCTGCAGAAAAGTTCCATGGAAACTATCAAGATAAATCAGACATAAACATTCTATTTTCTGGGTAATATCAAGATACTTTTTCTCATGAAAAGTAAAAAATGGAAACGGTGTCAGACAGAGTCGGCAAGCTTGAGTGGCTCTGCACCTAATTACCTCTGTATCCCTTTGCACCTTTCTACACCTCTCTGGGCCTCAGTTTCCTCATCTATAAAATAGAGATAATATCTATTGTGAATAAAATAGGTGTAAAGATGATGCGCAAACTATGAAGCCCTGGACAAAAGTTGACCTTGCTTTAGAATGTTCTAGAAGCCTCCCTTGGCTTTTAAAAAGTGTTTCACTAATGTCCATGGAGACAGTGAACTAAGCACATTTGCTCTCATGGGGACAAAAGGAGGTTAATGGTGCCTCCTGATCCTGTTCCCAGCATGTGAAATCCCAGAAGTTCACATGCCTGAGTGCTGCACCATCTGACCTTCCTCTAAGCCAACGCCAAATGGCAGATGTCAACAGTTTTGTGGCCCTGTGCAAGGACACCTTTGGCAACAACCCTTTACATGTGGATGTCATTTTATAGTTTACAGAGTAGTTCTGCAGCCATGAAGTCTTTGTATTTCCTTGGCACCTAGCAAGGTAAACAGGACAATTTGTAGATGTGGTACTGACTCCAAGAAGTGTCACAACTTGCCCCAGGACTTCCAGTTATTAACTTCAGGCTCCATATCATAGAACTCAGATCTCAAGCCTGAAACTGGGTATAAAGTTCTATGTCTTTCTTATGCATCACCTGCATCAGAGAAAAATGTGTTTATTTGGGGCCCAGGTTTGCAAAATATAGTGCTGAAAGACATCATGCATTCATGCATTCATTCATTCAATAAACACTCACTGACAATCTGCTCCCTGTCAGGTTTTGTAATGGGCTCTGCAGAGACCAATGAGTCAATGTGAAACCTGTTCTCAAAAACTCGCATTCTACTGGGCCACAGAACTTTGTATGAGCGCCTACTATATGCCAAGCACTTCACTGGTGCATTCTCTTAATTTTCACAACCCTGCAAAGTGGGTGTTCTTCCCTGAAACTTATCATAGGCAATTAAGGCTCAGAAAGATTGAGTGATATGCTCAAAGTTGGATACCAAAGCTCGGGCTCTTTCCCCAAGAATACATAGGGTTCCTCAAAAAGGGCCCATATGTGATGTCCAGAATGGAAATGTAAGTGCCACAACACTCACTTGGTTTAACTGCATGACATCAGGTAACCAATTCAGTTCATTTATGTTTTCCCTTGATTTCTAGACTGGTAATTCATACAACCATAGAAAGTCAGAGATTAAAAAAAAAAAGTAACCTAGTTAAATCTCTTCATTGTACAGACTAGGGAACTGAGGACCAGAAAGCACAGCATTTTGTCCAAGCTCACACAGCAATTTAGTATCAGAGCTGGAATTCAAACATATGTATGTTGAATTTTAAGTTCCCATGATTTCCACTTCATCATGTTCTGGGTGCCTAAGCTGGGACTTGGTACTTTCACATTATTTTCTTAATCTAGAGAATAGGGCTATAACTCATCATTCATCCTTATGTCTCCAATTCCTGTTCCTCAATGAATGTGTGTTGGTTGAGTGACGGAGGAAACACCAATAATGGTCCCTACTATACAGATGAAAGGACTGAGATTCAAAGAAATTAGGGTATCTGTCCAAGGTTACATGGCTCCCTAGTGGCAGAGCCAAGGTTCAAACTTGGTCTTTCAGGCTCTGGAACCCATATCTGGCCTGTGGACAAGAGAACCTATGCCAGTCCCATAGCCCGGAAAACAGGCTCAGAATTCAGTCCCAAAGAGAACTATCTGCTTCCTCTCAGGGTTAGAAAGAGCCCTGGGAGTGGGAGTGAGGCATGGCCAGATGGGGAGTTGCAGGAGCCCCAGGTTTAAGGGCTCAGCTGGAAGCTGTGACAAGTGTGCAAGATAAAGCACACTCCATCGCAGCAAGGCTCACCTCACAGAGGGCCCTCAGGCCCAGATGGCCAAACCAATTGCACATGTTTGGAAGTCAGTGAAGAGCCCTGCTGGGGGCCAGGAGAAAGATCCATTCTGGGGGTTCTGCCAGGCCTGGAGATGAGGCTGCCAGAGGGGCCTTAAGACAGGGGGAGGACAGATGTGTCCAAGACTCTGCCAGAGGCCATGCTGGCCCCAGTGAATCAATCCTCTAACCAGAGCCATAACTCCCTTCCAGGCTCAGAGTGTTCCGGTTCTCGGATTAGACCATGGAAAAGTGGTTCCATGTGGACTTTTCAGCTTGGTCGCTTACTCAACCCCCACCTCTACTCCCCACCTTCAACCCGGAATCGCAGGGCAGCCATTTCGTGTCAATACAAGGATGTTGCTCTTTCTTTTCTTATTTCTTGAACATATAAAAATAACTCTGCCAGACCCAAATATCCCTGTGAGCTCTCAAAAAGCCAAGCTTAAACATGTTTGCATGTCAGGGCTAAAGCAATCCCACATGTGGCTGCTGAAACTGGGTATCCTGTACGTGGCAAGTGGCTGCCTTCTTCAAACTTAGGATGTTAATGGAAGGAAAAAATGAGCACATATGCAACCCCTTTCTGTACTCTTTTAGACAGGTTTTCTCATTTAATAGATCATCTTCATTTTGCAGATGGAAAGTCTAAGCTCAAGGAAATGGGAATAGTTCAAAGTCATCCAGTAATTCAACACTTATCATGTCCACCAATGTACCTAGTATGGATTTTTGTAAAAAGAAACTTTTTTTTCCTGCTTTACAAAAGGATTCAATAGTGGCTTTCCTCATGGGTTCCATGCAAAGTACCCAACATGCAAAAGTTAGAAGAGATCCTAACAGGCATTTGGGAATGAGTTCTAAACAAAAGTACACTTAGAAATCACTCATTAAGTCACTTAGAAAATCACTGCTTAAACAAACTAAACAATGGAGGATTTTCTCAACTACAGGATTTTTCAGACTTTGTCACGGACTAAAGTGTATTTGGCTTTCACAGCAAAATATAAAGCCTGCAATATTTTCCTCAAATTATGAACTGGAGTTCTAAGAAAAATTGTTTGGGAAGAATTCCCCTAATATGTTAGGTTGGATCTTATGAAATTGCCAAAATTCAACTGTTTTTGATCTACAAAATAGCAGTTTCATACGGTTCTGTTTAAAACTATTTTTTCATGTGTTTTGTCCCTCTTTTATCATATTTTACAACGTGATGTGGCTAGTAGGTTATGAACTCTTTCAAAGATACCTGTCATAGAGCCTTTTATGGGGTCACTATTAGGGCTAGAAGTAGTTCTGCGGTGAGGATGGGGGGGTGGCAAAAATGGTTCCTCTCCACCAAAATTCATATTCGTCCTTCCATAAATGAAGTCATTATGGGAAGCCACTGCCTAACCTGAGACTTTATGTCTCAGTCCCCTTCTATCCAGGTGGGACTGGGGGCTACTATTCATGGTGGAAAGTGCGTACAAGTGATGGATGTCAGTGCCAGGCAAAGGCAGGTAAGAATCGGGTGTGCCTTCTCTAGACCTTCTAATTTGCCCATTGTCTGGCTAATCAGAGGCCTCCATGGTCTCAGAGGTTGACAGAGAACAGCTCTGAGATGGATGGAGGTTCAATCCCTGATTGATCACCTGGCAAAAAAGCCTCCCACCATCCAGAAAACCCACATTGAATCCTCAAATAAGGAAGAAACTGAGTACCTTAAAGCCATTGAAGTTTGGGAGGTGGTGTTGGCATTGTAATTGTTGTCTCAGGAGAAAGCATTATCTTAACTAAACACTGAGTTTGGAACAGGCCGGGAGGGTGGTCATCCAGGACCTGAGGGTGGTGACAATTGAGAGCCAAGGCCCCACCCAGCAGAAGGATCAACCACTAAACAGGACAGCCAAACCAGGCTCTCATGTCTGCAAGCCAGTGCAATTTGTACAAAATATATTATGAATGAAGAGTTGTGCAGAGATTAAGAAATAGTAATCAAAACACTAATCATGTGATCAAGATGTGTTTAGCACCTCCCTGTCCCTCACCCCCTGTATTAGCTAGGGTTCTCTAGAAAAACAGAATTAGCAGGAGATATCTGTAAATATAAGATTTAGAAAAGTGTCTCATGCAGCCGTGGGGATGTAAGAGTCCAAGGTCTGTAGGGCAGGCCTCGAGCTGGCAACTCCAATGAAGGTCCTCAACAAACTCTCAGGAGAGGTTGGCTGGCTGAAGCACAAAGAGCAGTTGTCTCTTCTGAACCCTTCTTAAAAGCCTTCCGGTGATTAGAGTAACTGTCATTCATTGCAGAAGACACTCCCCTTAAGTGATTGTGATGTAGCCAACACGATCATGATTGAAGTCCATGAAATGTCCTCACAGCAACAGACAGGCCAGTGCTTGCCCAACCCGACAACCAGGCACCACCACATGATCAAGTTGACACATGAACCTCACCATCACACCCCTCTGTATCCAATCAGTCCTCAGAAAGTCCTATTGATTCTATATCCTCCAGTATTAAACCTCTCTCCTCTTTATCAGCCCTACCCTAGATGCACTGACTCCTTCAGATTTCCTTAATGCCAATCTTACACAAACCCCACCCTCAGTCCCCTGACACAAGGATTTCAAAGGATTTTCTTAACACTGAAAATCTAACCATATGTCTGCTTGTTTAAATCCTTAAGTGGCTCTCAGTGTGCTCAGAATAAAGTCTGAACTCCTCAACCCATCCAGTAGATAGCACTTCCCTTCTTCCCCAGCACTGCACCTCACCATTCCACCTCACCATGAAACCACACCAAACCTTCCCCAAGCAGCCAAGTCTCCATCAGGGCTGTCTTTGCCTCCATGAGCCTCTCTCACAATACTACCACAATTAAAAATTATTAATGATATAACTTTAAATACTTCAACCTCTTTTTTCATATTAAGGAAAATTTGATAGATTTCCATGGCCTCTAAAAATTTCATTTTTCCTGAGAGAACAAAATTAGAATTATTTTTTTTTTTACTCTAAATGTTTATTTTTTTTTCTTTTCTAATCTTGAAAGAAATTAAAACATTTTGTGGGGCCCTAAGAGTGTGTGGGTCCTAGGAATTGTGTTTAGTAGGCCTAATGGGTAAGTCACTCAGGTCTCCATGCCCTTTTGCCTGGGATTCCTCCTCCTTTCTCCAAGTCTGTTCTTCTCTGTAAGTCTTCCCGGCTCCTACCTTGAAGAAGAACATCAGTATTTCATTTGTATTCTCTCCCTCCACCACATCTATATAACCAATATGTGGTAGTTTGGAAGCTATTATGTACCATAGAAAAGGCAGTGCTCTTTTTTTTTTTTTTCTCTCTCGCATGGGCAGGCCCCAAGAATCAAGCCTGGGTCTCCAGCATGGCAAGCGAGAAGGCCATGTTCTTTTAATCCATTCCTGTGGGTATAGGCCCATCATAAGTGGGAACTTTTGATTTGTTATTTCAATTGAGATGTGACCCATCTCATTCAAGGCAGGTCTTAATCTTCTTACTGGAATCCCTTATAAGAGGATAAAACAACAGAGCTAAGAGGTGAAATTAAGAAAAATGAGTAGAGAAAAGCCCCTGAGAAGCTAAGAGAGGATCCACAGAAGTCCAGAGAGAAGCCAGAAACTGAAAGCAATGAAACCCCTGAGCAAAGGATCAATAGGTTCTAACCATGTGCCTTCCCATGTGATGAAGATGTCCCAGATGTCAGCAGCCTGTCTTCAGAGTCCAAGTATCATCCTATTGATGCCTTGAAGTAGACATTTCAAAGCCTAAGAACTATAAATTGTAAGTTAAAAAAATCCCCATTGTAAAAGCCACATCACTTCTGGTATATTGCAGTGCAGCAGTTTTAGTAAATCAGAACACAGTGGTTCTCAAATTTGGCAACCATCAGAATCGCATGGGGAGCTTTTTAACATGCATATAGGCAGATTCACAGCCCTATTCCCTGCCATCTTAACTCTCTAGTCTGGGATGGAAACCTGGAATATCTGTTTTACAGTGTACTCAAGGGATTAAGATGAAGATAACACACATGGAAGCTTGATAAACACACTCAGAGGAGGGCTGGGTGGCCATGGCAGGACACCACTATGTCCCCTGCAAAGACGAAGACAAGGCCATGTCCATCTCTGGTTCTACTGCTCATCACAGCTATTGGTGTTAGTGAGTGCTTAGAAAATTTTGTTAAATTGGATTGAGCTAAAAAAAAATTGGATTGAGTTGAACAAAATACATACCTCATTCTTGTAAGCTCTATTTTCACATCAGAATTGGGTAGAAAGAGCAGGAAATATTGTAATCCACACCCCTTTCCTAGGGAAAATTAAAACACAGCAGGTTCTCACCCAGAGAAATGGACAAGTGAGTCCCTATTTTCTCAGCTGAGCTTATTGAATGAAGTGGAAGAGGATGAACTGTGAAGATAGATTAATCTTGGTTTGAGTCTTGACTATGTCACCTACTAAGAGTGTGGCTGTGGCATGTACCTCATCTTTCCGATTCTCAGTTTCTTCACTGATAAAATGAAAAAGGTACTACAATATCTGGCATGTGGAGGTGCTCAACATGAACAGTTTGTCTTTTTTTCTCATGAATAAAGCAAAGAACATTAGACTCAGAGGTGAGAGGCCAACTCCCCTCCCATGCTGACTACTGCACAGTGCACAGCATAGAGTAGGGGCTGCATCGATGCCTAGAATGTGGGCTCCCTCTGGTCTTTCTAATCTCATTGCCACACTGGTTCAATCCCAGGCATAAGGATGTGGTTGTTCCCAGGAAAGTGTACTGCATTTTGCTGTCTCTATCATGTAGAGCAGGAGCCTGACTGTAGAGAGTCAGAGAAGACTCTGCCCGCATCCCAGGGGATCTCCCCAAAAGAAACATCTACACACATAAGCAGACAGGGGTTAGCACTGGGAGGCTAGCCCTGGGATCAACTAGTGACCTGGCCTCCTAATCAGCCTGGCAACACAGTTGATCCTACAGTTCTTTCTGCCAATCTTTTAAAATAACACAGAAGAAGTGTTAGTGTTCTCTAAAGAAACAGAACCAAAAGGGGAGATCTGTAAATATTGAATTTATAAATATTTAAAATATCTAAATATTTTTATTTAATGTCTCGTGCAACTGTGGAAATGTAAGAGCTCCACATAGCAAGGTCTGGACAAACTCCACAGGAGAGGCTTGCTAGCTGAAGAGGCAGTGAAAGAGTCTCTCTTCTTCCTTAAAAGCCTTCAACTGATTGGATTACTTGCTGTGGGAGATGTGCCTTAGTTGATCACAGATGTAATCAGCCACAGATGCAATCAACTGATTGATGATTTAATCAGCCAACCACGAAATATCCTTGCAGCAACAGTCAGGCCAGTGCTTGCCTGACCAGACAACTGGTTTTAATCATTTGGCCAAGTTGACACCAGAACCTAACCATCGCAGAAGGGAAAATAATCATTTCCCCAAAGCCAACCTCTGCTTTGCACTTTCTGAAGATAAGCCCACAGAGAGAGCTTCCCCACCTGTTCCCCAGTGAGGGTTCCCAGGAGAAGCCAATAATGCATGGGGCATTTTCCCTTAAAGGAAGGGCCAAATTCCCAGAGATGTCCCCAACAAACCCTCCCTCCAAGATAATATTAAGAGCCTCTCTTATTGCACCTGTTCTCCCTTCTTTCTTCCTCAGACAAATCTTGTCTCTGATGTGACTCATCTCATGTTTGATCTCATTTTAGGAAATGAACATCCTTTAATTCATTTGAGTCTCAGTTCTGAGGGTGCCCCACAGTGGCCCTTTTATTCTACCTACCTTCTGTAGTTAAAACAAACTACAGGAGATGGTCAAGGGCAAGATGTGGTACTCACACACTCATAAAACAGCCTAACAGGAAAGATGTCAAGACACTCATGCCCCAAGCCAAGTGTCTTCATGTAGAGCTTTCACCAAGTGAAGAAGACCTGGGCTCTGACTCAGGACAGCAAAATTTTAAAAGTAAGCTTGTGAGTCATGATTTTTTTAAAAATCATGCTAATGGTTAAGCTTTCTCTCCTTGCCACAAACCCATAAGCTCCCTCACCATTGCCCATTGTTTAGCCACAGTGGTGAGTTTACCCCTGACCTTGGAGCAGCCCTCATAGTAGCAGGCAGATACGAGTAATCCCAAGGGACCAGTAGCAAGGCCCAAATCCTGCTAGCCTAAGGATGCCTTGGCATACAAAGAGACCATCTCTTTTTCAATCTCTTCAAACCATGTCCTATCAACTCCCCTCCTGCCTTCTACCTTCATGTTGGTATTGTTTGCCATAGGCACTACGTTGCTAGTTAAGTGTCTGTCTTAATGAGGCATTGTGGCAGATTGTAGATTGGGTCATCTAACTTTTCAGTTTCTCCCAGAAAGAAAAGCCTCTTTTCCACCCCTTGTGTCTGGATGGGTCATGTATTTGCTTTGGCAAGTGGTGCACCACCAAACATGAGGCGAGCAGAGGTTTAAAGCATTATGTGCACTGGGACTTACCAACCTCCTCCCAGGGACATCACCATGTAAACCAGCCCAGGCTGGCACGCTAAATAGTGAAATACACCGAGTACAATTATCCCTATCACCTGGGCTGCAGCCAGACATGTGATTGAGGATGATCACCAGTGGATCAGAGCTGCACATCTCTCCTGAGACCATAAGAACTGCACAGCTGAGCCTAGCCCAAATGATTCACCCATGGAACTGAGAGCTAAATAAATCATTGTTGGCTTAGGCCACTGAGTTTTGGAGTGGTTTATTTCGCAGCAAAAGCTAACTGATACACTTATATTTATAATCACTTCCCATGACATAGATTCTAGATGACCAGCTCATTAACAGGGATAAAGTAAATTTGGCCTATCCTTTAAGGCAAGGCAAAGCTAGTCATGAGACCAGCACCCTATAAAAGGAAGCTCCGGACCCATATTCCATCATTAAGGCCTCTGTCCCAATCCACTCACCTATTCTACACTGTGGTCTATATTCTCATCAGTCCCTGATCCCCTTGGCTCCCATCCCTTCTTAGAACTGACATTCGATGCTGCTTTTCCTCTGCTTACCTCCAGTTCCTCAACCACTGGTTAGCATTCACCTCTTTGGATGTGAGAACTGCAGCTGTCTCTGTGGAACACACACTAGCTCAAGCCTCCATTCCACCTTGCACTGATACTACTGCCTCCAATATTCTCCCCACATCCCATCCTACATGACTGACTGATTTCCAGCACTCCGCTTAGATGTGACCCCCTCTGGAAAGATTTCCTGCACTTCTTCCTTCCTCCCTAAACCCTGGTTTGTGCCTCTCTAGCATCTTGGGCTAACTTCTATAAAGCACTCACCATAGTTATCAGGCTGGTTGCTTATCTGCATCCTCCCACTATGCTATGAACTTCATTTCTCATTCATCTTTCATACTCAGCTCCTAGCACAGAATAGATGCTCAGAATTTGTGGAACAGATGGATAATTGATGATCGACTTGACTCGAGAGCTTTTCTAGTATCTATGGTTTAGAGACAAATGCTGAAATATGCTGGTCTAGGACACTAGCTGATGATTAAACCCAAACAAAAGTGGAGTCCACAAAATTGTTGCTGAATGAATCTTCTTGGTTCTGGGGTGACTTATACTTTTAAGAAACTTCAAATGTAGCATCTGCTCTGTGAACCACAACACGTCTACATGAAAATCTTAAAAATGACAAAAGCCTGGTATTGCCTTCCATCCCAAAAGTTCAATGTCTCCGCACTTTATAGGTGTGTATTTTTCCTGAATCAAACTGACTCCTCAATACATTATCTTGTCCTCTTGGGGCAAGCAAGAATTGAAAATTCAATGATTGAAGCCGACTATTCAGTCTAGATACTGGAATAGGCTCCTGAAATCCACCAGCTAAGTTTCCAAAAGCCCTGACTGGAGAAGGATCAAGAGTCCAAATGACAGAACAGGTATTGGAATCCAAAAGCCTCCTGTCAGAAAGGACCATAAAAGCACATTCTGAACTGGAAAGAGCGAGGACTCTGAAGCTGAAGGTCTAAATTCAGTTCTGCCACTGCAATGGAGATACTTTACAACATCTTGAGCAAGTGCCTTAGCCACACTGACCCTCCTTTCCTCATCTTAATTGTTTATGCCAATAAACAATAGTTGGATGCTATGTATAATTGAAAACATCCTGATACAACATGCATTTTCAAATCATAGAATTATGACATTGGTGATGGTCTGAAATTCTATGTCCTACAGGAAGACATATTCCTAAAGTTAATCCATTCCTGTGGGTATGGACCTATTGTGAGCAGGACCTTCTGATGAGGCTACTTCAGTTAAGGTGTGACCCACCTCATCCAGGATGGGTCTTGATCCTCTTACTGGAGTCCCTTATATACAGAATGAAAACAAAGAGGGGCAGAGAACAGGCCATGGAAAGAAGAAACTGAAGGCAACAAAGCCCAAAAGAGAAGGGAGAGACCAGCAGATGCTGCCATATGCCTTGCCATGTGGCAGAGGAGCCAAGGATTGCCAGCAGCCAGTCTTCAGGAAGAAAGCATCATTTTCATGTTGTCTTGATTTGGGCATTTTCTCAGATTCAAACTGTAAGCTAATAAATTCGCATTGTTCAAGCTGAACCATTTCATGGTATCTGCCCTCAGCAGCCTATAAAATTAAAACAACATCCCAAAGTTCAAAGTCCCCATATTGAGCCCTTGAACTTCCACTATTTAAATCAACAACCTCCTAAGGTTGCTGTGAGAATTAAATAAATGAAATATTTCAGATTACCCACTGGAGGCCATCTTAAAAGACAATAATCCACCAACAATTTATCATGTGTGATAAAAACTGTTGGTTGACCACCCAATAGCTATTTCTTTCCTTCTTTCATGTTGACATCTACCCACACACATGCCCACGTGAAAATTCAAAGTTCATGTTCCCCAGACTTCCTTGTACCTAAGAGTGGCCATGTGATTTAGCTGAACTTAATGATATATAAGGGGATATTTCCTAGAGGGTTTCTGGGAAAATTTTTTTTTCCTGAAAAAGGGAATGATGCTACTCTGGCTTCCTTTAGCTTCCTGCTTCAGAAATTGCCATTTGAGTACTGAAGCTGAAGCAGCAATCTTTAAACCATGGGGCAACAAACCTGAGAAAAAGAGCCAGCACTCTGAGAAAAGCAGAATGGAAGGTATGGTGGTTTGAAGCAGTATGTATCCCTGAAAAACACGTTCTTAAATTTAATTCAGTCCTGTGTCTGTGAACCCATTGTAAGTAAGACCTTTTAATCAGGCTACTTCAGTTAAGGTATGAACCATCTCAATTAGGATGCATCTTAATCTTATTACTGGAGTCCCTTGTAAGTGGAATGAAATTCAGTCAGAGAGAGGAAAAGCCACAAGAAGCAAGAAGCTGAAATGGAACCCGGAAGAGACCAGGAGTTCAAGCCATGTCCTTTGCCATCTGACAAGCTAAGGTCCAAGGGTCACCAGGCAGCCAGCTCCAGAATGCAGATCTTCAGGAAGAAAGCATAACCTTGAGGATACCTTCATATGGACATTTTCCTGGCCTCAAAACCATAAACAACTAAATTCTTTTTTTTAAACCAACCCATTTCATGGTGTATGCTTGGGTAGCCTTGGAAACTAAAACAAGAAGGATGGAAAGAACATGGGTCTTTTTTTTAGCCACTGAGGCAGCCTAGAACTGCCTACTTCTTTAGTCATTATTTATCAGGTGTTCTATTACTTACCATCAAAATTATTTTGACTGATCCATCATGCTTTATCAAACCACAGCATAATAACATCTTTGGAGCATGAAGGGACCACATGGAGAGTATATGATTCAAGGGTTAAGAGTAGAAAATAAACATTTACAAAAACTGGAGAATATATAAGTAAATGTTTAATTTCATCACTATAGCCCCTTGTGAATGCCTCTGTTTGTAAACTAGGAATGATAATAATATCCACATCATGGGATTGTTTGAAGAATAAGTTAATACATGCAAAATAAAGGTAAAACAGTGCCAGACACTAGGCAAGCATTTTCTAATTACAATTATCATGCTAATCAGTAAATTAGTTTATAAAGAATATGAGGTTGGATAGGGTTCTGAACTTGGAATCAGATACTTTTTCTCTTTGATCACATATCAATGTTTGTGGCTGTTTTAGAACAATGAGATCTTAGTACAATATATTCCTTGTGTGAGAGGGTGCTGAAAGTTTGATGAATCAGATTAATTTGATTTAGCATATGTTGCCAATTCAGTAATGAAATAAATGTATCACTGGGAAAAAAGCCTACAAAAAAAATCAACTGCAAATAAAATGGAACTTTTTGATTGTGCAACTGACTAAGAATCTGGAGGTTTAAAAAAAAAATTCATGTAAAATTAGTTTTCCTTTCCTAAAACAATGGCTGGACAATTACGAATATGAGCAGTAAAATAGAGTAGAAGAAGCAGGACAGGGAATTGGGGTGCCTAGGGTCTAGTGTTGGGCCTACACTAATCTACTGAGGGCCCTCTGACAAGTCCTTTCCCCTCTTTGGGCCTCAGTTTCCCCATTGTATACTGAGGAAAGAACCTAGACTAAGAACAGGGCACAACAGTCCTTATCCCAACTTCATTCCTGTGTGACCTGAAACAAGACTCTTTCTGAGTCCCATCTGTAAAACAGGATGAAATAAACACCCTCAAAGAAAAGCTATGAAGGTCAAATATCAGGACAAAAGAAAAATTTCCTAGCACAGGGTAGACCCTTAATAAATGGTAGCTGGATCATAATACAATGTCCATCACAGTTTCATCATCTTACCGGTTTTTGTCCTGGAAGATGCAAAGGCACAGGAAAGAGGCCATGTTCTTCTTTGTCCCAGAAAATCAGTATTCCCAAATAGGATGGCTTGAGCCCCACCAGGAGGCAAGAGCTTTGTGAACAATCAAAAGGCTCTCAGCCATCTTTAAGCACAAGGGGCATTTATGAGATCCAGGAGACAGAGGTTCCCTAAGGGCACCCTGGGCTCAGATGTAAGGAATCTTGAGCCATAGAAATAAGGGAAGTGTGAGCTCTGAGATACCGGAATTCTATAATGTGCCTTCAGTGCCTGAGTATCCACTATTGGAGTTCCTACTTTATGAGGTCAGGTAGGGGAGCCAAGATTGAACATGAAAACTTTCACTAATGTATCCACCATCTATAAAATTAATCCCCATTCAAAGATCACACCTCATCCCACCTTACCCCATCCCCTGTGCTGCTTGACACTAAAGATTATGGCCCACAAAGAAGAGGATGGGATGGACAGCCCTTCTCTTCATGGTCAAATGTGCCGATCCAATAATAAAGGAAAATGGCCTACAAAGTAATACCATAATTTATAAACGACTCCAAATCTCCTGAAGTCAATGAAAGTGATGCTGAAAAAACTCTACAAATCAAAGGCAAAGTCATTGATAAATGATAATCTAGCAGAGTTAGACCAGTTGGCAATTGAAGACAAGAAAATCAAAAAGAAAAATGACACGACTAGTCTCCAAAGGAAAGCATTTCTGATATAAAAAAATTCAAGGAAAATTAATAAAACCGATTATATTTGCACAAATTTTACAGTGTTTTTGATCACACTACAAAAGGAAAAGGTAAAATAAAGCATGCATGCAATTTGTTCTGGCAGAAACATTATCAGGGCAACTATACCAAAGAAATCAAAATTTGATAACATATTTGGTTCATTGAAAGCATTCACATAAATTGCCATACAATCTAAATTTTGCTAAACACAAGACAAAATAAACATAACGGCAATTTTGTGTTCATTTTACAGAATAAGCCCCAACCAAATCTTTGTCTTCTTTTACTGCTTACTATGAAATAGTGGCCCTTATTTTAAGTTTATGCACTCTTAAATGACTAGGTTCAATCATCAGGAATTCTTATATGTGGCCACACACAAGAGAGTAGCCTCTGTGCTGGGCTCTGAGGACCTGGTGGTGTGAAGGTGCCCTCCTACCCTAAAGGCACTTACAGTCCAAGGAAGAAAACTAACAATACAGCAAGGAAAAAGCCATGACCAAGGGAAACATCAGGGATGGTGGAAGCAGAGGCTGAGTGTACAATCCCACCTGTGGCTGCTGGGGAAATTTTCACAGGAGGTTCAAACAGACTTGAAGGATGAATCAAAGCATCACATGCCAGTCTAGAGGAAGGAAAGAGGGTCCTTTCAGCAAAGGAAACACCATATACAAAGTCACAAACCTTTGTTTTCTGTTTTTAAAAAAAATTCTTACATGCGAAAAGAATTGAAAACAAGGATTCAAACAGATACTTGTATACCAATGTTCTTAACAGCATTATTCACAATAGCCAAAAGATGGGACCAACCCAAGTGTCCATTAGCAGATGAATTGGTAAGCAAAATGTGGTGTATACATGCAATAGAATATTACTCAGCTGTAAAAAGAATAAAATTCTGAAGCACGCTACACCATGGACGAAACTCGAAAACACCATGTTAAATGAAATAAGCCAGACACAAAGGGACAAATATTGTATGATTTCACTAATATGAAATATCTTGAATTAGCAACATCATAGAGACAGAAATTAGAATACAGTACAGGTTACCAGGGGCTCGGGAGAGGGGGGAATGGGAAGTTAATTGCTTAATGGGGGCAGAACTTCTGTTTGGGGTGAAGAAACATTTTGGAAATAGATAGTGATGATGGCTGCATAACATTGTGACTATAATTAACACCACTAAATTGTGCACTTAAAATAGTAAATTTTGTCATATATGTTTTACCACGATTTTTCTTAAGTGAATTTTAACTCTTGGGAATGCACAAAGCCTCTTCAAGAATTCAGTGGCAGCTATGGATACTGTCTCCTGGAGACACACACCTATGTGCAA